>NW_005353770.1:1938273-1953682 GCF_000412655.1 Myotis brandtii | reverse complement strand
CTAACTGCTCACCTGCCTTCCTGCCTGATTGCCCCTAACCACTCTGCCTGCCTGCCTGATTGCCCCTAACCACTTTGCCTGCCTGCCTGATTCCCCCTAATCACCTCTGCCTCAGCCCCAGCCACCGCGGCTTCATCCGGAATGACGTCCGAAGATCGTTTGGTTGTCCAGTCTAATTAGCATATTATACTTTTATTATTATAGATTGGTAATTTTAAAATAATCTTAATAATAAAATAATTCATGACAGAAAGAAAGCAGATGGGGAAAAAAGAAAGCAGATGAATATGATTCATGCATTAACATGGATTAACAACAGTACTTACACCAATTTAAATATCTCAGTAGAAATTTCAATATCTCATTAGTTAGCTTAATGGCAGAGTAGAAACAGATAAAGACTGAATTTAAAAAGTCAAGGGTTTTTTCAATACAGGGAACAAAAGACAGCCATTAAAAATGGCTTTTGTAAAAAATGTCTTAAAATTTTATGTTTTATGGAAGATGGGTCCAGAATGTGCAATATAGCTGTCTTATGAGCATTCCAAACACATAGAACAGAGAGGGTGAAATGGAAGAAGTAATCAAATAAATTATTTAGAAAACATTTCAAAGTGAAATAAACATTAATTCAAAGGGCCCACCAAGTGGCCAGTGGATTAAATAATAAAAGACATCTGCCTTTTGTCTTCACTATTATATCCATAACATATAAAACAGTGCTTGGCCCATAGTAGGTGCTCAATTAATATTTATTGAATGAATGAAGCTAAACATGAAATGGTAAATTTTGAGAACACCATGGATAAAGGAAAAAAAAACCCGAAGGAAAAAAAAAAGACAGATACAAGAATTAGGTTTGCATTAGATTTAACAATAGGAGATACTAAGTGGGATAAAATTTCAAATTCTGAGGGATATTGATTTTGAACCTAATATATTATAGTCAGTCACATGAACATTTAAGGGTGAGTATAAAATAAGACATTGACAAATATGCTAAGACTTAGAAATACAATATTTACAGACCACTGTAAAATAAGTATTTAAACTTGTGCTCTGGAAAGACAAAAATGATTGAAGAATAATATAAACTTGTGAGCAAGTAAATAAATAAAGTGGATAGTGAAGCCCATATAATTATGCTTCATTAAAAATCATAAGCCCTGGCCGGGTAGCTCAGTTGGTTTGAACATCTCCCCTATATGCCAAGGGTGCAGGTTTGATCCCCAGGTCAGGGCACATACAAGAATAAACCAATGAATGCATAAAGAAGTGGAACAAATCTATGTTTCTTTCTCTCCCCCACTCCTCCTCCTCTTCTTTTTTTTTCCTCCTCCTCCACTTCCTCTTCCTCCTTCATTTCCACTCTCTCTAAAAACTCAATGAAAAAAATATCCTCAGATGAGGATTAACAAAAAATAAATAAATAAAATTGAAAAATTAGTAACCCTTCTCAATTAGTAACCCCATGGAGACCCTTCTCAATATAAGCCTCAAAATAAAATGAAGAGCATATGAATTAGGGGTTCTGTTAGGTGAAGTATACAAAATATATATAAAAATTAGCATGTGGAACAAAGGAGAAAATCTTGAATATGGCATTTACCAAAATAACAAAATAAAATTACGTTTGGTGACTGCATTTCACATTTTAAATGTTCCCAACCAAACAAATTTAAAAAGCAGTCAGCTTGAAATATATAATTTTAAAGTATCTATCTGTATTTTAAATAAAGTCATGATGTTGTATTCTGCTTCTGAATATAAATATAAAAATAGTTCAGTTAAATTAATTTGATTTCCTTAATTTTTAAAATAATTACATTAATAGGAAAAGCAAAACTTCAAACATATATGATTACACTAGAAATGAAAACAAATTTATTTATCCTTTTTTAGAACTTCAGATGAAGATTTTTTCATTATATAACTCAATGTTCATTTTCAAAAAGATTCATGTGATAATGATTTTAGTTTTTAGAATTTTGAGCCCTAGAAAATATGAACTACTAGTTTGTTTTCTTTTATAATCTAATAACATTTCTACAATTGCTTTTTGCTTTTTTTAATATCTAGAAGCTTTCAAGTTACCTTAGTATTCAAATAGAACAATTATAGTACCGTTGGCATAGTTACCTCCTCCTTTTTCCTAAAGCCCTTCCTTCTATCTTAATGTTAACCTCCTTATAGACCCTGTGTTTTATGTGTACGTTCCTGAAGTTCCTTCAAATATTGTACATTTATAAAAAGCTTTCTCTTCAAAAATTATATTGTTCATTATTTGATTTAGGAGATGAAGATAGGGGAGCAATAGTTAATATATATATTTTAAGCAAAGCAAAAATAGCCTTGTTTTGTTCAGATTTAATTATTGGAAAAAGTCTAATTACTATTGTGGATACTACTAAGAAAGATAGAAGCAATTGGACCTTTGAAACTATGTGACAATCTAGGGATGATGGTACAGTGAAATAAGCCCCCATTCTAGAGCCAGAAAATGGGGTGGGTAGAGGTTGAAAGGGGACTGAGCCCTGGAAATGGACTTGAACTTGCAATGGATACTCCTCACAGCTGGAGCACACCTCACAAAATCTTGTCTGGTTTTGCTTGGATTGAATGTCAGATACCAAGTTGTTATAACAAACTAGAGGCCCAGTGCACGAAATTTGTGCACTGGTAAGGTTCCTAGTGGCTGCTGGCTGCCGTTCAGGTACTCCCTTCCTTCCCCTGGCTGCCTGCCACCACTGCCGGCCAGAGCCTCCCTCCCTTCCTCTGGCTGGCCCCGCCCCCTGGTCAAACTCCCAGACAAACTCCTGGTTGAGGGGACAATTTACATACTACGCTTTTATTATATAGGATAGACTTAAAATTGGAAAATGTCTCAAACACAATAGAAATTAAAGAGTTTGACTTAAAATAAGAGATTGCATTCCTGTTGAGATGGATTCACAATTAGTTTTGCCCTTTAGATGTATTTATTTTTAAATAAGAATTATGGGAGGTAAGTTTGGAGCTAAAGTAGGAGTCTTCATTTCTGATAAATATTGACAATGATAGACCGAAAGATAAGTGGTGGCATTATTTTAAAGTTGCCCAGGGAAACTGTTCTATTCTCTGACATTTAGTTTCTTTATATGATGGTAGATGACATTGTGATCAGTTATGCAGATAATGACCACCATGGTCACATTTATTAGCCTTCTACTTCTAATATTACTCTAACCAAGTGTAAATTAAGTTTGCCAGTTATGGTTTAAAAACTGTGACAGCCAATTAGAGAAAATTTAGGCTGAGTTGGTTGGCTGAAATTTGTGTAATTAGGAAAGGTGAATCCTCCAGAGCCCTGTCCATCACTGGATGACTTAATCACATCTTATCCTCAATTCCATTAAATACTTTGCTTTTCTATTAAAACCTTATACTTGGCATTAGGCTGTTACAGGTAGACAGTTCTGTAGAATAATTGGACTTGAGGCCATTAACATCTGAGTTGGCAAAAATAAGTTTAAATGAATTGAGTTCAACGTATTAAGTTCAGTTAAAAATTGCAATTCTAATCCACTGATTTCAATTTATTTTTTTACTTTTAAGACTTGTAGTGATATCCCAAAGATAAATGATATTGCAGAAACTATGGGAATCCCAGTATCTTTATATTCCATGAAGAATCTGTGATTTGGCCATACTTTTTATTGTTTTGAGTTGAAATAAAACATGGCACAGAGAAGTAAATTATTAACATGAGAGGCTTCACTAAATAGAGAAATAATGGTCTAGTATGAATTGGAAATAGAATCAGAACATGTCATCAATACTATTTACAAGTTATTACATTAACTTTAATTCTAAATTAGTTTAATGAAAATATATGAAATTAATATTCCACCTTAAATCATGCAGTCTTTTCTTCTCTTCCTTTATAAATTATAAAAATTACATTTAAAAGAAAGAAAACTAGTCACTGGTAACCATAAAAAAGCATTTCAAATTTGCATTTTGCTGCCCTAACCGGTTTTGCTCAGTGGATAGAGCATTGGCCTGCAGACTGAAAGGTCCCAAGTTTGATTCCGGTCAAGGGCATGTACCTTGGTTGTGGGCACATCCCCAGTAGGGGGTGTGCAGGAGGCAGCTGATTGATGTTTCTCTCTCATCAATGTTTCTAACTCTCTATCCCTCTCCCTTCCTCTCTGTAAAAAATCAATAAAATATATTTTTAAAAATTTGCATATTGCCTTCCAATCTGTCCATATGTATATCAGCCTTGTAACATCCTAGTTACAGGAGGGCTTTTTATGTATTCATGAGATGCATAACTATATTCACAATAGGAATATGTCAAAATAAATCAGTCTTAACTAAAAGTTTCTCCAAAACTTTATCTTTAGATAATCTCATTTGTTTAAGTTTTAAATAAAAATTTTCCATTCTATTATCTTCTCTAGCATACAGTCCTGTTTTTTAACCCTGTGGTATCACATACTTTTATCTTAAAGCAAATGTTAATAAATTGGTAATAAAGTCAAAGAGCACTGTGTTCAGAAAGATTCAGACTCTTCATAATATTTTAACAAATGATTGATTAGCAATGCTGCTCATGGAAGCAAGATATTCTTATGAAGAAGAGAATTTTATTATTAATGTCCAGAGGTATTTTTTGCATTCTATTTAGTTTTCTTACCAGATACAAAAATAATTTTCTGCTGAAACCGGTTTGGCTCAGTGGATAGAGCATCGGCCTGCGGACTGAAAGGTCCCAGGTTCGATTTCGGTCAAGGGCATGTACCTTGGTTGCGGGCATATCCCCAGTGGGGGATGTGCAGGAGGCAGCTGATCGATGTTTCTCTCTCATCGATGTTTCTAACTCTCTATCTCTCTCCCTTCCTCTCTGTAAGAAATCAATAAAATATTAAAAAAATAATTTTCTTGCCTTTTTCTTTGTTTGATAATACTTTATTTTTTAATATTTTTTTATTTTTTCAATTACATGTGACTTACATTATTATATTAGGTTCAGGTGTGCATCTTATTGATTAGACATTAGATAACTTACTAAGTGATCATCCAGAAATCTAGCACCCATCTGAAACCACACATAGATTTAGAATGTTATTGACTGTCTTTTCTATGCTGTACTTTATATCCCCATGACTATACCATAACAACCAATTTGTACTTCTTAATCCTTTCACCTTTTGCACCCATCCTCCCAACCTCCCTCCCATCTGGCAACCATCAAACTGTCTGTATCTATAAGTCTGTTTCTTTTCTGTTTGTTCATTTATTTTGTGTGTTTTTTTTAGATTCAAATGCTAATAGATATGTATTTCTTATTTCTTGCCATTTTATTGTCGTCGTCTTCTTCTTCTTCTTCTTCTTCTTCTTCTTCTTCTTCTTCTTCTCCTTCTTCTTCTTCTTATTCTTCTTTTGGAAGACCCTTTAACATTTATAATACTGCTGGTTCTTCTTTTGGAAGACCCTTTAACATTTCATATAATACTGGTTTGGTGGTGATGAATTACTTTAGCTTTTTCTTGTCTGGGAAGAGCTGTATCTGTCCTTTGATACTAAATGATAGCTTTGCTGGGTAGAGTAATCTTGGTTGTAGGGCCTTGCTATTCATCACTTTGAATATTTCTTGCCACTCATTCTCACCAGCAAAGTTTCTGTTGAGAAATCAGCTGACAGTCTTAAGGGAGCTCCCTTGTAAGTGACTAACTGCTTTTCTCTTGCTACTTTGAAGGTTCTCTCTTTGTCTTTAACATTTTGCATTTTAATTATGATGTGTCTTGGTGTGGGTCTTTTGGGTTCATCTTGTTTTGGATTCTCTGTGCTTCCTGGTCTATTAACTTCAGCTAGTTAGAAAAGTTTTCTGTCATTATTTTTTCAAATAGTTTTTTTTATTTCTTGTTCTCTCTCTTCTCCTTCTGGCATCCCCATGATGTGAATGTTGGTATGCTTAAAATTGAGGCTCCTTACACTATCCTCATATTTGGGGGGTTATTTTTTCTTTTAGCAGTTCTGATTGGGTGTTTTTGCTTCCCTAGATTCCAAATAACTTATTTAATTATCAGCTTCATCTCCTCTACTATCGATTCCCTGTAAATTCTTCATTTCAGTTAACATATTCTTCATTTCTGACTCTTTTTTATGTTTTCTATTTCCATTTTTATGTGTCCTATTTCTTTGTTGGTATCACTAAATTCACCAACTCATCCCCTAAGTTAATTGAGCATCCTTATAACAAGTGTTTTGAATTCTGCATCTGGTGGATTGCTTGTCTCCATTTTGTTTAGTTGTTGTGTTTTTTCTGGAGTTTTGTTCCATTCTTTCATTTGAGATGTTTCTTTGCCTCCTCATATTGGCTGCCTCCCTGTGTTTGCTTCTGTTAATCAGGTAGAGCTGCTATATCTCCCAAGTTTGGTAGAGTGGATTTAAGTGGTAGGTGTCCTGTAGGGTCCAGTGGAACAGTCTTCCTGATGACCCAAGCTGGGCCTTCCAGGTGTATCCCCATTGTGGCTGTGTGCACTTCCCTGTTGTAATTGAGCCTTGATTGCTGTTGGCAAATCAATGGAAGGGATTTACCCCCAGGCCAATCAGCTGCAAGGACTGGCTGTGACCTCAGGCCACCATGGAGAATCAGTTGTGCAGGGGCCCACTCCAAAGAGCAGTACTTACTTCAGCAGGCTCTGTTGCCCCCTGAGTTTGCCCCTTAGGTGTGTCACTTATGGAGGTGGTTAAATGGTGGTACTTCAACATGGTCTGAAGCTGTCCACTCAGTGCTCTGGCTATGGGACCTCCCAGGAGGTTCAGGCCAAGGTCAGATGTCACCTGTGTTCTTCATGGGGCCACCCAGCATGAACTACAAAGTGATCTGCAGATGGCTCTACTTGTGCTGGGCTTGGAGGTGCCCAGTCCAGGCCAAGCTGCAAAGCAAGGCCAGCTACTGCCAGTGCAGAGCCTGGGGCCACTTAAGGAGAGATAAAGGGCATGCTGAAGGCAGCTGCTGCTTGTTTAAGATATTTAGAGAAATCTGAAGCATGAGTCAAGACAGGCCATTCATATGAAAAAGCCACTGGAAATAGCTTGAATGGGCCTGCAATTGGGGTGGGGCATGATCTCAGGGAATTATAAGGGTGGAACCAACAGAGTGAGCCAGGTTGATGGAGTCTCAGATATGGTGCTCACCTGCTGGCTCTGTGGAGGGAGGGCTCATCAAAGGAACCATGGCCTCTGCCAGTGCTTATGTCTTGGAGAAAGCCACCCCTTCAGCTCTCGTCCTGATGCCAGATAATTCAGTTCTTCCTCATATGTTTCTGGTCCCTTTCAAGCTGCTGCTCCAGTGCTGGAGCTCAGAGGGAGTGAGTCTGAGTCGGTCAATGCACAGGCCCTTTAAGAGGAACTGCCTTGTACTCCAGCAGCCCTCTCTCTTCCTCAGCCTCAATGCCCACTAGTTTTTACAGCCCAAAGTTATGGGGACTTTTCTTCCTGGCACTGGAACCCTGAGCTGGGGGACCCTGGTGTGGGGCTGGGACTGCTACTCCTCAGGGGAGACCTCTGTAGCTAAGATATACCTCCCAATTATCTACCACATGTGGGTGTGGACCAGCCTGTTCTGCATCCCCACCCCTTCTACCAGTCTTGATGTGACTTCTTTAAGTCCCTAGTTGTAGGACTTCCAATCAGCCAAATTTCAAGTGGTTCTGAATGACAGTTGTTCTGTAGTTTAGTTTTAATTTTGATGTGGCTGTGGGAGGATGTGAGTCTCCTGCTTACCTACACTGTCATCTTAACCAGAAGTCTGACAAGGGTTATTCTGAAGAGATCTTCTCACTGAGATTGATAGTTGTGGGATCCAATTTGGGTGAAAATGGAACCTTCTCTCCTTCCTTTTCTCCCCTCTTCTCTTTACCTCCCTTCCCCTTTCCTTTTAGGAAGCCCAGGGCTGGAAAAGCCTTTTGAGAGTTAGAAATTTCAGCAACTTCTACCTTGTTGCCTCATTACCCTTAGCACATTGATTCCTCCTTATAGTCAAGCTCCAGTCATGACAGAACATTCCAGAGGGCAGGAAGGCAGGAGAGGAAATGCCAGTCTCTTGCCTTTTAAAACTAGTTTTTCTTCTTATAACAATGTTCTGCAGCTCTGAATCCTTTATCATGTTCTATTTGTGGGTCAATTGGAGTAGCTCCTGACATATTAACATGCAAACACTATATATTATGATCACTCACATGTCTGAGAACATATTTCTTTCTGCCTTAGTCATGAAAAGCAGCTTGTATAGAATTTTTTTAAAATTGTGTCACAATCTTCTCTTATCATTATTTGCATGTTTTTTCTTAAATCCTTGTATTTTATAATATGGTGAACATATCTAGAGCTCACTTAGTTTGGGTCATTTGTTAGAAATCCACCCCCCCTTTTTTTTCTAATGTGAACTAATATATGCAGATTTTTTATTTTTATAGTTTTAAAACATACCAGAAATTCCTTTTGTTCTTATAGTTCAAAATTTACTAATAGATTTATGTAAATCGGTCAGTCTCAGAACACAAGTCTTCAATTTGCTCAGAAAATATGGGGTGTGCTTTATCTCTGGTTGTTTTTGTTCTGATGCTTCTGCTTTTACATTTAAGAAAACTACATAGGTGTTTGCATGTTTTGTTTTCCATCAGGCATCACTTGCATTATTTTAATTTCCTCCCATTCTTCAGACACTGAGAAGCTCTTGAGTTTTCACACACTTCACTGATACACATCTCCTTAGAACGGACACTTCTTGCTACAGTCTCCAACGTGAATTTTAATTTAGCTATAGCATTTATTTTTAGCAACCAATCCTTAGCCCATTTATTTGACTTTTCAACTAGCTATTTCAGTCTTTTATATCATAGAGGCCATGTCTCTTGAACTTTATTGAAGATGTCAAACAGTTCTTGGAAGTTTTCTTCAGATTCCTATTCTGAATTATAGGAAGTATAATTTATTTTCTGAATTTATACCTTATTTGACCATATTTTTCATAAGTCATATGTATTTTTTTCTCTCATTCTCAAACAATGTAGGATCCAAATTTTCAGTAAACGGAGAGAGAAGACTGACCTTGATTTTGCCCTTTGTTCAGATGTGTGATGTAAAGTTTTCCTTATCAGATAAACAAGTTGATCTGAAAAGCCAATATGTAGCTTCCACTTAAATTCTTAGATTTTAGATTTTTCACTCAATAAGATATTGTTTGGAGAAACACTCATCCAAAAATGCACTGTGCTACTTACTTCACAGTTGTCAGGGATCTGCAGTCTCAGTTATATGTTGTGTTGAGGAGGTGGTGGTAGTGTAGACAGGGCAGTGAGGAAGAGTGTCCAAGGACAGCATTCTACTTACCCTGAGTGGTAGTATCTAGGGATTGTAGCTCATGGCTCCCAGTCTAGTGAGTAGTGTGCCTCTCGGGAGCAAAGACTGGTCTAGTTTGGCCTTTTCCACTCTTTTAAGATAGTCTTTAGGTCATGAATCAAGTTCAGGATATTTCATTAATTAAAGCCTTGAAAGGGTTTTCTCAGTCTGTGTAGACTTGCACTCAGAAACTGAAACATGTTTATGTGCCACATTGGAAAAGGGGCAATGGAAATCTGCTTTAAGTTTCATAATTACCTGTAAACATGAATATTCTTTTGAAAGCTTTGGTTTCTCATCTTCTCCCACATAAGCGCAAAGGAGGACACCCAGTATATCATTTCAAAGTCACCCCTCTTTGTCCTCGCCTGCCCCCAGGTAATAGGGCTCTCTTTCCTCAGCACATGATTAACCTAACTACCATTCCAAACAAATAGCACCATTATTTTCGTAAGCATGTTTATAAAATGTGAAAATCCAACTTCTCCTTTGTTTCATTATTGCATCCATTATTTAGTTTCATTATAAAACATTGAGGGTGAGAAAGGATAATTAATGCAATTAAGTTCTCATGGTTTATTAATTCCCTAATTTTAGCACATGTTTTAATGGAATTCTAGCACAAAAATGAAGCAGAAATTCATTACCTTCATTATAGTAGTGCCACATAGAAGAAAATAACAACTCTGAAACTCAAAATATTCTATAAATGAGAATTGATGATTTAATAGAGAGTCTCTAAACTACACGTACAGATTACAGATGTGTATGCATTTTTCTTTTTCTCTGTTTCTGGATAAACAGATGTAGGGAAATGGGAGGAGTGAGACTTAGCTATCCATTTTTAAAGGACACATCGGTATCATCACTCTGTAGCTTGCTTTAAATATTACTGAATGCACATCTCAACAATCTTTTTCTTGTTGTCAACTTTGAGATTAAAATTCAATCAGCATGTCTTGGAAAACCACTAAGTATTAGATCATGTACTAAAAAATATTTGCATTTACTTTCTAATGCTCCCAACAATTGATGGGGAGCCTGGGGTATAAAAACTGGTTAGGCGATATGTTCAAATTACCCACGTGGTCAGAGGAGAAAACTGAGTGAAGGTGGTGAGAGGGCACCATGCTAGTATTGTTAGGGATGTGAAACTAGAAGTGGAATGCATTCTAAGGCTGCCTAACTTAAACTATTCAGGTTCCATTTTACTAGTATCCTCTTTAGGTGAGGGGGTATGTGAGTGTAATATGCAAATACCCATATTTGAATGGATCATACCTATTTTTCTGTTCCTTGGGGGCATGAAAGTCCATGTTATTTTCAAATTGGGTATCATTTATCATTTGTACTCTTTAGGTAGCAGAATAGTTATTTATCTTTATAAAAGCTACTAATATTATCAAATAATTGCTAATATTCCTTTCAATATTTAAACCAAGAGTAGGTAAGTGTGTATGTGGTGAGCTTATGGAGGGATAGAAAAACAAGTTTTTCCTCCATTTTTTTTGTCCTAAAATTTATTGGGGTTCTCACTATTTATTCTTTTCCTTTAGACCTAAGGACCCAGAATTGAATTAATCACAGCCTTATGTTCAAATCACATGCTCCTTGTTGCTCCATATTTATTTGTCTAACTGTGAACCCAGAACCTAAAGCAAAAGCTAAGACCTTGGAAATAACAACTGGCATCTTTTGCCTCCCTCAATCTAAGCTAAGTATTATCTTGAATCATGTGTTTGTCATTGGCCTGTCTTCCTTTCTGTATGTGAAATACATATCTATTGCTTCCATGTATATTACACATATACATTTGCACACACATATAAACACACTTATTTTTGTTTATGAAAAAAATCATGGTATGTGAAATACATATCTATTGCTTCCATGTATATTATACATATACATTTGCACACATATATAAACACACTTATTTTTGTTTAACTTTATGAAAAAAATCATTCTATATGTAATATTTGTAAATTAATTTTTTATAATATTGCATTGCCAAGATTCATCTGTTTTTTGTCTGCTATGATAGTTTGTTCATTTTAACATCTGTGAGATATACCACATCATAGTATCAACTCTCCAAGGTAAAATCACTATTCAGAATAGGTTCTTTCTATAGTGAACAATGCTGTTAAAAATATTCTTGAAAATACAAAGATCTGTTGTACATGTGCATGTGTTTCTCTTGGGAATATATTCATAAGATAGGAGTCTCTGGGCCACAGGAGTTATGTGGTTTTTCAGCTGTAGGAGTTCAACATTAATGTCAAAATGTCAAACTGATTTCTAATATGAATGTACCACTTCCCACTTACATTTTGAGTTGTTTATTGTTACCTTGGGTATATACAAACATTGATGCATCCTTTGATGAATATCCAACCACTGATATTCATTGAGCATCAACAGATGGACAGTGGGCTGGGCTTGTCCTACAGGCAAACCAAGAAACTTTCCTTTCAAAAACTTTTCCATCTGGTAGATTCAAATCTTCATTTCATGATGTGGGTTGAAAAAATTCACAGAGAAAAGGAGATAGCGATAAAGATACAAGAGAAAGAGAGATCTGTTCTGTATGTGTGAGAAAGAACTTGAGCAAGCCATATAAGCTCCTAGAACTTCTGCAAATTGAGGGAGGTAGACTAGATTGATACTTTTCAAATTGTATCTTGTGGTGACCTTGCTCAGTATATCTGGGGAGGTGTGAATGTTGGAAATTATTTGGTGACTGAAGGTGGAGATAAGGTAGGGGAAGAAGAGACTTATTTAGGACTCTAGAAGATCCACCAACACTGCTAACAAAGCAGTTTCACTTTTGTCTCTAACTATTTTATATTTCATGTGATAAAGGTCTTCCATTGTTGAGACCAATCAAAAATGTGAACCATACTGCTATAGGTGATCTCTTAAGTCCCTTTCTCCCGTAATGTCCTGTGATTGCTCGCTGTGTTATTTAGGGTAATTAATGCTAGCTGCTAACACTGATAAAGCCCAAATCCCAGTGGGTTAGCCAGCATAGATTTATTTTTAATTCACACATAGCCTGCTATGGGTTGGCAAGGGCTCTTTCCATTAGGTGACACAGGAGCACAGTTCTCTCAGTCTTGTGATGCTGTGCTCTCACGCTGTGGCCTGTTGGGTTGTAGCAGGACAGGTAAAGAACAATGAAGGAAGCACACCCATCTTTAATTGACTCAGCTCAGAAGTAACACGATCTCAAAGCCCATTGGCCAAACCAAGTCACATAGCCCCAACTTCACCATAGAGGAGGCTAGGACATATAGGGGAACACATTAAATACTTGGCACACACTAACTCTAGCGCATGGACCATGTGCAAGAAGCATAAATCAGATACAAAAGGGCAGAGTGATCACAGACAAGGTAGGTACAGTTGTAGAGATTTCCTCAGAAAGGTACTTTATTATCCTCATACAGTTATCCCTTTCAAAAGATTTCAACTTGTTTTCTAGAAAATATACAATGTACCCACGAGGACCCATATTTTCTTATTTTTATGGTTGAAAGATAAAATATAAAAAATTGGGTTATTGTGATGATGTCAGAGGAATGGTGGAGTGAGAAATCCCATTGGTCTCTCCCCTTGAATTTCCAACAATTTGAACAGGTAAAATTCAACAAAGGATTCCCTGCTTAATTCTTAAATGCATCTGAGAGATCTGCACATTGAAACATCTAAAGATAGGCAAGTGGCAGTGAACCAGGGAGGTAAGAAGGGAGAAGAGCTCAAAGGAGACCTGGACACAGCCCTCTAGCTAGGAACTCACTGAGCCTGGAGATGGGAGGAATTAGGTTGTGACTAGCACTCCCTTCAGCCAGAAGGAGCAAAGAGATTTAGTGAGCATTCCTACAGGAGTGGGCAGTTCAAGCTGTGACTGAGCCCAATGACCTGGGCAGGGATAAAGCACAGAAGTGCAGCCACGGTTGTCTGGCAATCAGCATCCACAGGGATCGGGCCTAAACTGGCAGTCGGACATTCCTCTCGTGCCTTTGCCTGCCAGCCTGATGCCCCTAACTGCTCCTCTGCCAGCCTGATCACCCCTAACTGCCCACCCCTGCCAACCTGATTGCCTCCTAACTGCTCCCCTGCTGGCCTGATCACCCCTAACTGCTCTCCCCTGCTGACTTGATCGCTCCTAACTGCTCTCCCCTGCCAGCCTGATCTCCCTAACTGCCTCTGCCTTGGCTCCTGCCACTATGGCTTTGTCCGGAAGGACATCCAGAAGATGTCTGGTCTAATTAGCATATTATCCTTTTATTAGTATAGATGGAATTGACATAGGGAAGAAGAGAAAGACTTCAGGAAAAAAATGAAAAAATTCTATGAGAACTGACTCTATCAGAAAGAGCAATAGATATACCAGAAGAAGAAAGGGAGAATGGAACTGAGAGTCTATTCAAACAAATAGTGACAAGAACTTCCTAAACCTATGGAGAGAGCTATATCCTTGAATCCAACAAGCAAACAGAACACCTAATTACCTAAATTCAAAGAGGCCTTCTCCAAGGCACATTGTATTAAAACTGTTAAAAATAAATGACAAAAGAAAAAGTCTCAAAGAAGCAAGAGAAAAGAAGAAAGTAACTTGTACAGGAAAACTCATTAGGTTATGTGACTTCTCAGCAGAAACTCTACAAGCTATAAGAGAGTAGACCCAAATATTCACACTACTGAGTGAGATAAATTACCAGCCAAGAATAATATATCCAGCAAAGTTATCCTTTAGATATGAAGGAGAAATATTTTTCTGAGAAGCTGAGGCAGTTTATCATCAGAACACCTTCACTGAAAGAAATACTCAAGGGGATTATTCCACCTGAAACAAAGACCAAAATGTCATAAAACTATGAGTAAGATCAAACTTACAACTTAAATAGAGATAATTTGTGACAACAAACACATAAAAGGGGAGGTGGTAAAGATCTGAATTTTCAAAAGAGGATGGAGATTAGATGCAGTCACTTTAAGCTTCCCTTCATAATTTCAGGAAATTCTGCATTTGGAGGAAAGTCCTAACCAGATGTGAATGAAGCACCTTTTAAAGCTGCCCTTTAGTCCAGCCAGCATGACTCAGTGGTTGAGCTGGATCTATGAACCAGGATCTCATGGTTCGATTCCTGGTCAAGGCACATGCCTGGGTTGCAGGCTCAATCCCCAGTGTGGGGTGTATAGGAGGCAGCCGATAGATGATTCTCTCTCATCATTGATGTTTCTATCTCTTCCTCTCCATTCCTCTTGGAAATCAATAAAACATATATTTTTTTAAAGATGTGGTACATGTATACTACTCAGCCATAAGAAAAGATGAAATATTGCCATTTGCAACAACTGGATGGACCTTGAGAATATTATGCTAAGTGATATAAGACAGTCAGAAAAAGCTAAGACCCATATGATTTCACTCATATGTGGGATATAAAATTGAAATGCATAGACACAGACAATAGTATGCTGGTTACCAGAGGGAAGGGAGTTGGGGAGTAGTAAATGGCAAAGCGGGGGAATATATGGTGATGGAAGATGATTTGACTTTGGGCACACTGCAATATACAGATCATTTATCATAGAAATGTACACCTGAAACCTATATAATCTTATTAACCAATGTCACCCCAATAAATTTATTAAAAAATTAGCCTGTTCATCTCTATTGAACTAAAATTTAAATTTTAAGAAAGCAAATTTATCAGGTTCTACCATGAGGAGTAAGTGTAGTAACTTATGTTAATTTAGGATGTAATTCCCCCAACCCATGGTTTATCAGCTTGAGCAATCTGTTTTCTTTTATACAGATCAAAATGCAAAGGCCCTTTTCTCATGAAGTGTGTGCTTGTCTTTTGTGTGTGTCGTGCTGAGCTGAAGTAGAACAAAAAGTACAAATAGTCTTTCTTTCTGACCATCTCTGATGTGTTAATGGCATTCTTGAGCTTGATGATACATCTTGATCATCTAGTTCTGCGTGCCATTTCCTGGTGGTACA
>NW_005353770.1:1906136-1937356 GCF_000412655.1 Myotis brandtii | reverse complement strand
TAGCACTTGAAAAAGGAGCAAAGACACTGGGGGGTATGGGAGGCCAGGGGAAGGTCAAGGGGAGAAAAAAAAGGAGACATATATAATACTCTTTGTAATACTTTAAGCAATAAAACAAAGTTTTTTAAAAAAAGAAAAAGGAGCAAAAAACTGCTCATTTATGCTCAGCAACTTGAATCATTTGGTAACTGTTTGTCCTGCTGCTTCCAATGGTTACTGAAATCCAAGTAGTAAAGATGGTTCTTTGCAGTATGACTCAATGAAGTAACTCTCCAGTGGTTTTCTGGTGGGATGTTTCTCCTCCCAACCATTTACTTTTTTTTGCCAGTTTTATTGAGGAAAATTTCTGAGATCTTTATTTAATGTCAAAGCCTTTCAATCATCAGCTGTAAACACCCAAAAAACAATATCCATAAGAGATATTAGAAAGGTAAACGGAAATCTAAACTTTTTGAAGCATTCGACTTGAGATTATTTTTATAGCTGAATTTCAACTAGACCTTTTTAAAAATGTAATTTCTATATTATTTAAAGAATCCAAGGAATAGAAAAAATTTGGAAGCTTCCTAATTCATTGTAAGAAACCAGCATAACTTTAACAGCAAAACCTTATAGAGATAGTACCCCATAAGAAAACTAAAGATAATTTTCACTTTAAAATATTGATGTGAAAATTCAAATAAAATGTTAGCTTATCCAATTAAGCCATGTATGGAAAAAATAATAATCTGTGAGTAAGTGAAACTTACTTCAAGAATGCAAGCATAATGAACTCACATAAGGAAAAACTAAAAAGATATCCTACTTACCATTGCAACAAAAAAATTAAGCTACATAGGAATAAACTTAACTAAGAAAGTAAAAGACCTGTACTTGGAAAGCTACAGGAAGCTGAAAAAAGCTATAGAGGAAGATATAAACAAGTGGAAGAATAAACCATGTTCATGGATTGGTAGAATCAACATCATTAAAATGTCCATACTACCCAAAGCAATCTACAACTCCAATGCAATCCCAATTAAAATACAAATGGCATATTTCACAGACCTAGAACAAACTCTCCAAAAATTAATATGGAATAAAAAAAGACCCCAAATAGCCACAGCAATTCTGAGAAAGAAGAACAAAGTTGTAGGAATCACAATACCAGATATCAAGCTGTATTACAAAGTCACTGTTATCAGAACTGCCTGGTACTGGCACAAGAACAAACACATAGACCAATGGAATAGAACAGAGAATCCAGAGAAGCCATTATGCTCAATTAATATTTGACAAAGGATGCAAGAGCATACAATGGAGTCAAGACAATCTCTTCAATAAATGGGGTTGGGAAGATTGGACAGATACATGCAAAAAAATGAAACTAGACCACCAATTTAAACCATACACAAAATAAATTCAAAATGGATAAAAGACTTAAGCATAAGGCAGGAAACTATAAAAATCTTAGAAGAAGCCATAGGCAGCAAAATATGCGACATATCATAACAATATCTTTACTGATACAGCTTCTAGGACAATGGAAACTAAGGAGAAAATAAGCAAATGGGACTATATCAAAATAAAAAGAGGCTGCACAGCAAAAGAAACCATCAACAAAACAACAAGAAAGCCCACTGCATGGGAGAACATATTTGCCAATGTTACATCCAATAAGGGTTTAATCTTCAAAATTTATAGGGAACTCATACAACTTAACAAAAGGAAGATAAATAATCCAATCAAAAAATGGGCAAAGGACCTAAATAGATACTTCTTGAAAGTGGACATATGAAAACAAGAGACATATGAAAACATGCTCAAAGTCACTAATCATCCAAGAGATGCAAATCAAAATGACAATGAGATACCATATCACACCTGTCAGAATGGCTATAATTAACAAGTCAACAAACAACATGCGCTGGTGAGGATGTGGAGAAAAAGGAACCCTCGTACACTGCTGGTGGGAATGCAGACTGGTGCAGCCACTCTGGAGAACAGTATGGAGTTTCCTCAAAAGACTAAAAATGGAACTCCCCTTTGACCCAGTAATCCCACTTCTAGGAATATATCCCAAGAAATCAGAAACACCCATCAGAAAGAATATACGCACCCCTATGTTCATAGCATTACAATTTACAATCAATTTCCACTAAGATGTGGAAATAGGCTAAGTGCCCAGCAGCAGATGAATGGATTAAAAAGCTGTGGTACATCTACACACTGTAAATGTGTAACAGCATAGATGGACCTGGAGCATTATGCTAAGTGAAATGAGCCAGTAAGAGAAAGATATAGATCACATGATCTCACTTGTTTGTGGAATATAATAAACAACATAAACTGATGAACAAAAATAGATACAGAGACATAGAAGCATCAAACAGACCGACAAACCTCAGAAGGAAGGCAGGGGAGGCGGGTAGGAGATCAACCAAAGGACTTGTATGCATGGATATAAGCATAACAAATGGACAGACACTAGGGGGGTGAGGGCATGTGCTGGAGGGCGGGAGAGGGTCAGTGAGGGGTGGGGAGAGGTCAATGGGGGAAAAAGGAGACATGTAACACTTTCAACAATAAATAATTTTTTAAAAAAGAACGCAAGCATAGTCAAACATTAGTAAATCAAAGATAAAATATATAAAAATAATTAGTTATTTAATTGTATTGGAAGATGCAGGTGATAAATATTATATTATCTATATATAGAAAAGCCTAAGGGACCCTTTTGAACAAATGACTGGAATGACCAGTCGACCAGTTGCTGTGATGTGCACTGACCACTAGGGGCAGTCGCTCAATGCAGGAGCTGCCCCCAGTGGTCCGTGCGCTCCCACAGCCAACCTCCTGCGGCCCCTCTCCCTGGCCGGCCAGCCCTCTGATAAGCCTCAATCGCCGGCCAGGCCGAGAGACCCCACCCATGCATGATTTTGTGCACTGGGCCTCTAGTATATTACATATAAATAATATAGACACTGATAAAATTTATCAGTTATTCCTCTTAAAATATTATAAAATAGAATAAAATTCCTTAGACATGGTAAAATTATTTAAGTACCTACTATTATCATATTTTAAAAAGAAAACCATTTTTAATAAAATCATGAATAATACAGAGATATTTACTTATATATTGCTACTATAATATATTACTACTATTATTCTACAGAGTTTTAAAAATTATAACTAATGTAATCAGACAAATATTTTTTATAAATACTTGAATGATCAACATAAATATTTGAAAATAATTTAAACATTTGTTTACTGATAATATACTAAAATCTCAAAAGGCATTATGAAGAACTCTTAAGCTAGATAGGGGAATTAGTAAAATGGCTGAATAAAATAATATATGTCTATAAATTAAAGCTTTGGTGCAAACTAGCACTATTTAGTTTGTAAAGATTATTTTGGGGGGAGAAAAATTTGTGTATGTCTGTATATATCCTGATCCAAAAAGAAAACCAAAATCATAAAACACCTAAAAATAGAAGATACTTGATTATATAAGGAGGGTATGAAGTATTATAAAAGTACTTAATAAGACCCAAATAAATAGTAAATGTATAGATAAGATGCTCTAATATTATAAAAATAGCAATCATTTCAAACATATTACATAAATTAATGCAACTCTACTCAGCATTTCAATGGACTTTTTTATATTAGGTAAAAATTACTTAAAACAGATTATGTAATAGGATAAATGTTTAAGAGGACTAAAACATCTTAAGTAAAAAGCAAAGATGGTCATGCATTAACAAAAGTCTGAACTATACAGAATTACTACAAACAAAACATTATTCAATTTTTACAAAAATGTAAATAATTGTGATGATGAAACCTAAAATATTTCAAAATAGATTCAATTTTGTATGGGTTATTATACAATAAGGATAAATTTTTAATTGAGTAGGTAAAGGATGATTTATTTAATAAAGATTCCTGCCATGTGGAAGAGTAAAAGCTATCTTCCACAATATAAAAAAATGTATTCTATGTTGAATATTTAAATGTAAACAATAAGGATATTAGAAGAAAATTTATGAGAATCTATACTAATAAAAGGATAATATGCTAATTAGACTGGATAGACCAGACATCTTCCGGATGTCCTTCTGGACAAAGCCACGGTGGTGGGGGCTGAGGCAGAGGTGGTTTGGGGCGATCAGGCCAGCAGGGGAGAGCAGCTAGGGGCGATCAGGCAGGTAGGCAGAGGGGGTTAGGGGCAATGAGGCAGGCAGGCAAGCGGTTAGGTGAGATCAGGCAGGCAGACAGAGGGGTTAGGGGTGATCAGGCAGGCAGGCAGAGTGGTTAGGGGCAATCAAGCAGGCAGGCAGGTGAGCAGTTAGGAACCAGTGGTCCTGGATTGCAAGAGGGATCCCGGATTGGAAAGGGTGCAGGCCGGGCTGAGGAAACCTCCCCCCCGTGCATGAATTTCATGCACCGGGCCTCTAGTATTTATATAATTTGGGGATATAAGAGACGATCAAAATTAGACATGATACCCAGAAGACTTATAGATATACATATCATACTGTCACTTTTAAAAATCATATATAGCTATCTAAAGCCATGTAGTGTCACTCCGGCTGGGTAGCTCAGTTGGTAAGAGTGTCATCTAATAAGTTAAGGTTGCAGGTTCCATCTCTGGTCAGGACACATACAAGAAGGAACCAATGAATGCATAAATAAATGGAACAACAAATCAATGTTTCTCTCTTTCTCCCTCTCTCTCTCTCTCTCTCTCCCTCTCTCCATCTCTCTCTCTCCCTCTCCCTCTCTAAAATCTATATAAATAAAAGCCTAAGCAACCATTAAGACCGAACAACTGGAACAACCGGAACTACCAGTCGACCAGTCGCTGCGATGCACACTGATCACCAGGGGGCAGATGCTCAAAGCAGGAGCTGCCCCCTGGTGGTCAGTGTGCTCCCACAGCCAACCTCCCATGCCAGCCAACCACTCAGGGTCCCTCCCTCCAGCTGGCCAGCCCCCATCAGCCCCTGGTGCTAAACCAGTTATAGACAACCTGCTTCTGGGTCGGGGTTTCATATGTTGCTGCGATCTATTAAAAGTCAGCCCTCAACACAAGGGTTTGTTTTGCTCCTGTCCTCTCCCTTCCCTGAAGGCCGCCCACCCACCACAGCAGCAGTGGTGGTGGTGCAGCAGCGAGGGAAAGAGGAAGGGGGAAGCAAGGAACCGCAAGGTGGAGGGGTGCTGACAGCAGCGTCAGTTCCTTCCATGCCTGGCCTGGTGACCATTGCCTCCTCCCCCAACCCTGCTGGGGCCTTTGGGTCCCAGGTTGGGACGGGGAACTGGGGGTGAGTGGCAGCAGACACAGCCCCTTTCCCAGGGGGGTTGAGGCTGGCTCCCTCTTTGGAGCCAGCGGCCATCCTCCCGCAGTTCCTCTCCCCGGGCTGGCCAACCCCCCGTGGTCCCCCCCCCCCCCGCCCCCTTGCACAAATTCGTGCACCAGGCCTCTAATCAATCAATAAAAGTATTTATAAAGCCATGTAGTGTGAGATTTTACCAACCTGCATACTAGCACATCAGCCTTCCACCCTTCCATGGATGCTGTCAGAAGATATACTTCCCTGTTCAGATACAAAGGACTTTATTACCCACGGGAAGTGCTAGAATATTGGCATTTTCTTGTGCCTGTTTCCAGAGCCCCAATTCCCACATAGCGAAGTGCAGAGCATCAGGTGACCCTTGCAAGCATTATGGGTTACAGGGGAAGTTCATTTTTATCATGGACAATAAGCAAGACTGCCCTTTACTCCAGAGGGAAGTACTACCTCTATCTGCCCTGGCTGTTCTCTGGAGGATAGTATAGGGTACATGCAGGCAGTGCCTCTGTTCAGCAGAGAGATAGAAGGCCAGTAGACCCATGGAGAGTTGTCTCCCAACAATTAACATAAACAAAAGTAAAATAAATTTTATACAAATATTTAGATCACTTAAAAAAAGCATTATTTAATGGTTGATTGGTTTTAGATAGAGAGGAAGGAAAATGGAGTGAGAGAGAAAAACATTGACGTTTTTCAATTGATTGCCTCCTATATGCACACTATCCAGGGATCGAACCTGCAAGCTGGGTATTGACTGGGAATTGAACCCACAACCATTCAGTGCTTGGGATGATGCTCCAACCAACTGAACCACACAGGCCAGGGCTAGATCACTTTTAACACACAATGTTATGTGAGTGTGCACGTGTGTGTGTGTGTGTGTGTGTGTGTGTGTGTGTGTGTGTTTGTATTTAAATTCTTTATTGTGTGTGTGTGTGTATATATATATATATGTAGTTTTGAACCAAAAATCCAGTCTTCATAAATACTTATTTATAAGGATATTACATAAGCATTGTAAATAGTGATAGGTATTGAGATACAACCTAAATGTCCATCAAAAGAAGAATGGTTACATTAATTCAAATATTTATCTATTCAGTTATTATAAAGGCCAGTGTTAGATATAATTTCTATTGAACTGGAGGGAGATTTGTGTTATAACAGTAGATGGAATAAAAGAACTTTAGAGTAAATGTTAAGGAGAAAGACAGGGAGAGGAAGTGAAGGGGAATGAGGGGAAAAAGAAGAAAAGAAAGTGTTATACATGCATATATGTGTATGTGTGTATCTATATGTGTGTATATGTATATGTGTATATACATATATATTTATGTATCTTTGTGAACATGGAGAAAGGGATAGAAAAATACATTATATTGGATTCCTTAGGGGGAGTGCAACAAAGGGGGGTAGCTATTAACTTTTTCTAAAATGCTGTTCATCTTTGTGTTGTTTGCTCTATTGAAAATTATTTAATAAAAAAATGAAAACATAAAAGAGACTATTACTTTAGCAGTAAATGAGTCTCAACATGTTATATTTGGACTCATTCATTCATTTGTTCATTAAACAAATCTTATTGAGTACCTTCTAAACAAATATTATTGAGTATCTTCTGTGACTACAGCAGTGAACAAAAATTTTTTTTTTCTCACCTCATGGAAATTTTATTATAGTGGAGATTTCACAAAATACGTAGTATATTTCATACTGAAAAAAAAATCCCTTAAATATAACTTGTTTGGATTGTGGCTTGGAGAAAGGTATTGTAAATTCTCACTGTTAAGTGGAAAGGAAAATATAAATAAAAACCTACAATGACATCTGAAGTCAACTCAACCATAAAACAACAATTCATAAATATGCCTATTTATGTCGCCATCAGAGCAGTACTTTGGGCTGGAGTAAACAGGAGATGAAGAAGCTCCCATCCAGAGTCCTTTACTGTTATAAAAACACTCTTAAACCCCTGTCTTCAACCACTGCAGGTGACAAGTACTGGATCCCAAAAGGCAGGATTCACTGAAAGTAACTTCAGGATGCGTGGTTACTGTTGAACCTCAGTGGCACCCGGCAAACCTCACCTCAGCAGCTGGGCAACTAATACGCAAGTGCACGTGAGAATGCTCCTGAATGATGCAGTCCTGAGAACCCAGAGCTAAAGGGCAGCTTTAAAAGGTGCTTTTTCCACATCTAGTTAGGACTTCCCACAAATCCAGAATTTCCTAAATTTAGGAAGGGGAGGTTAAAGTGACTGCACAATCTTCCTGTTGGAGCAGGTGGTAAACAGATTTCAGGCAGTAGCGTCAGTAGAATTTTTGGACCTACAAAGATTTTTTTTTTTTTGCAAGAGAAAGAGAGCAAGCAAGAAAGAAAAGGAAGTGTGTGGACTTAACCAGACTTGTTTCCTTGCTGAAGTTCGGGATGGTTAACAACAGCCTCCTGGTTATATGTTTATGTTTTCCATTGACTGTGCTGTCTGAAGCTTTGCTCGTTGAGTCTAATGTCACAGGTTATGGGTCTCTAAAGTTACAAATCTAAATTCATTTATTAGGAGCACCTAGAATTGCTGGATTATCCTATAACTCAATGATAACAATGCAGGTGAAACCCTTAAATAAAATAAAGCCAAAAATGTTCATGGCTGTCAAATTACTCAGCATAAAAGCCAACAAATAATAAATTCACAATGCATTGACTGTTTAAAAAGAATTGTCTAATTAAAGTGCTTATTCAGTTGCAAACAAATTCATCAGACAAAAGCAGGTACTGATAAAATATTTAAATCCTTAAAATAATAAAGGAAGACTAAGGTGTCAAAGTTGATGAAAATAAATGTCCCATGGAAAACGTGGGATTGTTTTCTTTAATCAAAAACTCTGGCCCTGCTGTCACTGTGGTCGCCTTTGGTATGCAGGTGAGGGAGGTGAAGAGGAATTGGGTGTCTGTTCAGACTTAAAATGACCTGGATGTTGGCAGGATTACTGATGGATAGGCTTTCTCTAGGTGCATAATAAAACGCCTCACATTTGTGCAGCATTTTATACTTCACCAAATATGTTCACATATATTATTTCATTGAATCTTTTCAAAACTGCTGTTAGGAACAAGCAGTTCAATGGGGGAAGATGAATTGCCTGAAGTTTACATGGAAACTCTATCAAAAGTAGATTTTCCAATTTCCCGCACAGCATGCTTTCAGCCACATTATAGCTGCTGTCTTTTTATTCAGAGAAGCCTGATGAGCTGCTTGACTATTTGCTCTAGAACAACTTATCTGACTGTAACATAACAATATAAGCAATTTTCTTGACAAATTCTAATGTTCTTCTCAAAAAGAAAAAAAGGAAATCATATTGCTGCCTGAGACGATCAACTTCAAGCTGTTCATTTCCAAATGAAGAAAGTGAGGTCTAGCACAGCAAAACCACTCTGACAGGGTCGTTCAGCAAGGTGGGGAGCCTTGGAAATGAACTAACACACCTGACATACTGAGCCAGGGAGTACGCTTTCTGGTCTCCTGGGCTGCTCTGCCTAGCTCATCACCTCATATGCCCCGCACGCCCCCTTTAAAACTCACAGGGCATTCATTCTGAAGATCAGTGAAGTTGTTGGCCCCTATCCCTCAGGGACATAAAGGCTTACAAAGAGATTTCCTAGGATAGAAATGATTTCTTGCAGCATCAGGATGGTCTTCAGGTTTCAGTCCAGCATTGTGATTTTGATTGCTGCTTTCCACCGATCTGTTGGTTGAATTGTCTCTGGATTTAATTCCTGCCTTCAAGAATGTGAAGCTCTCTGTAATTCTGTCTATAAAGCTCTCTCTATACTAGTACCTCCAGAAGTAGCTCTCTCTATAAAATTGCCTTGATAAATACTCAACTACTTCTTTGAGATTAAAATGTGTCTCTAATACTGAGGCCAAGGAGTACTATACTTTTGTTTATTTATACTTATAAAAAACACCAAATATGTGTAATTTGGGATGATTACATATCCCTAGGTAGTAAAATTATTTGTGATTGCTTTAGGCAGTAAGAACAGTTTAAACTTTCAGAGATAAATTGTGTTTTTGAAATTTTAGAAAAGATAGCTAATGTCAAGGTCATTTTTCATGTCTATGATTTTCTACCTATTTAAATGATGTATTTTGGCCTCTGAGCTGAATTGTTTATAGAGTAGAAAAAATCATTGAAAATCCAGAAAGGCTATATAACGATTAATAATTATGCCAAGTTAAATCAACATTATCATCATATAAAACTAAAAAAAATCTAATGTTTTGTATCATACTACTGAGTTTTATTGCACATTTTTTTAAGTTTATTAAATAGGAGAACTTTTTTAAAAGTCATCCTTCCAAGAGAATTTCCAAAGCCAGTTGGTCTTTATCTCTCAAATGAAAAACACAATGTTACTTTTACTGCATTTATAAGCCTTAATAAATAATGTCTTTTTCATCTAACAGCAATGTTACTTTTACTGCATTTATAAGCCTTAATAAATGTCTTTTTCATCTAACATAATTTAATAGTAATTTCTAAAATCTAAATTAATAAATTATTGGAATGCTTTTAATTGATAAAGAAGAAAATAACATTTTCATTGGAATCTACATCCTCTGATTTGCCTAATTGTTTCAAGGACAAAAATCCAACAAAACATATGTTACCTGGCAATAGTAAGATAATATTACTGGCTAATGAGTAGAATCAAAAAGTGATGTGAACTAAAAGGATAAGGAATGTCTGTGCTAACACTGTCTATAATGGACAGTTTCCTACACCTGTTTATATCCTCTTGTTATTCACTTGAGGGACTAATCTTGGTCACCATCTTCCCATAAACATTTCCAAAAGTTCATTTAGATTTAAAGGTATCAACAAGTTCAGTTAGTTAGCTTTTGAATTCTGGTTCTATTATTTATAAGCACCAAAAAGCTAGCAAAATGCTGGACATGTGGCCCAAAGAATCTTCTTGAATAACTTCTGGGAGGATTTTTTAAATATATTTTTAAAATTAGTTTCAGAGAGGAAGGGCGAAGGAGAGAGATATAGAAACATCAATGTTGAGAGAGAATCATTGCTCAGCTGCTTCCTGCACGCGCCACATGGGGATCAAGCCTGCAACCCGAGCATGTGTCCTGACTGGAAATCGAACCTTGACCTCCTGGTTCAGAGATTGATGCTCAACCACTGAGCTGTGTTGGCCCCTCGGCGGGGATTTTCAAATGAAAGGACTTGGTTTGAAAACAGATTAGGAACCTACTTTCAAGTTATCTGTTGAATACTCACATAACCTGCAAAAGATTATTACCTGATTAATCTTTTTCGATAGCCTAAACTTGCTAAGACCATGCTCACTCACAGCCCGTTCCCTGATGGAATTTGGCAGAATGATCTTTTTCTCAGTGAGTTTTGATGCTAGGACAGCTGTGAGCTTCCTACTAGCCACACTGTGCTAATTTGCATATTTTAGAAAACATGGCAGGTGCTCTGTAAGCTCAGTTGAGTCAGGAGACTGTGATCCAATGGTGAGACATGCCTACGAAGTTGGTAAAATTATACCTATTTTATAGGGTGTTTAAATGATAAAATATTTTTAATACGCCCTCCAAAATATCTGACATTTAGGCTCTATCCTAGACGTGCAGAATGTTGAGGAAAGGGCCCTGGAGGCTATTCTTAACAAGGAATGGATGAGACTTTGTGTATTTGGCCCAGCCTGGGTTGCTTGGCCAGCATTTGGGAACTAATTCTAGAATTTTATAAAGCACCTGGCATTCTACCTGGTATATAAATGGTTGCTACTGATGCTACTTTTGTTGCTGTTCTTTATGATTACTTATTTCAATAAAGAAAAGAATAGTCCAGCCTTTAGAATTGCCCGGAAAATATAATGGGCTGCCTTTGAAGATGCTGACATCACTGTAATAAAACTTGAATATGGATGAGTATAGCCTGGTGGTTAAAGAGCACAGTCTCTGGAGCTAGACTGCCTAAGTTTGAATACTAACATTTCCACTAACTAGTTCTCTATCCTCGGTAAGTGGCAATGATACTGTTGACTCCTCTGTTAAGTTAGAGATAATAAATAGTACCTATTTCCATAATGTAGTTGTGAAAGTGACGATATCTCAAAGTATATTCTAAATCAGTGTTGTGTCATAATATACTTTTGGGCACTTCTTTTCTTTCTTAATGGTATACAACATAATGATGGCTTCTTACAATTAACAGTAGTTTAGATTTAATGAAATATGGTAAACTATTTAATCCATTGAAATTGCTAATAACAGCGACACATAGCAAGTCCTCAAGAGAGTAGCTATTATTGATTTGTTTCCTTTTTTCAGGGGAGGAATTATGTTTCATGTGTGTCTCCAGATTTGATAATATTTACCTCTTCCAAGTTTAATTTGAAACTTTCCTTGTGCCTCACTAAGCACAATTATTTTCAGAATTGAATATTAATTGTCTATGTGTTCCACCTGAGACTCTGGACTTCCCTTTCTTTTTGCTTTCCATCTCTATTTAGAGCAGAACTCTAGGCTCTTCACCAGATGGATGACTGTTTAGGAGGGTTCTCCATGCTTTCTGCATTATTTGGATTGGGTCATAGCTGTTTTACTTGATACTCTCAGTCCTAGACATTCATGTATAAATAATACCCTTTTTTTCATTCAAATTCTTACATGGGCAGGAAAGGGGGAAAATGTTAGGGGCTTAAGGTAATTTGGATACACATGATTTCAGTTTGAGAGGAGTTGTTATCCTCAAAATTATATTTAAAAAACTCATCATCCTCAGTAGAATGCTGACCAAAGGTAGTTTCACAGCCGAATGATACCTAAAGTACCTCTTTTAATTTATCTCAGTTAGAACTGACAAGGCTAATGACTGGTTTAGTTATTTTTGGAATATTCCAGTTAATATAAAATATATACTTGACCAACTTCCAAAAGAATACGTGAGGTGCATGATAATAAAAGGTAAGACACTTTTGAATCAAAGAGCTCAGAGTCTGTCTGAATGAAGTAGAGGGTATACTAGTAAATGTTTCTAGGCACTTTTATGAAAGATTGAGTAGCTTATGCAATAAGTTGGGTCTTATTTACTGTCAGTATAAGTAAAAATAAAGTGTAGACCTGGCAGGTGGGCTTAGTGGTTAGAGTGTGGACTTATACTTTGAAGGGTCACGGGATTCAATTCTGAGCCAAGGGCACATACTTGGGTTGGAGGTTCAATCCCCTGCTCCAGTCAGGGCACATGCGGGAGGCAACCAATCAATGTATCTCTCTCTTATCAATGTTTCTCTCTCTCTTTTTTTTCTCTCTCTCCTTTTACCTCCCTGCCTCCCTCCCTCTCTCTAAAAAGCAATGGGAAAACTATCCTTGAGTGAGGATTAACAACAACAAAATCAAGTGTGCATGGTTTTATAATCTCATTTATCAAATACAGAATGGTATCAATTTTATTGACAGAGAAGAAAACAATCTTTGAAACTAGTTTAAGCAACTGGCATGTTGATTTCTGATCATTGAGAGATATACTGTACATTATCTAATGCAAGCATTTCCAAAGAATATTACTGGTTCACGTCCATGATAATGAATATATTATTGCCACATTCACTTATGTTGCTCCCATTAACCTGGAAGTTGTAGAGCCTTCTCTGAGATAATCGCAACATGTAATGACCAATCTTTCCAACTGGAGCAATTCTGGGAGTGAAGGCAGCACACTGTTGACAATTGTGCCAGGACAGGAGGAGAGAACCAGGACTGTCATGGTGAAGACTGCAGGATGTCCCACACTATCCTGTTCAGACCTATGCTGATAGGAAGTTTTCAAGAGTAAAATGCTATAGAGAGAAGGATTTTACATAAAATAAAGCAGGAGTAAAGTGTAGACAATCAAACTAGCAAGGCATTATGTAAGTTTGAGGGAGGGATCGAGACAGCCACCTGGGCTGCGAAGGCCTACTCTTGCAGGAATGTCATGCATCGGGCCTCTAGTGTTCTTATAAAGAGACTAAAAATACCAAGTCTAGGGTGAGCATTTTGGGTAAACCTTTAGTAAAATGAATATTATATTACAAACTAGCTATACTGTTTCTTTAACTGATGCCTCTGCCCAAAGTCAGCATGATTCCCTGTTATTTTAGCAGGTGTGGATTTAGGATCGGGGACCTTGACCACATGACTGTATCTTGTTGGATTTCTAAGCCCACCCACATTAGGTCTCAGGAGAATTGGAAGTGTCTCTTTTATTGAGGAGTAAAGAGATCACTCACTTAGTGTTGAGCTTATTTCAAAGGTTCTCTGATACCAGAGGCTTAGAAATGAAAGGCTGCTGTATGTGTTTTGATGTGTCCAAACAAAATTAGAGACATTTCCAGTACTTGGATGAAAATGTCAGCTGATAATATGAAAAGGTAGAGTGCACAGGGCACATCTCAGGACGTCCGATGAAAATGGCATCCAGGAGATGGCTGGTAATTGGATACTAGAAATGATATAACGAAGTCTCTGCCCTCTGAAGGAATGCAGGCATGAGTCTGTGAAATATGCAAGCACGATTCAGAGTGAGCCATGGTCTATTTGAGGCCACACATAGAGCCCCATTAGTATGACTGAGTTGCTACTACTGCCTGAGTCTCAGCCTTGTAGTAACTGAAAGGAGATGAATACTTCTCTCCAGCTGTCCAGACACCATTTACCCACCCAAAAGTGCTGAGTAGATTGTGATTGCCTATAAGCAGGTTATCTCTGGCTTTAAGGTTTTAAGGACATGGCCAGGCCAGATGGTACCCAGGATGCAGATGCGGTCTGACTGGCCAGCCACATTAGCGCCAATATTTAAAAATAGAATAATTTCACACACAAATATTGACTTCGAATTCTCTGAATAATTGCAAGCTCCTGTAATACTGGCTCCACATTGCATCCTGGTAGCAATCACTACAACCCCTTATCACATGAATTCCTTGTAGAGGAAAGTGCTCTCAACTCACCACAGGCCTTTCTTCAACACTGAATTGTGGTGTCTGCTATTTCATTATAGTGTGTCTGCTTAGCCTTTCTAAACATGTGGCTTTGTAACCCTGATCTAGACTAATGAGAAGTCACCATGGCTTAATGAAAGTTCAAAGGTTTGGGAAAAACAGAGATCTTGAGGTTCTTTCTATACCATGTATTAGATGTATAGCTTTGAACAAATTACTTAACTTCTTCGAGTCTCAGTTTACACATTTGTAAAATGAAAGGGCTGATGCCTACTTCGCAAGATTGTTTTAAGGATTCAAGAAAATATATAGTAAAAATATTTTAAGAAAATTAATATATAATATATAAATATATAAGTATATAAATTGCCATATTGCCTGTTGTACAGAATAATAAATAAGTGCTAATTATTATTTGGTACTTTCTACATTGTTATTTAATAAAACAAATTACTTCATTAAGACTTCTCTTTGATAACATTAAAAAAACTATAAAATAAAAATAACTGTGCATTAGATATGGTAACATTTGCATTCCATTGGTCACTGTTATATTTTGCATCTTCTCACAATTATATTGTACTTATAGGTTATTTTGTTGTTGTTGTTTTCTTACATTTCCTTTAAAGTATAGATTCCTTTACTTCTGAGTTTATTTTCTTATAGTTAATCGAAGAAATATAGTAACATAGTTTATGGTATATAAAATTTTTCTGTTTCTTATACTACTTTAAAAATATTTTCTATTGTACTGTATGTATGTGTATGAGGGGGGAGTGGGGAAGGAGGGAGATGGTGAGATAATGTGATGTTTGTGGATGGTCACACAAGGAAGTGGGGAGTCAGGCAGGGCTATCAGTCTCACGGACATTCCCCTGACCCACCACTCCAACAAGCCGCTTTGCTGTCACATGCGTCTCTTTCATAAGCAGAGTCTTTCCCCTGGCTTGTTAAAAACTGCTTGTATCCCAATGAGCTCTCTCTGAAGGGTAGCACTTTTTTTTTCAATCCTCAACCGAGGACATGCTTAGAGAGAGGGAGAAATATCAATCAGCTGCCTTTGCACATGCCACTATTGGGGATGAACCACAACCCAGGTGTGTGCCCTGACTGGGAATCGAACCAGCATCCCTTCCATGCCCAGGACAACACTCAACCAACTGAGTCACTCCGGTGGGGCAGGTAGCACTTCTTGAATACCCTTTCTGTACATCTTGAACGGTCAATAAAATCCTTTCCATTTTTGCTCATAAAGGAAAGTAAAAGTTTCCCCTCAGCAAAACTCACTTACTGCCTTCCATTCCATCTGGGATGCTGGGGCTGTAGGCCTAGATATTTTTCCTAATGTCTTCAACCCCTAAATGAGGAAGCTCTGGAATTAATAATCAGATAGAAGAGGCTGTCTTGTGTGAATGCCTGTCTGATGGGAAGAGCAGAGCACCTGGTCAAGTACACAGAAAGAGAGGAACCAGCTTCCTATCTGGCCAGGACAGGGACAGTAACAGAGGCGAGATGGGCAACAGATAAATGAAAGACCTTTTCTCTAGATGCTCACATAAAGCCCACAGGAATAAACAATGACAATGTGGTTTTTCTCATTTGTTGGAAGGCTTCTAAAAATGATACTTTAAGAGGAGGGGAAGATCTATCTTTATTTTTATCTCTTCTCATTGTAGCAATTCATCTCTACCCTATTTATACCATGGGCTTTTTACAGCTTATGAATCTTTTATAATTATTTTTCAGAAAGAGTTTCATGGCTGTATTAGATTGTCGAATGCTTGTTAAATCTTTATTGAATCCTTATTATGCAATTAATCTGTGAGGCTTGGAACTGTACTTTAAGGAGCTTTATTTCCTAAACAAATGGATGTAGGTGTACTTCATCAGCCTGGTCACTATGGAAGGCTCTCAGATGCTCAGCAAGAGGAACTCGACAGCTCACAGTATTTTCACTAATTATAAAGTTTATAGACCTTTTATTCTAAAATTCACTGACAAAAATATTTGTATACAATGAAAACACTTCTGGGGGGAAATATGAAACCCTAAAAATATATTGCAATATTTTATAATAGACTATTTAGAAGAGGCTTCATCTTATTGAAAAGCATACAGAAAGATAGAAAATATAAAAATATACTCAGTATTTATATCTATTCTTTACTTATTTTTTTGATATAAGGAAATGTATTCTAAAAGATCTTTATATGTTTCTACATGAAGGAAAAAGAAAATCTTCCAAATGCAATATCTGAGTCTTGTATACATGCAAATTAGAAATGTTTACTGTACTGATCTTGAGATTATAGGGAGCAGATAGCAGTTTCTCTGAAATGACAAATCGTTTTCATTTCTTTTTTTTAAAATTTCAAATTGCATTTCTTTTTTTCCTTTCTTCTAAATGTATTTTATTGATTTTTTTACAGAGAGGAAGGGAGAGGGATAGAGAGTTAGAAACATCGATGAGAGAGAAACATCGATCAGCTGCCTCCTGCACACTCCCCACTGGGGATGTGCCCGAAACCAAGGTACATGCCCTTGACCGGAATCGAACCTGGGACCCCCCCAGTCCGCAGGCCGACGCTCCATCCATTGAGCCAAACCAGTTAGGGCCGTTTTCATTTATTTGAAACTCATATCAAGGCAGCTGTAGCTAAAATGCACCTTAGTGTAGGTCATCTAATTTCTGCAGGAAGGTCTTCTGAACCCTTGGTAGAGCAGGGCGGTTGAGGTGAAGCAGCTCCCACTGTCTGCACAATGGGGCTTACAAAGAAGTTTCACAATAAATATTTCAGAGAAAAGTAAGCAATCGTAATAAGTATTAGGTTCTTTTAGCTTATATTTTTTATGTATTTCAATATTGCACTTGCATTAAGCCTTTTCTTTAGCATATTCATGCCTTAAGACAGTTAATTATCTGCCCTATATTGCCAGTGCTCATTCTATCTCTTAATCTCCTGAAACTCTAACTTAAAAAACACACACACATATTTAAATGAAATGTGTTCATTTTACTTGGTGAAAAATAATTGATAATATTTTCAACTAACTCTAGAAAGTCCACACACAATTGTGTTGAAAGATCCGATCTTACCATCCAGTGACTATCTATAGACTTGGCTTAATATAAATCTTAAGTAATCTGATGAATTTATGAATTTAGATTTATACATTCTGGTAAATCAATAAGAATTTATTGTTCTGCCACTTAAAAAGTGGGTTGTTTCCAGAGCATAGGTTGTCAAATACAGAGCTCTAAAGTTGGGGAGACAGTTTGCTTTAAGTTAGCCATGTCCTTACTTGGTTGTGGTAGGGGTGATGTTACAGAGTTAAAGGAGAAAGATGGACAGATCAGCTGAAGATGTGCCATGGAAGTGTGGTGTTTACAAATATTCCTCTTCTATAGACAAGTTCTATAGAAGAGGTGGAAACCGCAGGAAATGCTGAAAGTCCTCAACAGTGATTGGCAAGGCTTTTCCATTTCTCCCTGGCATATGTCATAGACCTGTGTTATTCTAAGAATCATTTCTGTGGGTATCTGCATTCATTAAAAAACAAAGTTAAATGGTCAAAATTGGGAAATATCTTTAGTAAATTTCAAACACTGTTGTGTGGGGTTTTTTTACATTCTCATTTTCTAATTTGTGTCTCCATGAGCATATCCATTATTTCTTTAGCTTAATTCCTGAGTTGAAAGAGGAGACTTTTGATATTCAAATGACTTATAAAATGTAAAAATGCTTTAACTCACTAATAACAAGATCAAAGTAAATTCTTTCTGTTTTTAAATGAAAAATCTAAATAGTCTCTTTTTTCTCTCTAAAGAATACCTAGTCCTAGATTGAACCATTGTTGACCTTTTTGGACTGCCTGCTGTTTAATGAATATAATGATTAATTCATAGAGATTTAGGAGGTGGTTGGGGAGGGAAAAGTAAAGATAAAAAGACGGAGGGAGCAGAGAGAGCTTGTGGGTGATGGGGTAAGTTTAATGAGAAGAATTTATTATAGGTAAAAGCAAAGTCCTGTTCTTCGCTTCAATAAATCAATGGCACAAGTACAGCTTATTCTCTACATCAGTAGATATGCAGAAGGCCCGGTGGCTTCCAGAGAAGCTGACGTGATCAGGGCTGCACAACAGGAGAATTTTGTCTAGGCTGCCTGACTCAGTCACTCCCTGAATTGTGCCTGGTCTAGGAACTGTCACTGAAGAAGACTACCAGGGCCAGTAGCAAATCACATTGTAAATAAGCACTGGATATGTCTTGGCAAAATGCTGATTCAAGTATATAAAAGGATCCTCCCAGGCTTTCCCATCTCTTTTATTGTTTGTTCTGCCTCCAGAAAATATTAGCATTAATTCACTTCTATCTGCATCACTACTACTCTTTGCTTTCCAGTTATTCAGTCTCTTCACAGCAGCTAAAGCACCCTTTTAAACATGTAATTCAGCTCACATTTATCCTGATTACAGTCCTCCAATTGTATTAAGTGGACTAAAATCCAAACTCATCCCGTGCCCTCAGCACCCTCTGTGTTCCAGCTCTTGCCCATCCTTTCAGCCCACCTTCTCCACCCTCTCTATGGCTCAGGATTCTCTAGCCACATAGCACTTCCATTCCTTGAAGACCCCAGAGGGAGTGCATCTCTGTCTATGAGTTCTTGAAGTAATGATCCCTTCTGTCTGGAATCCTCTTACCCCACTCTTCCCAATACTTGATCCCCAATGTAAGAACTCTGTTGTCTTTATCAACTCAACCTATATTATTTTTATAGGACTTACCACACATAATTTCCCTGTTTAATTGTTGTCACTCTGTCTCTCTTTCACGTTAGACTATAATATGAAAACAGAGATCCTATCTAGTTTGTTGACTCCTTTAATTCAGGCATTTAATACTGTAAATACATGAAGAATTAGAAAAGCAAGGAGGCCCTATGACCAGTAGATAAAGAGAGAGGACAAAAAATGGACTGGGCATATGGAGTTAATAGTAAAGATATTTATGCAGAGGCTAGATGACTGCTTGATGGAAATAGAGGTTTTTCACTTAATTGCTTACTATTGATCATTTGTATGTATTAGTCACTGTGAAGGCACATACTAGTAGGTATACAAAGAGGAAAACATTACATGTCCCTGCCTGTGCCTGCCCTCAGGAGTTTACAATCCAAGGAGGAGGAAGGTATGTGAATAAGACCTTATGAATGCAGTGTAATGTTGGGTTAGAGCTATACACAAGGTGCAATGCCAAAATTTGACTGAACGAAACAGGGTATAGGGAACTTCAGTGATTCTTGGAAGAAAAGAGGACTTTTCCAGATGGGTTAGGAATTAAGGAGGGCTTTCTAAGTAAGCCGGCAATATAAAGAGGGCATGGTGTGTTCTGGGAAATGTAATGAACTTTCTGTGGCCTTAATGGAGGATTTGTAGAGGTGAGAGAGAAACACACGATGAGATAAGAAGTGGTGAGACAGGCAGGAGCCAGATCAGGAAAGGCCTTGTACGCTCCTGTAGGGAATTTGGATTGTATCTTGTAGGCAGAGAGGAACCATTGTGCAATGATCCGATTTTCATTTTGGAAAGATGACCACAGCAGCAGGGGAGTGGTTTCAGAAGACTGAGATTGGAAGCAATTTGAAGTTATTTTTACAGTCGAATCAGAGATGATAGAGGCTTAAATTGGAGTGTTTGGAGGCCATGGGGATACATAGAAATTTAGGAGGTAGTAAAACCAAGGGTTTAGGTTGCCCTCCTACTCTGATTGAAAAGTTGTTCAAAGTTTTAGAAGAAGAAAAATATTTAGATATCATTCCTTTTTTTCCTCTTTCTCCCTCCCAGCCCACATCCAATTCTTCAGCAAGTCTTGTCAGTTTTTTCTCAAAAGTTATTCTAAATTTGTCTCCTAAACTATCTTTTTTTCTACTACCCTGCTACAAGATACCATCTTTTGTCTAAACTATGCAAGAGCTCCCTGTCTTCCTCCTTCCTCTCTAGTCCCTCAATAATCCATTCTCCACAGAGCAGCTGGAGTGATCTTTCAAAAAAAAGCAATTCAGACTATATCACTCCCCTGCTAGCACCTTCACTTCCCACTTAGAATTAAATCCCAAAGCCTTTCCCTGGTCCACAAAATGGAGTCTGACCTAATCTTGAAATGACAACTCAGCTTCATTGTCCTTATCTCATTGCCTTTGTCTGCAGTATTCTTCTTCCAGATCCTTTCATGCTTTTACCCCTTCTTGTCAATCAGATCTTTGGATCGTGCTGCACGAATAAGTATCTATAGGTGTTTGTGGGTATATATATTTATATGCGCAGAGACCAAGTGTTATTCCTTGTTGTAGTTTTAGTTCTTTAAGAGCAAAACCCTTGAATATCTTGTCCTCTGCTGTATGCCAGCATCCAGCACAGTGCCTGGGGCATAGCAGAATGTGATACATACTTTTTAGAATGAATGAATAAGTGAAAGAAAAGATCTCTGTCTTGGTGCCTTTAACTGTCTTTTTTCCATGAGAGCATTTTAGGGGAATCCCTTTCCCTTCTTGTCTGGTTTGCCTTCCTCATACAGCCTGAAGTCTCCCCTGACAGCTGAGTGTTCCTGGAGACACTGGTAGTTGCCTTTTGTTTGCAAATGGAAAACTGGCAACCCTCTCCCCTTTCTCTTCTTACAGTGTTTGCCTGGAGTAAGGCAAGCCACAAATCTGCTCCAAGCTTACCAGCTGAGATTAGAGAGCAGAAGGAGGGGAAAGAGACGGAGACTATTTCCCTACAAGACCATGTGGCATAGGTCTATCACAACTCAGTACCCTGGGCCCTTGGTTTCCCAGCGTCATCATGCTAACTGTGATTTATTTTTAAATGGTTCAAGTATAAACATGTGGTAAATATATGGGGTCTAAATTAATAATAGCACATTCTCAGGTGTTTTTGTTAACATTTGAAGTGCCCCTTTCAGGAATCTACTCTCCAAAGATCTCTACAGAAATGATTCCAACATTATGATTTAAAATGACAAGCATATATGCATAACTTACATGCATATATGCATAACCCATGGACACAGACAATAGTGGGGCGGGGGTATGTGTGTGGTTCAGGGGTCAGTGGGGGCAAAAGAGGGACATATGTAATATTTTCAACAATAAAGATAAATTTAAAAAATAACACGACATCTACAGACTCATTCACTAGCATCAGAGATTAGAGAATTGCATTTTCTTTAGTGAATTGAGTTGGGTTCAAGACATTCAGTTGGCTGGAAAGATGACAAAGGCACTTTTGCCCTTCCATGAGGAGAGTAAGGACCTGGAATATCTGCCCTTCTGTGACCCATGCAGGTGGCAAGGCCCACAGGTCTCACAGCACTTCAAGTGCAGACCTCAGTTTGTCCCAGTCCTACTGCCCACTCATCCCTTCCCGCAGGCCCTGGGAACACGATGACGTGAGAAGGCAGGCTGATCTCACCATCAGAATATTGTGTGCTGGCCTCCGAGTGAACCTTCCCTATAAAGTCCTAATCAGAGTGCCCACAGGCAGAGAACCAGAACATGACTGAAATTATGGGAGCAGGATGTATAATGTCTCTGCACCTGCCTCCTAAGAAATGTTTATATGTGATGTAGGATTCTCTCTGGTTATTAATTATTTTTGCCTCAATGTATGACTAATCATGAGGGTGTGGGGGAGCAAGCACTTGTTAATTGTCAGATACTGTTGGCATTTATTAAAGATCCTGGTCCTGGTGAATAGCAAGATGACTTAGGACGTGCACAGCTCCCTCACATCACCTGGATACTAGCAATTGAGGGCCCACCAGCTTTCCTTCAGGCCCCACTGGACAGGGCAGTTGCCATTGAAGAGAAGGCCTGGGGAGAGCTGGGCATATAGTGCTGATTGCCTTGGTTGGTCACCAATGACCTGCACATCTGGACATCTTGCCTGGGAAAACTAGGAAGGCTCATTCAAAACAAGCACAGAGCGCTGTGTACCCCTTTGTTATACGTTTGAATCCTCATGGTGGCATGGCTTTTGTGAAGAGAAAGTTCAGTGTGGGGCCTCAGCAATATATACCCAAACCTAAAGAGATTCGCGTCTCGATTTATAATGTCCTGGCATCAGCATCTTGCTAATGCTGCTCTGTATTTTCTGATTTGACTTCATTCCCATGCTCATCCAGTTTTCCTGAACCAGCCTTTTCTTATTACAGCATATTCAAACATAACTGCGCAAGAAAGCAGTCTCCTGCTATTAATGGCTCAACTAGTTTTCTCCATAGTTGATCCTGCAGAAGTACAAACTTAATAGCCTCTGACTCTGAAAAGGGAGAATGATATCTAAAGATCAGCCATTTAGAAAATTAGTATTTTGGTTCATTAAAGCAAATTGCAGTTAAAATGCAAAAGTGTTACATAACTTCCAAAGTTAATATAAGACTTACCAACATGTTTCAAGAGAGTCAATTTAGCAGAGTGGATAAGAGCATGGCTTCTGAGCCCAACTGCCTGGGGGTGAATCCTGGCTCTGATGCAGGCTAGCGGAATGAACTTGGAAAATTTATTTCCCTGTGCTGCAGTTTCCCTACCTATAAAGTGACAAAAAAAGAATAGCAACTGTTATATGGGATTGATTTAAAGTTAAATTCTGTAAAGCCTGAGAAGTGCTTAAAATATGGCTGAAACTTATGTTTTGAAAAATTAACTTATCAATACTTTCATAATCATCCTTAATTATAACTTTGATAGACAGGAAACTTGTTGTAATGGAAAGAATGACTGGGTGCTATTTGCAGCATATCAACCAACCAGCTCTGGAACTTTTAAATTAAGTGATTTGACTTTTCTGGGCTCTATTCCTCTTATTTATAAAGAGAGGGATTGGCCTTGATAATTTCCATGTTTCCCTGTAATACTAGAATGGTATAATCCTGCTATATCATTCTCCTCTCTGGAGTTTAAAGAAAATATTTTAAAAGAGGGCCACAAAAAGACATAAGAATAATAAGGCAAAAGGAGGGCTGAGGAGGACTTGACATTTGAGGATGATGATGAGATGTCAGCTGTGATGGGCTTCTCTGGCTTTGGTTCCACCAATAAGAGTTACTTTGGCCCTTTGCTCGGCTTAACTTTGAATGTGGGCGGGGTCATTTTTTGGGGGGAGTACTTGAGAAAGTCCTTGAGTGGCAATGGAGAGGACTAGAGTGTTTGCAGTTTCCCTCCACCTTGAGAGAGAGCACAGGAGGCGGCGGTAATGCTGCAGCATATTCCTTTAGCCTCAGTGTATCACTCAAGTAACAGGACCTCTGCCCATCTGCATTCCCAATAAAGAAAAACCTCTTCTGAGGCTGCTTTCCCAATACTTAAAAAAAAAAGAATAATAAGGCAAATAGAAAGGAGAGAGTGTGTTTAAATTTCTTTTGACTTGGAGGCAGAACCACTGGGGCCAGACTTGGCTACTTACTTGTCTTTCCTAATCTGTTCCAACCTTCACTTTTTCTTCTTCTTTTTGGTTTGGTCTGTTTCTTGGCAAGCACATTGATTGGAAGATAAAAAAGGAAAAAGCTTTGATTGAGGTTAAGTGGTTTACAGATGGGTGTGATGAGTGTGTGTGTGGTGGGGGGTATGTGTAGACACACATCTGCTCTCAAGAAGCCTGAAAAATTCAGTATCTAGAGACAGTATGAAAGTCAGGCCAGTGGTCTTATCTCAAAAGAGGTAGACTCCTGCACCTCACGGGATTGGAGCTGTGAAAGCTGTTATTTTTATTTAAAAATATGTAACCCATGATATACAATTAGACAGACTTTCTCCTGCATAGCAAAGAGCTCTCTCTCCTTACCACACCATGGATGGGTTGCCCTGTTCAACTTGTGTTCTTATCTTGACACCTTTGCAACTCAGTGGCCAGTATAATCCACAATCCGGCCTCTCCTGTCCCAACAAGATAACTCTAACTACTTCTGGTTCTTAAGATCTTTGTGTATCAAATACACAAATTTCTGCTTTCAAGCTTTATCTCATATAGGGAATCCTGCCTTTTCTGAAAAGTGATCCTGTTTGTTAAAATACTAAGTGATCAAACAATAAAATGGCCAACTTGATCATCACCTTAAAGACAGTTCCATCACTCCTTCCTCTCCCAGAGGAGTTAGAAACTTCAGGGAGAGTCTCCTCAACAAAGGGGTATTTGTCCAAATGGTGTCTGAAGGTCATGAGCTGAGGGCAGGGGATTCTCAGTCAGATCCCCTCACTCACCCTGAGCTTGACCCAAAGGCAAGCAGGGCCACTTGAGCTGCTACTCTCTCAAGGACATGGTGGGAACATTCTCTACCCCACAGCTGTGCAGTGCAGTTTAATGAGGAAGTGTATGTGTCCCTGATCTATGGACTAGAAAACATCTTTCCAATTAGGTGATTACTTTAAGCTCCCAGTTAAATATGCCTTAGTGATCCACTCTACCTTATAGTTAGAAATAGTTTGTCTTTTTTCCCCAAGAGCTTGAAGTTTCCTATCCTTTTCATTATTTCTATACCTTTATGCACTTTCTTCATACTTGGGACATGATCATTAACAATACTCATTCTGTGACTGTTTCTGTGTATAATTGTGATGTGAGCCACAATTCTGGTACTTTTGAGCTTTTCTTTTCATAGCACCTACTTTATACAAGTATAAAACATGAGGCAAACTAGAGAAATCATCTGGTCTCTTTAGATAAAGCAAAACTTCGTGAAATATAAATTAAAAGTTCTGGTGCTTTTGTCAGATAACTATGAACTATAGAGTAGTAGAAACAAGAAAGAAAATGGAAGTGACTTCTTCCCTATTGACAGCACAGGGAAGGCCCCCCTCCTGGTACCAATGTTTCTCTGTTCATCATGGTTGCTGCCCTCCTACCAAACCTAGAACAAATACTCTAGGTTATTATTTTTGAACATTGAAGTTTTTAAGAGAAACTGGAAACTGTTTTCAAGAAAAGCAGACTGCAAAGAGTTGGTCTCATCAGTGAAGTGAGAAGAGTTCTACCTGTAGGCCTGGAATTGGGAGCTGAGCTAATGCTGCTAGTAGCGTTCAGGTTCATGGATCTTCCCACACAAATGACACCCACAAATGGCAGCAGTCCCCCTAGAGGAACCCATCTGCCTCTTTGCTCTGTAAGTCCGGTCTTTACCTTCTAGTCCCTGGAAGTGTGCTACCCTCCTGATAATGACAGGAGCAAATGCCCCCAGGGGTATATGCATATCAGATGGATTCTACCCACTGCTTAGAAACCTAATTCAGTATATGCGTTTTTTAATGAGAATATGTCTTTTCTTTGTATCAACCATTTGATTTTTAGTATTTTTTACAGGAGAGAGCTAGGACTAAATGATTTTTAATTAGAGATCATAGACAACTTTTGAGGAACCAAACAGTTTCTTCAGCATCATCTCCTTTAACTCTCACACTATCCCTGTGAGGGAGATACTGTTTTTACAGGAGAAAGTTGAGATTCAGAATGAGTAACTTTTCTGTGTCCCTGAACTGGCCAGTCATAGAACCATTTTTAAAATATATTCAGAAAACTATCCTCTTATTTGCTACCTTTTACATTTGTGATATTGTGAAAGATTCTTTTATAAAATCAATCAGTGTTACACGTTGTATTAGTCAGGGTTCTACAGAGAAACAGAGCCAATAGGATCTGTGTGTGTGTGTTTATACATATAGTACATATACATATACCCATACATATACATGCACATATACATACACATGAACACATATGTGTGTGCATATGCAGGGAGATTGATTGATTGGTTATAAGGAATTGAGTCATATGATTATGGAGGCTGAAAAGTTCTAAGATCACCAGTTCGCAAGTTAGAGACTCGAGAGAGCTAATCATGTAGTTCCAGTCCGAGTCCGAAGGCCTGAGAATCAGGAGAGCCAGTGGTGTAAGTTTTAATCCAAAATAAGGCAGGCTCCAGACCCAAGAAGAGCCAATGTTTGAGTTCAGATCTAGGCAGTCAAGCAGGAGGAGTTCCCTCTTACTCAGCACTTTTGTTCTACTTCAACTGATTGGGTGTGACCTGCTCACATTAGATAGAGCAATCTGCTTTATTCACTCTACCAATTCAATCGTTAATCTCATCTAAAGTCACTCTTAACAGACACACCAGAATAATGTTTGACCAAACGTCTAGATACTCCATGGCCCAGTGAAGTTGACCCAAAGCCTTAACCATTACACATGCAGGTTATGGTTTTTAGGCAATCAGCACTGGTGTTTATTGACTGCCCACTTGTGCTCAGCTCCCTGACAGGCAATGGAAAAGATTTCAACAAATCAGAGCATATTGTATCTGCCCAGGAGGGATTAGAGAAGACAGGGCTGATCTTACCATCAAGAGGAAATGTTCTTTGGAGCAGTGTTGTCTGTTAGAAATAGAGGGTGAGCCACAAACATGAACCACATGTGTAGTTTTAGATTTCCCAGTAGCCCCTTTTTTAAAAAGCATATTTTAATAACATATTTTACCCTATATTTCAAAATCTTGTAATAAGTAAGCAACATAAAAATTATTAATGAGCTACTTTACACTATATTTTGTCCCAAGTCTTTGTATAGGGTATATTTTGCAGCTACAGCACATCTCAGTTCACATCTCAGCACATCTTCAGTCCAGCCACTGTTCAAGTGCTCCACAGCCACACCTGACTAGTGGTGGCTGATTGGCAGTGCAGCCATAGCGCCTGCTGTCAGTGCTCTATCACGTCTCATTGTGTGTGGCTCTTAGACCAAGTGACTGAGGGTTTAGGGGAAAGAGCATCTGTTTGGAGGATTTGCTATACACAAGAGAGGTCTAAATGATATTTCTCAGGGTAAGCTTCCTGAGAAAATCAGACCTGGGTTATTGGCAGTTACTGTCTATCTACAAGCTACCAGAACTACATTGTTACTTGATTATCTGTTTGTTTTTTGGTTTTATTTTTTTTAGACCAGCATAGGCTTGTTCTTGGGCAATCCTGCTTCTAGCTATTACTTTATTAAAAATTAAGTTTATTGATTTGACTTTGGTTAATAAAATTATATAGATTTAAACTGTACAATTCTATGATGCATCAACTGTATATTTCATTGTGTGTCCACCACCCAGAAAAACAGAATCACAGACAAATGGAACAGAAGTAAGAGCCTATAAATAAAGCCATGTGTACATGGGCAATTCATTATCAACAAAGGAGCCAAAAGCATACAGTGGAGAAAAGAAAGCTTCTTCAATAAATGGTGCTGGGAAAATTGGAAAGCCACATGCGAAAGAACGAAACTAGACTGCTGTTGTTCCCCATATATAAAGTTAAATCAAAATGGATCAAAGACCTAAATATAAGATCTAAAACAATAAATTACATAGAAGAAAATGTAGCTACTAAACTTAGGGATCTTGGTCTTAGAGATGATTTTATGAATTTGACCCCAAAGACAAGGGAAGTTAAGGCAAAGATAAATGAATGGGGACTACATCAAACTAACAAGCTTATAGCTATACTTCTTGCTCTGCATTACTCATGTCACTTCCGTCTCAGGTCTCATTTACTGTTCTTTGCCACATGAGAAATGCCTGGGCCTGGTGTGCAAACGAATGAGTCAAATCACACTTTATACAAGTTTCTTATATTGCAAAACAATCAAGGGTGGGAATAAAATCAGAAGATTTTACCAATTTCCATGAAATGTACATAATATTATGCATTCCTCTCATTTCTAGTTCCCACCAGCTGCCACCTTTTAGATAAAGTTCTGCAGTTTCCCCTGAGGATGCCTTATATATCACACACGTACTCTTAAGATAATGAGAGAGTTCCATTTCCAATCAACCTTTCTCCTGTCCCACTGGGTTACTGATAATAAGATGCTACAGGAACACACTTTCCTCTTTCTTTCTCCATGAATCTTTCTTAGGCAGACTTTTCCTTAAGGGCATTTCATTATTCATAGTCTGAGCCTCTTCCAGCTCATGGAATTGCCTTTGATGGCTTTTTTTTTTTTTGAGTTTCAGTTGGAGGGTACACAGTGTTATTGATATTACATATTCAGGGGGGAATCATCTCAACTCTTAAGGAACCAGGGCAACAGAAAGTAGTGGCTGCCCCTGAATTTTGAGATAGAATAGACTTAGAATCTAGTGCCTATTGTTCTATAATGGTATTTTTCTTAAAACATAATTTTGCTTAATAAAACAAAGAACAAGTTTTTAAATCCCCTTTGTCCTCTTAGATAAAGATTATTTTATTTTCCCTGAGAAAATAATAAAAAAATATTCCCTAAAGAAGGGGAAAAAACTTTCATATTCTATTAACATTTACATTACTGTCAGACTTAGTTATGTAAATGTAGCTAATTCAGGCACTTGGGTCTAGATTAGTGGTTTCCAACCTTTTTTTGGCCATGCCCACCTAAGCATCTCTAAAATCCTGATGCCCCCATGACATATAATTCTTATTATTCAAAAAGTGAACTCCTATTCACGTGGAGGAAGCCTAAAAGGTCATTAACTTGATCTAAACAAGCTTCTAAAGAATATGGCATCCATGAAAGGGGAAAATATCTAGTAAAAGAATGAAAGGATAGTTGAAGTACTGAAGGAGAAATCACTAAAAATTTGTTTTAAAAATAATAATAATATGAAGTGATATGAAAAATAACAAATAAAGTTTCAAAACATATAATAGAGAACTGAAATGCATAAGTATGTCACAATACATATTTATATACTGTATATGAGATCCCCTAGAACCATAAGAAATGCAAAAAATTCAGTTAATAACTCTTTCTTGAATTGCCCCCCTTAAAAATCAAATTGCCCCCTGTGGGGTGTGTCCCACTTTGGGAACCACTGGTCTAGATGCAGAAGTTTTGAGTCAACTTATAGTTAAACTAGAGGCCTGGTGCACAAAATTGTGCATTGGTGTGTGTGTGTGTGTGTGTGTGTGTGTGTGTCCCTCAGCCTGGCCTGCATCCTCTCACAGTCCGGGAGCCCTTGGAGGATGTCCTGCGGGGAGCAGGCCTGACATCCTTAGTGCTGCTGCAGACATGGGAGAGGATCTGGCCACCGCCGCTGCACTGGCCAGCAATGAGCTGGCTTCTGGCTGAGCGGCGCTCCCTGTGGGAGTGCACTGACCACCAGGGGGCAGCTCCTGCTTTGAGCATCTGCCCCCTGGTGGTTAGTGCACGTCACAGTGACTGGTCGTCCTGCCATTTGGTCAATTTGCATTTTACCCTTTTATTATATAGGATTATTTTTCCTTGAGGTCTGAATCAGTCTTTCTTTTCCTCTCTTCAGAAGCTCTATGGCCATTGTTTCTTTCTGGGACAATGCATGTTTTTTTCACAAGGAACTCCCTTGAGTTGTGACAAAACACCTGAAATGCCACTTCTGTTGATCCCACCCCCACCACTTAATATTTCCCAAACTGCCTGTTTGCCCCACCCTCAAGTTGCACACAGTGTTCACTAACACTCACCAAAGTTCATGTATCTTGGCAAAACCAGCTAAACCAAATTAGAGAAAAATACAAGAGCTGATGAACAAAGAAAAGTGTCTGACCCATTGTACTAGCTCATTTATCATGCATTCACTTGCCTTTCTACCCTCATTTTCCTGATTTCTGTCATCAGCCTTTATTATTATTATTTTATTATTATTTGGTGCTGAAACCCAGGGCCAGCTTTTATTATTAATATGCATCTTTATGGTTATTATTCTTTCTATGTCGAACTTCTAGAATTGGAGTCCAGTTCTCTGTTCCCAAGATTAACCAATGATTCATACAAAAGCAGAACAGCCCACAGAGCTGCAGAGCTGATTGTGGTAGCGTCTCTCACCTTCTGCCTCACCAGCCTTTTATTGCAGCACTTTGCACTTGCATAGGTTAACATGAAGCTTCCTTGGTGCAAAAACCAACCCGACTCCTTCCACTGCTGCACAGGTGGGTCAGGGTTTGTGTCGGGATACCTGAACAGAAAGAGCAGAGGAAGGGGAGCTTGATCAGAGGAGCCTCCTAGGAGCCTGGGGACTTAAAAACCAGAACCACTCTCCAGAATCCAGCCTGGAGTTCTGACGCCAGGTCTCAGGGGTCATTACTCTACCAGAGAGGACCATTTGATCTAATCCCTGTGCTACAGCTCTTGGGAATAGTGCTGCCAAGCTAGACAACACTGGGTTATTCTATTTTTACTGTCCTAGAGATCAAGGTGAGAAATTCAACTCAAGAGTATGAGTGCAGCACAGAGGGCTGTTCCCATTGCCAGGGCAGCAGGTTCAGAATAAGAAAGAGAAGCAAGTCATCCTCTCTCAGGACTCCCCGCCATCTGTGGGGGGTCCCCTGCAGATCCCCAGAGACTGGAGGCACAAGAGACCCTCTAATTGACAAGGTTGAACCTTAAATCATGAGCTCACCCATAAGGCCTTGAAAAACATATAGGCTCCTCCTAAAAGCCAGTTTTATAAGGCATAACTGCACATGTAGAATACCCTCTCCTCCTTAATATGTCTCTTCATTTCATCCATGAGTCTCTAAGGATCAGAAGCAATATTCTGCAGGTTCACAAACTAGATCTTAAATGCTCAGTTTTCTCCCCCACCTTTTTTTCTTTATTAAGGAATTATATATGTGTCCTTATCCTCCCATTGCCTCCCCATACCCCGCTCATGCCCTCACCCCCTTGATGTCTGTGTCCATTGGTTAGGCTTATATGCATGCATACAAGTCCTTTGGTTGATCTCTCCCCCTTACCCCCACCCTCCCCTACCTTCCCTCTGAAGTTTGACAGTCTGATCGGTGCTTCTCTGTCTCTGGATCTGTTTTTGTTCATCAGTTT
>NW_005353770.1:1869402-1899265 GCF_000412655.1 Myotis brandtii | reverse complement strand
CCAGCACTTGTCTTTGTTGATTTGTTGATGATAGCCATTCTGACAGGTGTGAGATGGTACCACATTGTCGTTTTAATTTGCATCTCTCGGATGATTAGTGACTTTGAGCATGTTTTCATATGTCTCTTGGCCTTCTTATGTCCTCTTTCGAAAAGTATCTATTTAGGTCTGTTGCCTATTTTTTGATTGGGTTGTTTCTCTTACTTTTGTCAAGTTGTATGAGCTCCCTGTAAATGTTGGAGATTAAACCCTTATCTGTGACAACATTGACAAATATGTTCTCCCATGCAGTGGGCTTTCTTGTTGTTTTGTTCATGGTTTCTTTTGCTATACAAAAGCTTTTTATTTGTTTATTTTCTCTTTAGTTTCCATTGCCCAATGAGCTATGTCAGTGAAGAAATTGCTCCGGCATATGTCTGAGATTTTGCTGTCCGTGGATCCTCTAATATTTTTATGGTTTCCCATCAAATGCTCAGTTTTCTAATCATTTATTCTGATTATCTTGAATTGTCTGTGACTATATAACCTAAAACTATGGCCTACATGTAATCTTAAACATAGCATCTCTAAAGGCATTTAGCATGATGTAAGTTTCAGTTCATTTTTCTAGTCTTCTTTCCTAATCTCCAACTCTTCACTATCAGCCTAACACATGAACTTTCCTGAAGGGGGCAAGAAGGAAGTAGTTTCTTTAAAGTTCTTGGCTGATTGACAAAATCACAGGTTTCCATCCAGTGGTTCTTAACTTTTTTTCCGGGGTCGGGGAATGGAGATCACAGAATCCTATTGATTCTCACCAAAATAATTACACATGCAAACAAATCCACACTTGCAGGTTATTTTGCAACTCCATGAAGTCTGTCCGTTAACCAGATCCATCCATCAATCCTAAGTTAGGGACTTGTGACTAGAAGGAAGTCTTACCTTCCAATGAAAATGAAACCTGCCCATCAGATTCTAAAATATAAAGACACAAAGTTCAGGCCTTCCTCCGTGTGCAGATACTAGGAGAAATTGGCAGTTTGTAACCTGGAAGAGGGCTCTTTACTTCCAGCTTTCAGAACTGTGAGAAATAAACTTCTGTTGTTTATAAGCAATAAAATTAAATAAATAAAGACACAAAGTTCATAGTGGAAACTAATTTGATTGCTTCAACTCTTATTTTAGTAATAGTGAAAGTAATATTTCTTACTTTTTAATCAGCTTGGATTCAAAGTAATAAAATGAAGGCCATTCTCAGACTTTTCCAAAATAGCACGTGCAAACATTATTTTTCTAATGAATTTTGGTTTACTTTTTCCCTGGGTACCTATTGGTTGTTTATAACAGCATGCAACCTACCAGGGCTTCTTTGGTCTTAATATTTTGAGTGTTTCTGCTGTTTCTTAAATGCATCTGATCCATATAGTTTGGTCCTGTTACCTTACTTTTTATTTCTATTGAGACAGTAAAAAATTTATGGTAATTGCGGTCATGTGAAGGGTCATAATAAACAATTATATTAGCTCTTATTCAAATGTGAAGTGCTTTTATTGTCTAATAACTTCCAGCAAATCAGTCTGTACAGAGCAATTTGCTTTAGATAGATAACATGTTGAAAATATGGATAATAATCCTGGAATTTACATCACATTTTAGTGTTCAAGACAAGAATGTGATAACATATTGTAAAAGCCATTTTATCTGGCAGCTTATCAGGATTTTTCTCTACTTATTAATACATTTGAAACCACTAATACAAAAACAATCGATATATATGAAACTGAAGCACAATGGGACCCATTAAGGATTAAATTATATTCACAAACGTTGCATTGTAATGTACCATCTTTTACTCCCACTATTTGCAAGTTGATAATATATGTTTGATAGATCTGACAAGACTGTACTCAGAACACTTTGTAACAGTTTTAATATTAAATAAGTTACACAGAGTAAAATCTTAAAAATACAGAAAAAAGCAAAGAAAATTTAAAGTACCATAATCCTATTACCAGAGTGATGATAGAATGGTAGTGATTTCTCATAGGAAACTTTAACCTCTGTCATGATAGCAGAAATTTTAATCCTCAGTCATCTATTATGTTTGCTTATGCTTTACTTTTTCATTTCAACATGATCTTTCTTGTTAATCTCTGTTTTTTAATAGGGTAAACTTTTTGTAGTGTATACATGATGTGTAAGACTTTTTGAAATTTAAAGTGAGTATAGCATCGTGGATAGGAGCTTGGGCGTCTGGGTCAGCTCTTTCCATTCCAAGCTTGGCCCTGCCGTTTTCATGCTTGTGTGAACTTGAGCAACTTGCATTTCTCCTTTGTTTCAACTTTATCACCTGTAAAATGGTGATGATTGTTGTACCAGCGTCATAGAGAGAGACAGTTTTCCTAATGGGAAATGTATGAATTCATACATGTTAAGTTAAGTGCATTACCTGGTACTTGATAAATGTTAACTCTTAATGCCAGCTATTAGTGTGAACATAGGTTGTGCTTTTGAATGAAAACAATTTTTCCCTATGTATCACTTTCAAATGTATGTTCTTCACAGATGTTTGAAGACTGATGAGTGGGCACTGAAGCCACACTACCTTCATTCAAATGCCTGTTCTGCACTTATTAGTCATGTAATCTGGGTCAAGCAATTTATTCTCTCTATATTTCCATTTCCTAATCTATTAAGTATATTAAATGTACTTACCTAGCTAAGTTATTATGAGGACTAAATAAATTAATATGTGTAAAACATGTAGAGTTATATATAGCACATAATTCATGATAAACATTAGCTATCATATCCACATATATTTAAACGCATATATTTAAAACTCCTTTTTCTTCATCAGTGTCTAAAATAGAACAAAATATTTTTATTTCCACAGAGTATTAGAATAACCTGAGAACCACAATCCTAAAATTTCCCATTTTTAATCTATATTTTTATGTCAAATTATTATACTCTAAAATATTATTTTCAAAAGTTTTTAAAGATTTTAGTTTATTTTAGAGAGTTGGAAACCTGGGCAGGCCTGTGCTCCCACTAGAACTTGAACTGGCAACCTTTCGGTGCACAAGATGACACCCAACCAACTGAGCCATATGGCCAGGGATCTCTTTAAGATTTTTATTCTTGGCTTTTGTTAATAAAGTTATGTTTAATCAATTTAGATAGTTGGCACTTGAAAGTTTTCTGTTCAACAGAAATGATCTCATTTTAGCATCTAAAAAAAGATCTATCCTTGTCTTTTTATGGTGAGAATGTTGAAGCCTGAGAAATATTTAATCACTAATCCTATCTAATAAAGAGGGAATATGCTAATTGACCCTCACACCATTGCAAAGATGGTGGCGCCCACAGCCAATAAGAAGGGAATATGCTAATTGACTGCCATGCCCTCAAAGATGGTGGTGCCCACAGCCACAAGATGGCTGGCAGGGGTGGGCAGTTGTGGGCGACCAGGCCTGCAGGGGAGGGCAGTTGGGGCAATCAGGCCTGCAGGGGAGCGCATTTGGGGGCGACTGGCCAGCAGGGGAGGGCAGTTGGGGCAATCAGGCCTGCAGGGGAGGGCATTTGGGGGCGACTGGCCAGCATGGGAGGGCAGTTGGAGGCGATCGGGCCAAGCAGGGGAGGGCAGTTGGAGGCGATTGGGCCAGCAGGAGAGCAGTTAGGGGTTGATCAGGCCGGCAGGGGAGTGGTTAGGGGGTGATCAGGCTGGCAGGCAGAAGCAGTTAGGGGCAATCAGTCAGGTAGGCAGGCGAGAGTTTAGGAGCCAGCAGTCGTGGGTTGTGAGAGGGATGTCCCACAGGGATCAGACCTAAACAGGGAACAGAAGCAGTTAGGGGCAATCAGTCAGGTAGGCAGGCAAGAGTTTAGGAGCCAGCAGTCGTGGGTTGTGAGAGGGATGTCCCACAGGGATCAGGCCTAAACAGGGAGTTGGACATCCCCCGAGGGGCCCCAGATTGGAGAGGGTGCAGGCTGGGCTGAGGGACCCCCCCCCCCACCCATGCATGAATTTCATGCACCAGGCCTCTAGTTCAGTTATAAGGAGATTAATATGTTAAAAGCTCTAGTCAAAAAGGTAGACACCATCCATAATCAGATGGGTAATATCAGCAGAGAAGGAAATTATAAGAATAATCAAACAGAAATGCTAGAAATTAAATAAAGATGTAATTAAAGTTAAATGAGGTCATAAGGGTTGAGGCCTGGATTCAATAGGATTAAGGTCTTTATAAGAGACACCAGTGAGCTTGTTTTCTTTATCTCCACATGCATGCACCAACGTGAGGACATAGTGAGAAGGTAGTTGTCTACAAGCTAGGAAGAGAGCCCACAACTAGGAAGTGAATTGGCCAACACAGGATCTGGAGCGTCTATCCTCCAGAATTGTGAGAAAATAAATTTCTGTTGTTTAAGCTACCCAGTTTTGTCGTTGATTATTTTTTTGTTTGTTTTTTGGTTAAGACAGCTGAAGCAGACTCATACAGTGAGATAAAAGACACCAGCAAATCCAATGGGGAGAAAACCTGAACAAACACATGAAAGAAAGAATGTGTGGTCTGTTAGGGTATATTCAAGTGAATTAATATTGCTAGAATATGAAAAAACAGGACTGTGATAAATGAGGGAAAATGGCAATAAAAATAATGATAAAGAAATGAGACCATTTCCTAGAAGTCCTTAAACATCATACTAAGGAACCTGGAATTTATTCTTTAAAAAGTAAATGAGAATTAAGTAGTGAATTCACATAGTTATATCTGTGAGGGTTTTTAAATTATTATTTTAAATTAGCAATTAGCAGTTGTGTGAATGATGACTTTGTTGTGGACATAAATTGAGGTTGAGGAGGTCATTAGGAAGCTGTTTCAGTCTTCCAAGTAACAAATGATGAAGACTTAAGCTACTACATTAGACATAAAGATGGAAAGGGATGAAATAGATCTAAACACTATTGTGTAGGTAAAATAACAAGTATTCTCCTTGAAATAAATTATAAGTGAAAGAGAAATATAAGGGTCCTTGCAGGTAGAAATGGATCCCAATTTGTAAGGGCCTGAAGCATACAATATGGAAAATAATGCAAAATTGTAAAATAAAAATTTGCTCAGCCCCACCCAATTTAGCTTCATGATAAATGCACCTCCATTGGCATATTTTATGTTTGAATATGAGGGTAGATCATGTGCCACTAACTCAGCTAACAATGGTAGAGAACGGACAAAATTAGGGAGAAAGATTGTGGGCTTAGTTTTGGATATCCTCCTGTAGACATCAGAGAAGCAAGTAAAGACATTTGAAAGGGTATTTGATTTAATAGGCTGAAGTTTATGAAATCTGAATTTCAAGAATAAATACATTAGTTTAGGAGTCATAAGAGAACAAGTACAAGTTGAAACTAAGAAAAATAATTAGATCATCCCAGGGAAGATGAGAAGATTGATAAAAGGAGAAGAGTGACTATGAAATACTGAGGAAAACTAACATTTTAGTGTAAGTAGACTCAGTGCAGGACCAGGTAATATTATAGTTCAGTGGCCTAGGTATTAATGGCCACTGAACTATTAATACCTAGCAATGGGAATTGAGAGAACGGGTGTTGTTTCAGAAATTTTAGTTGACTAATAAGACTAGAAGAACAATTTGACAATGGAGGAATAAAACAGAAACGTGGACTAAAAATGATAATGAGTTTCTAGTGCTTGGGCAAGTTGAAACTGTCATTTACTAATATGGGAAGTCAGACAGAACAGGTTTAGGGAAAAAATGTTAATTTGAAGTGCCTCTAGAATATCATGAAACAAATGTCTATTAATAGCTGGAAGTACAGCCAGCAATTGTTGAATCTCTTCATTTACCAATGTAAAGAAAAGAAGTTCCAGAATGTTATATCATTTGTCTAGTGTTGCATAGTAACTGGTGCTCTTACAGATGGTGAGTTCAGAATCATCAGCAATTAGGGGTATTCTAAGCTTCAAGAGTGGGGGCAGTTACTGGAAAAACATTCAGAAGATACCCACAGACAGCATCCTGGAGAATACCGAACACCAAGAAAGTAGAGGGTGAAGAGCCAACTTAAAAGCAACCGCTCTTAATTCCCTCTTCCCTCAACTCCTTGACAGTCACCAATTTGCTGTCTGTCTTTATGGATTTACCTATTCTGGATAGTTCATACAAACGATGTTATATATTTTAGGGGCTTTCGAATGTGGCTTCTTTTAGCATAATTTTGTGTGATTTTTCGATTTATCCAAGTTATACCATGTATCAGTACTTCATTCCTTTTTATGACCAAATAATATTTTGATCTGTGTATATACCATAATTTATCTGTTCATCCATTGATGACCATTTGAGTTGTTTCCACCTATATAGTTGTTATAAATAGTGCTGCTATGAATATGTACATATATTTGTTTGAAAATCTGTTTTCAATTATTTTGAGTATATACCTAGGAGAATTGTTGGTTCATATGGTAATTCTGTTTGTCTTTTTGTGGATTCACCAAACTGTTTTCCACAAGTGAAATCTAAAATGATTCCCATTAATACTGTATAAGGCTTCTAATTTGTTCACAAGCTTGCCAAAATTTTTTTGATGTGTGATAGCAAACCTTGTGGGTATAAAGTGTATCTCATTGTGGTTTTGCTTTGCATTTCCCTAATGACTAATGGTGCTAAGCATCTTTTCATGTGCTTGTCGGCCACTTGTATATCTTCTTTGAAGAAATTTCTATTTATAACCTTTGTTCATTTTATTTTTTTTAATATATTTTATTGATTTTTTTACAGAGAGGAAGGAGAGGAATAGAGAGTTAGAAACATCGATGAGAGAGAAACATCGATTCAGCTGCTTCCTGTACACTCCCTACTGGGGATGTGCCCGCAACCAAGGTACATGCCCTTGACCAGAATCGAACCTGGGACCCTTCAGTCTGCAGGCCGACGCTCTATCCACTGAGCCAAACCGGTCAGGGCACCTTTGTTCATTTTATTATTGGGTTGTTTGCTTTTTGTTATTGAGTGTACATGTTGTTTATGTTCTGGAGACTAACCCCTTGTTTGATAAGTTATTTGGAAATATTTTAATTCAATCTGTAGGTTGCCTTTTCACTTTCTTGCTAATGTCCTTTGATGCACAAAAAATTTAAATTGATGAAGTAAAAATTATCTATTTTTTTATTTTCTTGCATATGCTTTTGGTGTCATATTTAAGAATCTATTAAAAACCAAGGTTGTTCCCTACCTGGTTTGGCTCAGTGGATAGAACGTTGGCCTGCAGACGGAAGGATCCTGGGTTCTATTCTGATCAAGGGCACATACCTCCATTGCAGGCCCTGGTCCTGGCACATGCAGGAGGCAGCCAATCAATGTGGATCTCTCACATTGATATTTCTCTCTGTCTTTCCCTCTCTCTTCCACTGTCTCTAAAAATCAATGGAAAAATATCCTCCAGTGAGGATTTAAAAACGAACAAACACACACACACACAAAACCAAGGTTGTGAGGATTTACTACTACAATTTTTCCCCTATAATACTACAGTTTTAGCTCTTTATTTAGGTCATTAATCTATTTTTAGAGTAGAGGTCCAACTTAGTTCTTTTGCATTTGAATATGCAGTTATCCCATTACCATTTGTTAAGAAGATTAATCTTTCCCCATTGAATAGTCTTGGCACCCTTATTGAAAATCAATTGGTCATAGTGGTCTGTGTTTATTTGTAGACTCTCTATTTTGTTTCATTGGTTTATATGTCTATCCTTATAATGGTACCACACTTTTGATTACTGTTTCTTTGTAATAAGTTTTGAAATCAGAAGTGAGTCCTCCAACTTGGTTCTTTTTCAAGATTGTTTTGGACTACTTACTCAGTTTCAAGATTTTGGGTTTGCAATATGAATTTAAGAATCAATTTTTCTTTTTTGTGAAAAGGGTTGTTGAAATTTTGATAGAATTGTTTTGAATCTGTAGATCACTTTGGGTAGTATTGCCATCTTAAAATATTAAATATAGGCTAGCTTTCCACTTATTTCAATTTTTTAAAATTTCCTTCAACAGTTTCTTTTAATTTTCAGTGGATAAGTCTTTCACTTCTTTGGTTAGATGTATTCATAGGTATTTTATTATTTTGAATGTCATTGTAAATAGAATTTTTATTAATTTCCTTTTTGTATTATTCATTGCTGGTGTATAAAATTATAGCCGATACTGTGTAATACTTATACCCTGTATTTTGCTGAATTTATTTATTATTCATTAAAGAATATTGGCATGCAGTTTTCTTATCTTGAGGTATATTTGGCCTTTGGTATCAGGGTAATGCTGGACTTATAGAGTAAGTTAAGAAGTGTTCCCTCCTGCTCTATTATTTTAGTATGAGAAAAATAGGTATTAATTAATTTTTATATGTTTGGTAGAAATCACCAGTGAGTGAAGCCTGGTTCTGCACTTTTCTTTGTTGGGAGGTTGGCTATTGATTAAATCTCTGTACTTGTTATAGGTGTATTTGGATTTTCTATTTCTTCTCAAATCAGTTTTGATAATGTGTTCATTTCTAAAATTTTCTATTCATCCAGGTTATATAATTCATGTATAATCCTTTGTCATATTCTCTCATAATCCTTTTTGTTTTTTATAAGATCAGTAGTAATATCCCCACTTCCATTTCTGATTTTAGTTGTGCGCATTTATTTCCTTTTTTCTTAATCAGTCTAACTAAAGTTTCATTAATTTTGTTGGTTTTGTAAAGAATCAACTTTTGGTTTCATTGATTCTGTATTTTGCTATTTTCTATTTTACTTATCTTTAGTCTTATCTTTATCATTTCCGTCCTTCTTCCAGCTTTGACTTTAATTTGCTCTTCTTTTTTAGTTCCTGAAGGTATAAAGGTAGGTTATTGATTTGACATGGTTCTCTCTGGTAATGTAGGTATTTACAGCTATAACTTTCCCTTTGAGTTCTGCTTTTACTGCATTGCATACGTTTTGGCAATGTTGTCTTTTTGTTTTCATTTGTGTACATTTTTGTTTCCCTTGTGCTTTCTTCTTTGACCTATTGATTATTTAAGACTATGTTGTTTAATTTCCACAATAATAAATTTTTCATTTCTTCTGTTGTTGTTTTCTAACTTTATTACATTGCTATTGGGACAGATAATTTATATGATTATAATCCTTTTAAATTTATTGAGATTTGTTTTGTGGTCTAACATATGGCCTATCTAGAAAATATTCCACATGCACTTGAGAAAAATGTGCGTCCTGCTATAATTATTTTTATGCATAAAATAAGGTACATCAGATTATAAAGGAAAACTTAGAATACAGTTATTAAAATATTTTAATTTGTGTAATATAGTAATATATGGCTTTTAAATTAAAACCTTAAATAATCTACCATAATCTTAAAGTAATAATGCATATAAACAAAATTTTCAAAATACCTGCATAATCTAATGTGATATGAAAATATCTGTCATTTCTATTGGTAACAAAGTCATACATACTACTAATACTATTGTAGTATTAGTAATTAAAGAAAATAATGCATTTCAGTTAAAGGTTAATGAAAATAAAGGTATCAGTTTTCCCCACTCAAGCTCATTGATACTGAATTCTATCCTCAGACCCTCAGGAGGCCTAAGGACTGCAGGTTAAAATCCCTTGTTTAAAAAACACTGCTCTAAGCCATTGGATGAATCTTTTTCCTGAGATTAAAGGGAGGAAAATGGGCAACTTCCAAATAGCCCTACACCAAGTCATGTCCAGCCTGATGTTTCCTGCTGATGGCGTGGCCCAAATTGGAATCAAACAATGCAAGTTCATCCTGGTGTATTGATGGAAAGAAAATGCTGAAATTCTTCCTCTGCTGCTGATGCTTAGAATATAGCAAAGCCTTAGACATTTCCTAAGACCAGAAAAGAAAGTCTTATTTCTGAGGCTTAATTAGTATTTATGAAGTCCCAAGAGGTTTCGGTAAAAATAGCCTTGGGTAAGAGTAAATTGGTGTTTTTAATTATTATCATTAAAAATAAATATTTACAGGAAATTGGGCTGAAGGCCATCTGGCCCAAGCACATTTGTAAGGGAGGCCAAAAAGCACTAAAAGGACATGGGGAGAACATGGTGCACAATGGATCTATAGCTTCTCAAGGTTCTAGTTTAGGTCATCAACTGGAAAGGGCATTTACAAATTAAAATAAGCATCAAGTGACTCAATACGAAGAATTAATGAGTATTGTTTGTCTTTTTAATTTTTGAAAACATTTCATACTCTGACATTGAAATGTGGTGATATATATTTCTTTCTTTTCCACTTTGCATAAATCTTTATTATTTTACTGAGAGTTGTAAAAAAAAAAAAGCATTTTAAACATTATGCTATTTACATGGCCTTGGTGTAGGTCATTTTATTTCAGTGGCTCTTTGTGAATAGTATTTTCTCCTTAACTATTTCCTTGACTGGGAATCAAACCATGACTTCCTGGTTCATAGGTCAATGCTCAACCACTGAGCCACACCGCCTGGGCCAACATAATGTTTTAAATACAGGTGTTAATTTTATTAGTCAGATAATTTCTTTTACCTACATTTCTTTTTTTTTGCATCTCTTATTTTAATATCAAAGGCACTTAATATATCTATAAGGAAAATATCCTTTAGATAATGGACTATAACATTTTTAACTACTATAAGTGTATTTTTAATTAAATACATTCATTGGTATTATTTTCATGGTTGGTTTTTTTTTGCTTGAATTGATTAAGGTATTACAGATGTGTCCTTATCCCCATATTGCCCCCCCGCACACACACACACCCACTCATGCCCTCACTCCCCTGGTGTCTATGTCCATTGGTTAGGCTTATATGCATGCATACAAGTCCTTTGGTTGATCTCTCCCCCTTACCCCCACCCTCCCCTACCTTCACTCTGAGGTTTGACGGTCTGATCAATGCTTCTCTGTCTCTGGATCTGTTTTTGTTCATCAGTTTATGTTGTTCATTATATTCCACAAATGAGTGAGATCAAGTGATATTTATCTTTCTCTGACTGGCTTATTTCACTTAGCATAATGCTCTCCAGTTCCATCCATGCTGTTGCAAATGGTAAGAATTCCTTCTTATTTTTTCTTCTTTTTATACCACAGCATAATATTCCATTGTGTTACCTACATTTCTTAATTATTATAAATTATTATTTACTGATAAAAACAAATCAGAAAAAGAATGATCATGTATTTTTATATACCATTCAGAACAAATTGACAAAAGAATACTGTTAAGAACTAGTGATAGGAAGAGTTTGGTAGAGGACTCTTCTGTTTTGCTGTTGGGGAAGTAAACTGATATAACATGTTTGGGAATTAATTTGCAATTTATCTCTTGAACCTTGGAATAGCCATACTATTAGACTTCATAATTCAACTTGAGTATGTTTCCTAAAAACATTTTGAAATATAAAAAAATCTTTCTGTGAAAATATATTCACCACAGGACTATTTATGAAATTAAAAAGTGAAATAATCTTAATATTACATAATAGAGGTTGGGTTATATAAGGATGTACTATTTATTTGGTCATTAAAATAATATGTATTAAGTGTTCATAATAACATGGAAAATGTGCAGTATATAACAAGAAAGCTTGTTTGTACAGTGGTAAAACCATAAGCTCTTAACTATGTACTGGGCCAAGTTGCTTAAATTCCCTGTGTCTCAGTTTCCTTATATGTAAAATGGGAGTGATAAAACTGTAAAATGACAGAAACTCCTTTGAATGATGACCATGAAGATTAGGAGTTAGTATATGTCAATTGCTTAACAGGACCTGGCAGAGTAAAGTGCTAGCTGTGAGCTGCTAGCTGCTGTTAGTATCATTGTGACTGTAGGTTTATGACAGTAGACTCAGGCAAAGAAGCCAGTAGATACCGGCAAAGAATACAAGTTCTTCAATGTGGGCAAAAGATCCAACTTATTGCAGAAAGATGTTCTGCTGGGTAAGAGACACAGAAGTACGTATTCATAGTCAGAGGACCAAGGTTCCCTTGCCACCGACCCCATAAGGGCTAGTGCCCACTAGCTTACCAACTGCAAACCACAGTAGCAATCCTGGCACACTTCTAAGTGATCACCAACAGAGGAAAAGTTGAATTTAAGAATTTATATACATATATGCATAACACATGGATACAGACAATGGTGTTGTAGGTCTGGGGGGATGAGGGCAGGGTAGATGGGTCAATGAGGAGAAAGAGGGGGATATCTGTAATACTTTCAACAAGATAATTTTTTTTAAAGTTGAATTTGGGTCAGTTTTTAGGCATATCTTGCCCTGAGCAGGCCCAGTCTTTAGGGTTGTGAAACATATTTGAAATTAAATATTAAGGGAATAAACTAGGATGAAAATGATGATATTAAGTATCATCACAAATATTCTATAAGAAATAATCCTGAATACAAACCAAGAATCAAATTAAAGAAACCAAAATGTACCCAGAAGTTGTTCTTGAGTAGTAAGGCCATGGATCGATTATTTTGTCCACTTTCGAATTTTCCGTTTTCCAAAATTCTTTAATTTGAATGTACCATATATAAACTGAAATGTGTCATATATATAAACTCAAGGAATGACAGTGACTAAGTTCTTTATAATGTGTAATACCTCTATCTGGTGGACTCACTTCAGTGTACAGTGTTTTTCATGAGGAATTTGTGTAATAAGTTTGCAAGAATGTAGCCAAGCCACATTTGATCAGTATCAGTATAAATTAGGATGCTTCCATTTGAAAGTATCAGAAATATTGATCAAACCTGAATAACAAATATAGGGAATTTATTAATAATCAATCCATAGTGTAAAGGTTAATTTAATGGCTGAATAATGTCATCAAGAATCCCATCTACCCCCTACCCCACCCTGTCCCCTTCCTTACTTTCCTTCCATTGTCTCATTCTTTTTTTTTCTTGTTTTCTTGCTCTTTCTATCTCGGCTTCTCTGAAGGTAGTTTTACTCTAAGCCTGTTTCCTCTGTTATTTGTCCACAGCAACCAAGACTATAGCCCTCCTCATTCACACATACACAAATGTCCTAATTGGGCAACTTAGGTCACATGATTATTTCTGAACCAATCATTTTGGCTAAGAGAATGTCATGCACCATTTGGCATAAGCCTGATTTTTTTGCTCATTTCTGAATCAATGACTGAGCCAAAGTAGAAAGGATTATCCTGAATGTTTCAGAGCACAATCAAAATTTGCCTATTTAATAAGTCCTCCTTTCTAAATGCTTTAAAAACTGTTTAAATGAAAAGCATAAACCCAGCTCTTAATAGTTGTCTCTTTTTCCCTTTCCTTCTGCTGCTTCTCCTCAGGGTTCAGTTCAAATTCAGGGAGGATGGTTACTTATGTGTCCTACCATTCTATGGTAAGGCAGTGATATCTGTGTCTTCTGTCTTTACTGGTTTCCACTGAGACACTACCTCATATGGTTCCATCACTGTGCCCTGGCAAAAACCACAGTTGATATCTTTGGTCTTGCCCAGCACCTCCAGGCATGAGGTCCATGGATTCTGTTTCAACTTCACTGTTTTGGGGCCTTCCAGTTCATTCTCTGCCACTTCTGTGCCCCTTTGAGTAAGTGATGGTGACCCAAGTAGGTTGTTTGGGACTTTGTAAAGCTATGTCCAAACCTACTCAGTCATTTACCCCCTTCAGTCATTACACTATTCACAGGACCATGCTGGAAAGTAACCTCCACTACAAGGCTTTCAGTTTCCTGGGCTACACCCTTCAAAGTCTGGTGGTGATTCATCCCCAAATGGGGTTTTGTTGTCCACCCAGTACTCAGCCCTCCTATTCTCTTCATAGTCAACATTTTTTCCCCTTCTTACAATGCCATTAGTTCTCTCTCTAATAATTTATTTTCCACTTAAACTTTATGACCTCTTCCTTCAGGGTTTAGCTCTTGATTTTCAAGCAAAGTTTTTAAAATTCCTCAAACTTTTTCAGTCTCATGCCCAGCTCCATGCATTTAAAAGTGACTTTCAGGACTATTACCTATACTATAAAATGTTTAGTCTACTTTGGAGTTCAAAAGCCTGGGAATAAACTCTTTGTTCTCACTGAGTTATTTTCTGTCTTTTCTTCCTTGGAGCAATAGACCTTAGCCTCCCCATCTAGTTTTAATTACAGAAGGGCTTCAGGGTAAAATACAGCCTTCAAGTAATTGCATTGAGGAATATTTGAAAACATTGTCTTTCTGCCATAATAAATGCCCAGAATCAAGCCTACATTAAACAGTACAGGGGTTCAAAGAAAAAAGAAATTAAGTTCTAGCAGAGTATATCAGATATTATTCATGAAAGTAGTGGGATTTGATCGAAATCAGTAAAAATATATTTTTTTAAAAAAGAAGAAGAAAAGGAAAAAGAAACGGAGTATTTTTGGTGGTTTTCTTTTGTTGTAAATTATATGGTTGAATATATTCTATGATGAGCTACTTCTTTAGCAAACTGAGACGGGAACTGATCTGCATATTTGTAGCTATATTTATCACAAATATCATTTCCCTCAAGAGGACACTTGTCTTAGTCCATTTGGACTACTATAACAGAATATCAGACGAAGTGGTTTACAAGTAACAGAAATTTATTTCTCACAGTTTCAGAGGCTGGGAAGTCCAAGGTCTAGGTGCCAACAAATTTGGTGTCTGGTAAGGCCTGCTTCCTGTTTCATAGAGGGCTGTCTCCTCGCTGAGTCCTTACAGAGCAGAAGGGGTGAGAGAGCTCTCAGTCCCCATTCTCCCTCAGAACTCCATATGCATCCCTATGCTCTTGGTTGAGGAGGACAACTTCTCTGATAGAGGAGAGGGCTGCTCTTTGGTCAATTTCTGAGGACTTTTTTTATATATATAAGGGCACTGATTCCATTCAGGAGGGCTCCACTCTCATGGCCTAGGTACCCACCTTCAAATACCATACCACCACATTGAGAGTTAGATTTCAGCATATGAATTTTGGAGGGACATTCAACATATAACAGTACTTCACTTAGTCTCAACTTCAGAAAGTATTTATAGAGCACGTATTTGCTCACTTAACTGTCTCAAATTTCTTGCTGCAGTTGGTTATCCAGTATTGTTTACATGAAGGCACTGGATTGCAGTGGTGCCTCTCACAATGGCGTCACAAGAGATCTTTGTTCAGTTTCCTTTACATGATAATGTAAAAAATAAACAAATAGAAAAGGTAAATTTCTTATTTTTAGTGATGATTCACAATAGAAAATATTTTCAAATAGTAAAATTTTAGTTTCTTCGATTAGTGTTCTTATTTGTTTGTATTTATTTACTTTGTTTTCAAACTAGAATCTATAGATTGTTCTTAAGAGTTCTTATACTACCACATAAATAAATTCTCTAAGGAGTATCTTCTACCAGAAACCGTTCTTACTAATACCTAAGTTTGAATTACAGCTTCATTGTTTTTCAGCTCTATAATCTTGGATATTTATTTAACCTCTCTGTTTCCTCTCCTGTAAAATGGGAATGATAAACATCATCTCTCTGTAAGGATTAAATGAGAAAATGATACAGAACCTTGCAGCTACTTTCATTATGATTAGAATTACCTACTAGCACAAGTGAAATTTCCATATTGTCATTTCCCTCATCCTAGGTCTGCTGAGGCCCTTTTTCTTTGGCCTTTTCTCCATTTACACAAAACTCTCATAATCTATTTTACTCTAATGCTGGTGTCATGAATACTCTGTCAGTAGCTGTCCATGGGCCTGCCCTCTCCTTGTCTTTTTGGTGGCACCCTTTCTGAGAGGTTGGAACTGTCCCCATACACCATGCTTTCTTCACAGTTTTCCTCCTAAGACATCTTCACTGAGCAATAAGAGAAGGTCAGTGCTGAAGCCAAACTGACATGGCTTAATTGTGGCTGCAATCAGCACTTCCCAGCTGATAGGATTCTGAGTCCTATTTAACCTCTCAGCTAAGAAGTTACTCCATAGAAACTTACAGGAGGGCTGAAATGATCCTCTCAGCATTGGGAAGATTTGAACTCACAGGTTAAGAACACTTTTATGCTGAGATGAGACCAAATTCACTTATTTGACTAAAGCAATGTAACACCCAAGGTTTAAGTTGCTGGTAAATATAAAACACTTTACATATATTATTTCTAACACTCCCTTCAAAAAATTATTGTGATGTATGAATTATTATTTCTATTTTAGATGTAAAACTACTGATATCCAGTATTAAATGACACCAAGAAGTAGTATAATTCACATCTGTCAAACGTCACTATATCATTTCTACTACATTATTCTACCTTCCTAAGAATTGAAACTTATCCATCAGAACTTTAGATAGAGAGCAAGCTGCTAATTGAGAGTGCTCTTAGCTGAGAGATGATGTCTACCACAGCACCTCTTTTGTGTACTATTGAATTTGTAATCATGTGTAACCCTGCATAGTTATTAACAGTTTATTTGTAAGTAAAGTATGTCTCCACTGAGTAAATTGCTTATGGGTTGAGAACTTGTTTGTATTTCTTTACAATACCCTGTCATATCTAGCATGAACATTTGCTCATTCCAAAAATATTTATTTACAACCTACTACATTCAAAGAACCGTATTAGATAGATGCTGCTGCAGGAAAATATAAAAAAAACACGAGATCTCTAATTGTGAGGAGGCTCTTTAATAGCAGAGCTAAAACAACTGGAATACTAGTTATCATGGAAGAAATAGAAGGAGATGATGGTTATTGGTGTTTTGGAAGTAATTAGAAAAATGAGATCAGATAGTTGGCAAAAGAAAAGAACAAGTAAATGACAAGATGCAAATATAATGTTATTGTATTTATTTTACATTACAATCCTCTGAGAAAAGGGAAAATAAAAGAAGAGTCTTTTTCAGATCTTTGATTCCACCCTTGCATCTGAAAGTTCTGAAACAATTAGACTGAAGCAGAATATTCTGGACAGTTTGGTGAATTTTGACAAAAGGTCATGGCAGACAACCAACCAAGCCTGGGTTTAGAATAGGTGTTTCCGATGCAGCTTAGTAATACAATTACCACTAGCAGGTTAAATAAGTTACCTAAGCATGTGCCACTCTGCATTTCAGGGGCCACACTGGCTAGACTCAGAAGGTAAGGGATAACATAGTCCAGCCACTGTGGAAGTTCAAATGTAAAAGAGAAGACTTCTCCCTGATGGCAAGGACCAGAGAGGCTCCATAGACAAGGACATGCAGGCAAATGTAACAATCTTAGCAAAGCACAGTGGCAGGAGATTGGGATATATGCCAGTGTACTGAACCCAGTTTGCCAAAAAGTCAATTAAATTTGGCATACTAGCCACTGACTTTTGGTGAATTGTCCTTCTTCTGGAAATCTTAGGACACATATAAAAAAGAAGAGATGAGTACAATGCATTATTGCGTCCTTTGTATATTTCACTTTCTCAGCAAAGCTTTATGATAGGCATTCTATATAATAAAAGGCTAATATGCAAATCGTCCGAACAGCGGAACAACCGGTCACTATGACGTGCACTGACCATCAGGGGGGAAGATGCTCAATGCAGAAGCTGCCCCCTGGTGTTCAGTGCACTCCCACAGGGGAACGCCGCTCAGCTAGAAGCCAGGCTCAAGGCTGGTGAACACAGCAGTTGTGACGGGAGCCTCTCCCACCTCTGCGGCAGTGCTAAGGATGTCTGACTGCAGGCTTAGGCCCTACAGTCAGACATCCCCTGAGGGCTCACAGACTGCTAGAGGGCTCAGGCTGGGCTGAGGTACCCCTCCCCCCGCCAGTGCATGAATTTTATGCACCAGGCCTCTAGTTAATTATACTATTTTTCAGATGAGAAAAACAACATTATAGTCATAGGGTGAGTCCCCCCGCCAGTGCATGAATTTCATGCACCAGGCCTCTTGTTAATTATACTATTTTTCATATGAGAAAAACATTATAGTCATAGGGTGAGGGCCCAAGATCCCAGCCACTTACTTAAAGAGCTGTGATTTGAACACAGATTTGCTTGGCTTTAATGCCCTGTAATTCCTGCTTCAACACACATCCCACATTTCTATTGAAGTAGAGTTATGAAGGGAAATGGGTGGAAAGAGGTTGATAAGCACCGTCAGGGTGCACAGCTGGAATGCTAAACCAAAGAGCTTAAACCTGAGAACCGGAAACCACTGAATCATTGGAAAAAGAGAGTGGCAGTACCTTAAAAAAATTAATCTTGTAATCAGTGAGCAGTACCAAGACCAGTTAAAACCCTATTGCAATAGATCCTGTAAGAAATAAGAACTTAACTAGGGTTACAACATACCAGTAAATAGGTAAGGAAAAAAAAGATTTAAAAGAGATAGAATGACAAATCCATAGAAAGTGTTGTTATTGAGTGAAGTAGAAGCTATTCTAGAGGGCAAATTCAGGAGGAGGATGTATTATATTTCTGATGTTTAGCATTTGAGGTATCAATTGTACACACAAGCAGAGCCATCCTTCAGGTAGACGGAATTTTGTGACTTGCCCTTGGAAAAAGTTTTGGCTGAGATATGATTTGGGAGTCATTTACATAAAAAAGAAAGTAATGAGAAGTGGTGCCAAGCACTGCTACATACTTCATTTTGAATAAAATTACTTAAGAAGGAAAATGCATTTAGAAAATAGAGTTGGGATGAGGACTATGCCTCTACATATATTAGATCATTGAAGAAGGTCCCTAGAGGGAGAAGGGTTGGTCATAGAAGGGGGAGAAACAGAAAAGAAGACTGATTTTCAGAGGCCAATAGCAAAAAGGGAGGAATTAGATCATCAATAAAACCAATATTTCAGACTGTTTGAGGAAGCTAACACCATTGTATATTTTAGTAAATGAAGAAATCACCATAACATTAGGAAATATAATGTGATGAAAAATGAAAACCAGGAAAGCTATATAGCTGGAGGTTAGGGATTGGGTGGGCTATTGGCTATGAGAGCCGAATAGTATGCCAAAAGTTGTATACAGAACCTTCAAAAATCCAATGAGACCCACTATGTGCTATGTCTGTTTTTTTGTATGTTGACCTTAAACAAATAGACCACCAGAAATTTTTCTAGCAAAAATGGGTTTATTCAGGAAAAAAATTGCAATTCAGGGCTTGCAGTCTAATGGCAAACCATGTTTTAATCCAGAGAAACAGAGAGGAACACTCTTTTATAGACTTGGAAAAAGCTATTGTAAATGAAGAATCCATTGGAGGAAACTGAAAGTTCAATGTATAGTGACTTTTCACTGGCTGAGCTATGGCAGCCTCCCATTGGCTGAGTTGTTACCAGGCAAGGTAACAACTTTTCTTCCTCCTACTTAGGTAGTAAAATAGTATCACTTCTTATTGCAGATATAAGTTATGCCTCTTCCTCTTGGGGTCAGTAATGTGTGTTGAGTGACACATTGGTAAGAGTTCTCTTTTCTGGCCTCCTGACTCCATTTTAAATGAAGTTTCTGTTTATTAATTTTCACATTTCTCCTCTTTTGATCAAGACTGTTCTCCAAAAGCATTGCTGAGCAAGAGTCAGGTTTTTCCAGATTCAGTGGCCTTTGGTCCCTCGACACCAGGAAGGACCTCTCCTGGTGTCCTGTCTCACACAGGAAGGAAAGTGTACAGACTGAAAACCTGTAGTGGTCACATCTGAGTCACAAGGAGGGGTAGGAGGGAGATCTCTCAAGCATTTCCCATCTGAAGTCTGTATCTTAGAATAGTGACTAGGGAGAAGGTACACTCAGAACTGAACAAATTAAATAAGCACTTTGGGAAGACACAATGTAGGATAAAACCTGAGCAATTATACAGCATGTTATTACAAAAGAAACTGTTTGGGAAAAAAAAGTCATCAATAATACAGCCTGTAGTTTGCAAATTCAGAGACTATGAATTGCAGAAGAATCCAGAGTCAGTTAATAGTCCAGATGAAAGAGAGACTTCTGTGAATCTTAAACCTCCTAAATGCCTGGTCTAAACATCTTGGGAAAGCTGGCTCATCAGGAGTCATCTGCTTCAGTTCCAGGAAATCTTCACCTTCAGGTCATCGATGGTGTGCAGATCCAGTCAGGGTTGGGTGCTTTCTTTAGATTTTTCACGTGAGTCCCAGAATCTACTCCTGGAGTTTGGCAGCACAAGGGTTGCTTAGCGGGACTGAAAAGGGCCTTGTCAGCTAGGTTGACGAGTGTTGCTAGAGGTGTCTTTTTCAATACCCAGGTCACAATGTGTTTGGCTTAAGGACATCTCCATGGAACACACTGTGTACAGATTATTCTATCAGGACATGGTTAATTTTGGTAGAAGCAATTAGGCCTTCAAAACATTGAAGTACATCTCCTTTTATCAGCTGCAGATCAAAAGAGACAAGGGCCAGGTACGTTGACCACCCTGCGACTTTCTCAAAGGGTGAACGTTTATGAATTCCAAAGGAGGCAGATCTGAGATTTAGAAGGACCAATGGCAATGTGTTTGACAGATTGGAGGGTTTTTACAAACGATGCCAACTGAGTCTTAATAATGCTATTAATGTGTTCGACTAAACCTGAGGCCTGAGGGTGGTAAGTGCAGTGAATGTGTTGCAAAACTGGCCAAAAATCACAGACTTGTCAAAACACCTGACTGGTAAAAAGAGTTCCCTAGCCTGGCTGGTGTGGCTCAGTGGTTGAGCATTGACCCAGGAGGTCATGTTTCAATTCCTGGTCAGGGTACATGCCGGGGTTGTGGGCTCCATCCCCAGTAGAGGTATGCAGGAGGTAGCCAATTAATGATTCTCTGTCATCATTTGTTTCTTTCTATCTCTCTCTCCCTCTCCCTTCCTCTCTGAAATCAATAACGATATATTAAAAAAGAAAAGTTCCCTGAAGCGTTAAGTTTGTGACAATCTCTTTTCCAGTGTCCTGGCTCTTTGCCATAATAGCAGAAATTAGGAGGTTTTTGGTTTCATACAGGGACATTTATCTACCAGAGTTGGGAAATAAGAATATTAGTGGTTTTCCCTTCAGATGATGCATCTGGGATGCAAGCAAGCTGACTTGCCAAGTTGATCAAATCTAGAGTGGCCACAGTCTCCTATTACATTCTGGTCCTTTTAACTTAAAAATAAAGGTCTCAGTTCAGCCCATTAATAAACAGAGAGTTAAAAGCTACTGGAGTGGGATCAGCATCTGAAGGAAGGCCAGAATTTTAGTTGAAAACTATCTGAAGTCAGTTGTAACAGTCATGGACAGCTTCATCAGACTTTGGAGAGCAAGCAAGAATTTTGTTCCAATCAGCAGACTTTGGGAAAGCCCTCGGATTTGCCCGATGAAGTCGGGGATTTCCCAATGCCGATTATGTAACAAGCCAGCGGAATAGTCTCCTGGTTGTAATCCTAATGATCTTTCGGGATTTTCCCATTCAGCAGTTTTCATCCAGTGCTGAGCCTAGCCTTCACCAACAAGCATATAAACTAGCTCATATAAATCAGATTGATAAGTCTGAACGACTATATTAAATTCCTCAGCAAATCTGTGGGGATCTTCAGTTACTTCGGGAAAAGCGTCCATTGTGACTCGAAGTTCAGCTTTAGTCCAGGGAATATAAGAAATTAGGGAGTTAGCCTTTTGATCTTTAAAGGGACAGGAAGAGGGGGTGGGGAGAGGTTCAGAGGAGGAGGAAGATGGCATGGAAGTAGAGCCTGAGACAAAGGAACTAGGGAACAGAGCATAAGGCTTGAAGAACCACTTTGCCTTTCCTTATGTGTTTGTCTCAGTTAATTTTAAAATCTTATTCTGCAAAGAAGTGATTTAGACTGCTGGTAATGTTTGGAAGCCTCAAAATACTAATCAATGCAGGCATTCCATTCAGTTTGGACAGTTTTAGCTCTATGGTTGTCCAATTTGGTTTTAAGAAAAGTAAGTTTGGGGACTTCAAAAGTTCCGTATACTGGCCAATGTACTGATATTGGTCAAATCAGGCCATTTAATTAGAAATGTGCATTAAGAGGGACTGCAGTTTCTAAACATAAAATTGCCAGGGTCCCCCCAAAAAGGAGGGGAGTGATAATTAGGATCCCATTTTTGTAAAAACCCTAACCAGCTTGCAAGACAGACACCAGCAAAGTTTCACTAGAAACAGTATGATTTCAAAAAGTTGGACCAAAGGCTGAACAGCATAGCTTCAGTAGGAAGTCTGGTTCCAACAAGGCATTAAATAAAAAGCTGAACAGTGGATTTCTAATAGGAACAGTCTGATTCCAAAAGGAATTGGGCTAGCACAGTTCCAGTGGAACAGCCTGATTTCAAGAGTCAGGCCCAAGTGCCGACCAAGTAATCACATACAAAACAAGGCCTTAACCAGAAAATGATGAATCCTTAAATTAGATCCTAAATAGAGTTTGGGTAGGGTCAAAATGCAAACAGATTAGAAGCTCAGATCCAGAAGAAAGACCCACCCTCAAATTCCAGGGTCTACGAGCAAGCAATTAAATCAGTGGACTCTGTGGGTACCATAGCTGTTTACTCACTACCCCACTTACCACCAACAGTGGGCCCTTACTGCTATTTGACTGGTAAGTGATCCAGTTCCATATCCCACCATAGCATCTTTCTACAGTTAGTCTCGATACCAACTATTTTATCCTTGGTTCTACTGAAAGCCCAGATTAGGATAAAGACTTGTATGAAGGTAGTTCATTTGAGAAGATATCCTTAGAGAGCAAGAGCTGCAGTGAGGAAATTGGGAAGAAAAGCAGAAAATGAGAGAAAGATTATGTGATAATTCACTATCAAGTTGGCCACCTTGCAGATGACTGATGCTTGAGCCTCTATTTGTTAAGAGTAGCCTCGTGGTCATTAACTCCCCTGAAATTCTAGGCTATATATTTCCACAAATGTCCCACATGTCAGTATCAGGAAACCCCCATAATAAGGAGCGAGAGCACAGTTGAGGCATTGTCATAGCATGTGTGAAGTTGGCCAAAGATAGTGCAGAACAGTCATGGAAGATAATGGCTCTAGTAAGAGTTGGAACTGAAAGGATGTGAAAAACTGCATAATAGTTATCCAGCCCACTACACCGCAGTGGTTCACACCAGGATGGATGGATGACTGGGACTAATCGAAAAATAAATGAGTCCCTATTTCTTTGCTTCATATACTAATTTATAGAATCAAAATCTGATGCTAAATTATTCCCTTTGTGAAAAGGAAAGTGAAAACTCGTTAATAATTGTAATTGATAGAACATTTGTTTTCATTTTCTAACAATTCTTTGTCAAAGGATTTGGTAATTTTATAGCTAGCTTTACCTCAGGACTCCAGATTCAAGAAACTAGAGTGTTAAATTCCAACACTTGGTGTAGGCTCAAAAAGCTGAAAATTTAATGTTATTGTCTGATTTATTTTCTTACCATTAGTGAACTTGCTAAAAATATATTTAATTTGGGGAATGTCAGCAATTATACTCACTTATGCCCATTTGAGAGACTTCATATTACCTTTAAAATGCTTCATATGGGCCAAGAGTTTTCCCTGAGGCAGACAAAATTGGAGTAGTATGTTACAGAGGAAAATAGCAATTCAAAGTTAAAATCAGGGTATATAACATAACATAACATAACGTAACGTAACATAGCATAACTAGACTCAATCATGAAAGCCAAGTTCAGCTTTCAGCCTGATCACTCATGGAAGCAGTGGAACAATAAATCAATGTTTATAGACTGGATTATCCTCCTGAGTTATTCCCAGAAGAATGCAACATGCAAATTCAGCCTCATTCTATCATTCCATCTTTCATTTGTATAAATTGAAGCTTATTAACATGTTAAGCGCCCAGCCTGTTTTGTCTTCTGGACAGAAAGAATAGTGTCAGTTACCGGTGACTGACTGGGCGCTTAATGTGTTAATATACACAAGGCCCGGTGCATGAAGTTCGTGCATGGGTAGGGTCCCTAGGTCTGGCTGGCAATCAGGACCAATCGAGGCCTTCCTTCCCCCAGCTGCCGGCTACCAGACAGGGCCTTCCTTCATTCCGCGCTGCCCCCTGGTGGTCAGCGCACATCATAGCAAGTGGTTGAACTCCAAGTTGGTCCAACTCCCAAGGGGACAATTTGCATATTAACCTTTTATTATATAGGATTTCCCCCCAACTATTAGGAAAGACAAGGCAACCATTGCTTGGATTAGTCCTTTGCAAAAAGGGCAGGCAATTGATACCACAGGTCAGTGGACATAATAAAGGCAAGTGAAGTCATTCATTTGTTTGTCAGACAAGTGTAAAACAAGAAAGAATGTGACCAATGCTACAAGACAAGTGCAAAGTGACTTCTGGTTCAAAAAAATGGAAAGAAAATATACAGTCTCTGGTGTGACGTCAGGAATGTCTTTGCAAATAGGCCAGAGTCTGAACTGCACCTTGAAGGGACAGGTTGGGTTTTGAAAGGTGAAAGTGAGGTGGAATGGCACCTCTGCTATCCTTTAAGACCCAACCCAAAAACAGCACCTTTCTCAAAGCCTTACCTTAGTTCTTTCAAGTTGCAGAAATCACCTTCTCGTCAAGCTTTCTGTACCTCTTCCCTAGCATTTAAAACATACTGTCTTGGATCATTGCTGCATGCATGTCTTGGTGCCCTTACCAGAGTGAGGACAGCTTGAAAGCTGGGTTCATGTCCAACTCTCTCATGGAGCACCAGTGTTCTGCACAGCACTCCAGGTGGGGTAACTATGCAGTAAAACCAAGGCATGAATAAGAAAGGCGAGGAGGAGCACAGCAAGCAGATCTTGCTCTGGTCTTATTCTGAGAATACTTTTTCATTCACCTTATTACTTTCTCACTAGCCAAGTCCTCCTTTCTGCCCTGTGGCAGTGTGCCCTCCTCTGTTTACACACTAACACAAGAGAGAAAGAGAGGGATGGGGTGAGAGACAGAGGATCCACCTTAATGCATAGACACCACAGTGCCCCCATGACAGCACCCGAGTGATAAATGGAAGAGCCTGTGCAAACTCAAGGCTGCTTTTCAACTATGGAAGAGCAGCTTGGCAGTGCAGAAGGGATGTTTCATTTTCTTTCCTCTATTGAAAAATAAGTTTTAAAACACAGTAGAGTGAGGGCCAGAAAAAACTAAAAGTGTGGCTTTAATAATCAACATTTGATAATATGTCATTTTCTAGAAACTCATTTTCCAGGGGGGATTGTACAGTTTCCTCACTAAACTACTCCAAAGGTTAATTTTTTTTCAAATGACCATTTACTAAAATGTATTCAGAGAAAACTGGAAAAGTATGAACAGAGGGATAGGACACGCAACTGTGCCTTTATTGGACATGGATATTTCACAAATTAATAAGTTACTGAAGGGTTGGCATATGAAAATGGGCAGATAAAATTGCACTTGCCTGTTTAATAATGTGCAGTGGGAAGCAGAGGGCTAAGTGACATATGTGAAACAGGAGTCTATGCTCATCAACTGTGGCCTGAATCAACCAAAATGCTCTGGGCTTTAAAGCAAAACTCATTTTCTTTGCCTGAAGGCAAATGTGTACCAGGAAATGAGGACAGCACTATCTAAGCTCCAATATATTGTAATATTTGAGTTGCTCATCAATCAAAGTCTATTTTCCTTCACAGTCACATGACAGTTTTCTGTCTCATACAAGCTTGGGAACAGGGAAACTTTTGAGGTGGAGAATCTGCTTTTCTATAAATTTGAGCAATCGCTGGCTGAAAGAAGGTCACATTAACATTAAGCCTAAGTGGACTTTATTTAAAGTGACCTTTTGTCTCTGTATCAAGTGCGCATTTTAAATGTTAGGCATTGGTAAATTTCCTCCTAAAAAGATATTGGCACTGACTCGAAATGACTTTGCCCAGACATATTTGTTGTTGTTGAAGTAAAAGGTAAACATATAAATAAAGTACCATTTTATTTACTGTCTCATTTATGGCAGATAAAGATACTCTTTGGATTCAGCAAATTAAAGGGACTCTATTAGCAAGCACTGATTTATAAAATAAGAGTCTCAATGGTTTATTTAATAGCCATTGGCCATGAATGTGGAATCTATCCAGTGAGATACTGTTTTTGGCCAGCACCCTTTGGCAACATCTTCTTCATTTATAGTTGGGTGAAAATTATTATTTTTTCTTTTAAAAAGTCTATTTTCACTTTTTTTGGCAGACTCCCTCTCTCCTGGAAAATCATTCCACAGTAATTTCTTTTCTCTTTGTACCTTGCACTGTTGTGTTTTGTGTGTGTTTTTTTTTCTTTTACTGTTTTGTTTTATCAAGATTCAGGGAGTCAAGCATGCAGAATACATAGCCAGGGCCAAATATTTACAAGGTGTTTAGTGTGTTACTGTTGTAATTAATAGGGTCTTTCCTCGTGGATTAGGAATGAACCTTTGGTTTCATTTGCAATACATTTGACTTGAATGTCCAAGTTCTTGCTCTGCCACTTACTACGTTGATATGTTGAGCCAGCTACAATTTCCCTGAGCCTCAGTTCCTGACCTACGAATGAGAAAAGTCTGTACCATCTCACAGAGCACTCTGATGTTTAATGAGATGAATGCAATAATACATTGGATTCTGTGAACACAGTACACACAGTATTAATATTGAGAGGCAGAAAGATCCAAACCTCACAATGAATTATTCCCTGCGTTATCTACTTCTATTTATATCAGTGAATCAGGGACATATCTCCAAACAGTGGAGAGAATGAATGGAAAGAAAGATCTTAGGAGCCCACTGTAGAAATAAAAGAAGGGAGAAATCTCCCTGGCTTTCTCAGCCCCCTGGCGAGTAGGACCATTGAAATGCTAATGAACAGGACGGGGGGCGGGGCTGCCCCAGCTCTCTCAGTGCTTCTTGGCTGGAGTCTCTGGCACAGCCTCTCTCCTCTTCCTGCTGCTGGCTCTTTGAACAGGCTGTCCAGGCATTTTTAAGTTTGGCAACCAATGCGATGAATTGCTTCTTCTTATAATAACTCAAATAATTTGATTTGGCTTGCCACTAAGCCTTTCCCCCCTTGATTCATTCTGTAGAAATAGGAGAGGGAAATGAAAATGTCCACATGGACCCAGCCTAATTCCATCTTCTGTACAAACCCCCATATGGTCAAGAACCCAAGTGATGCCCTTTTCCAGAACAGCTGACCCTGTCCAAAATTCTTAGCACTAGTGCCTAAGGCCTTCTAAGGATCGAATGGAACCCCTGGAAAATTTATATTTGCAGAGGTATGTAAGCTATCCTCGTGTAAATTCCTGTAAGGGTTAAGCCCTAATGATTGAGGAAGATATAAAATGGAAAAATCAGATATAACTGGAAAGGATTGCACTTGACATAATATCCTAGCAACCTCCCAGTTTTCAAGGCAATGTTGATTTTATGCGGTGCTATTCAAAGCTATGCCTTTAATGTTATTGCTAAACATGGCTAATTTTCTCAGTTATGTATATAGCTCAAGGAAGATCTATAAGACTGAAAAATCCCAAGTTATAAGTAATTGGAAAGTTCCTATTTAATTATATTTTTGAGCTAGAAACATGTCTTTTTCTGAGTTTTCTGTCTTGCTATTATGTTTATAAGCTGTGCTGCCCCTCTAGAATCTTGTTTTGATCTCTGTAGAAAAGAAGATACCGGCCTGAGTAGTGGTTGTTATATGTTTTCTTTGTTTTTGTTCATTTGGCTTCCACTTACATCGCTCCTGTAGTTGGCTTCATCATTCAAATAATTATTCTGAAATAAATAGAGCTTTGGTTTTCCTTCTGCTGGGACATTGAATATTATCAATTCCTTTAAATTAAAGTAGACCTTCCCATTCCCAAGGGAGCCTTCTCAAGGCCTTCAACAATCCTCAACTGATTAATTCCCAGGGGCATTTCATTTCCCCTTCCTCAAAAAAGTTAGAAATAGCTGAACATTTTAACTGAACTCAGACCCTTAACAATTCTAGGTATATGAGCATAAGTCATTTTTATGTATTTAGATGTTAAAGACACACTTAAAATAAGCCCAATCCAATATTATGTATAATCTTTTCCTAGTAGCCTAAATCAGCAAAACTGCTACAGTGATGATAAAATGTGCTGAAGTGTGGACGAGGATGAAGATGAAGATGAAATGTATTACACAGCAGTGTGAAGTAGGTCACAGCAGCGTGGGAAGGTGACCCTGAGCTTGGGGCTGTATCTGTAAGATATCAGAGATGTTCTGCCCTCAGACTCTTTAGACATCCTTCTTGGATATGCATATTTGCAAGAGGCATCTTTATTTAATATATGTCCATTTTCTTTCTTTAGCTCTGAAGGCATGTTTTTGCAGCTCAGTGGCCCTATCCTATTAATTTTACAACATGGGACATTTCCAGAAACACTTCCTAAGACTTACTCATGGAAAAGCTCAGTCCAGTAGTCTTACTAAATTGTTTCATAGAAATATTTGCACAGACTTTGGCTTCTTGCAATATCACTGTTCAGTTAAAAGGTTTTGGGTAATGTTGTTTTCTTATATAACCAGATAACTACTTATTCGTTTTTGTTGGAAATTTTTATCACACTTGCTGAAATGGTCTCGTGGATCACTTTTTTCTGTTTCTACAGTATTTACATAGCTGTTCCTGTTTTATAGCTATGAGCCACCTTCTAATAAATTTTTTAAATTAATATACTTTATTTTTAGGGCAGTTTTATGTTTATAGAAAAATTGAGCAGAAACTAGAGTTCCTACATAACCCTCTTCCCCTGAACACAGTTTTCCTATTAACATCTGCATTATTGCTACATTATTATTAACTAAAGCCCATAGTTTACATTATTGTTCACTTTTTTGTATAGTAGAGTTATATGGCTTTAGACAAGCAATGCCATATTTTCATCATTATATTATCATATAGAATATCTTCACTGCTCTAAAAATGCCCTGTTCTCCTGTTCATCTCTTGCTCTTCTGCCCCACCCACCACCCTCCAGCAACTCCTGGGAACCACTGAACTTTTTACCAGATCAATAGTGTTGCCTTTTCTAATATAGTAAACCCTCGATCTTGTAGACCTTGATTTAAGAGACTTCGGATTTAACAGACAAAATTTCTGATCTTTATGTCATATGTGAAAATTAACATTCAGTTAACTTAAAAATGCTTTTAACCATTATTTGCTCATAATTAAATTAACAGCTGTTTATTTTTGCTTATTAATTCACTGTTATTTTTAACAAATTTTAGTGAATGGGCCATATGTTGGGAAAAACACTGTAGTAATTTTGCTGACATAAATAAATATTACGTGTCTACAGCTATAGTCTACATACTTAAATCCAAGAGTCACTGCTCATAAATAATGTTTGGTGAATGATTAGCACGTGACCACACCACATCACCAGCAGTAATTGGTTCTGCTGTGCAGTGGTATGACTTTGTGCAGCAGTTATTTTTTTAATATATATATTTTTTATTGATTTCAGAGAGGAAGGAAGAGGAAGAGAGAGATAGAAACATCAATGATGAGAGAGAATCATTGATTGGCTGCCTCCTGCACACCCCACACTGGGGATTGAGCCCGAAACTGGGGCATATGCCCTGACCTGACTGGGAATCAAACCATGACTTCCTGGTTCATGGATTGACACTGAGCCAAACAGGCTGGGCAAAGCAGTTTTAACGAGGGCCAGCCAATGTTCCCACATGAGCTAAGCCATGTCCCAGCTGTGTGCATTTGTTTACTCTCAGTGACTGGTGAATGCATGCATTTACTAGAACTATTCAGTATAAATTTATAATTACTGTAATACATATGGAAAACTTTTCTGTGAAATTAAACTTTTCATACATA
>NW_005353770.1:1864179-1869309 GCF_000412655.1 Myotis brandtii | reverse complement strand
ATGACTAGAGGCCCGGTGCACAAAAATTTGTGCACTGGGTGGGGGGGGGGTCCCTCAGCCCGACCTGTGCCCTCTCGCAGTCTAGGACCCCTTGGGGGATGTCCACCTGCTGGCTTAGGCCTGCTCCCCGGGGGATTGGGCCTAAGCTGGCAGTCAGACATCCCTCTGGCAGCCCGGCAGCCCTCGGGGATGTCCACTTGCCAGTGGGGAGCAGGCTTAAGCTGCAGTCGGACATCCTTAGTGCTGCTGAAGAGGCGGGAGAGGCTCCCGCCAACACCGCTGTGCTGGCAGCTGTCAGCCTGGCTTGTGGCTGAGCAGAGCTCCCCCTGTGGGAGCACACTGTCCACCAGGGGGCAGCTCCTGCATTGAGCATTTGCCCCCTGGTGGTCAGTGTGTGTCATAGTGACCAGTCATTCCCAGTCGTTCTGCTATTAGGGTTAATTTGCATATTACCCTTTTATTATATAGGATTATATAATGTTTCATCTTTAATGGACACCCCCTTGCCTGAATTAGTTGGTTATATCCAGGATTTACTGTACAACTGTTCCCTGTTCAAACAAATTTTTTCTGGCTAAGAACCATGCCTTTGACTTATATTATTTTCCCTTCATTTTCATCGCTGACCTACCAGATTTTTTAAAAGAAGAATATGACTTTTACTGCCAAAAGGTTAGTATCAAAGTAGCAAAAGTGTAGAACAATGATAGCCAGCCTGAGGTACAGTATTTAGAGGCTGCCTCGGAGAGGCCCACTCGCTTGCTAAGTGACACCTTCTTACATATGAAGCCTTGAAGCATACGAGTCTAATTTATTCCTTAACAAAATGATAAATTGCTATGTGGCATGGACCTTCAGGTGCTCTTGGATTACACCCAGAGGGTTAATTCCACAAATTCACCTACAGCTTAGCTTGACTCGTAGGCTATTAAATCAATGGAATCAGAAGGTATCAGTGACCACAACACAAGTGTCTTAGAATGGGAACAAATAGGAATCATAATTCTCTCAATGATATTCATCGCTCTCAACCATCCTTGCACCAAGATGTGAGCACCTCTGTTCTCTTGTTTTTGTGTATGTTGTGTTGTGAGTTATGTTTCTCATAAACTATGGTACCTGACAAATCCAATAATTCAAGCACCACTGTTACCAGTTACAGGCCCCTCGTAATTTGAGCTCTTTGGTTATCCGGTCAGATGTAGCGCCAGCATTTATTTTACAGAGCTATCAAAAGGCAAGTTTAATGCATGCCACGGAACATGACTAAAATAAAAAGCTCTATACTATACTATCCGTGCAAGGCAGAAACTTTAAAAAAAAAACATATCTTAGCCCTGGTTGGTGTGACTCAGTTGGTTGAAGCATCGTCCCATAAACCAGAAGGTGGTGGGTTCGATTCCCAGTCAGAGCACATACCCAGATTGTGGGTTCAACCCCCAATAGGTGCACATACGGTAGGCAACCGATCGACATGTCTCTCTCCCTTCCTCTCTCTCTCAAATTAGTAAAAATATAAATATATATATACATATATGTATATACTATAGATATATTATGTCTGTTTTAAAATGGGCTGTTTTTATGATTTATCATTCATACTCATATTTTATTGCTCCGTTAGTGCTGAGATGGTTTAAAAATAAAATATTTTATTATACTAGTGTTTTCACCTTTCATGAAATAAACAGCATCAATTAAATATAGATTGCAATAGTTGTCAGCTCCCATTACTGCATATTTAGGGAACTATTCAAATTGCTTTATTTTGTTGAATATGGACTAATCAAATATTTTGACTGTTGATGTGTTTCTTAAAATAAAATAACCATGTTAACACATTTAATAAAATTATATCTAGAAAGATGTAATAGAAACAGAGAAAGAACACTCGGGAGTTCTCCGGGTCCTTGATAAAGGCTCTTCTCTGTGGAGTGATTTTGTTGGAACATTCCAATCTTAGAAGCAAGGGTTATCTAAGACTCTCAGATACAGAGAGTAGGGAATCAGGTCTCATCCTGAAGGTGGCATTTGGAGGGAAATAGGAAAACAATTTGGCCTAGGCCTTATATTTACCAAGGGCCTCAAATTGAGAGGCTGCCTTCAAATAAGTTTATGCACGTGGCAATGAGAAACACTGACAGCACAAAAGATGTCCATTGCATACCTTCTATAGCTTGCCATTGTTGTGAGTTATTTTAGTATTTCTTCATCTATCAAGAGCCTTCTAAATGAAGTGGCCAGGGGATCTTCTGACTTATAGGAGGTGTGGCGTGGTACCTTACAGAACGTACAGGTCTGTATTATTACAAATTCCTTTTTGCAAGAAGGACATCCTCTGCAGCGTTTCAGCATATAAAACACATAGATCAGAACTGCTCTCCTAGAACAAGGCCATCTGAGCCACCTCCTGGCCTTCAAGGTGACACCGAAATTACCTCTGAGGAAACTTAGGGCCTCAGAAAACAAGTTTTGGAAATCACTGGACTGGCTGGATCCCTTAGAACTGTAGATACCAAAATCTAGGCTCAGAGAGGTTACATATCCTGGTCAAGATTGCCAAGTAGACTTCCAGATACACGATTGAATATTTTCCCCTGTAGAAATGGTAGTTTTTCTGTGATCCCATGTTATTCTGGGTTAACAAGCCAAGGGTCCTCAGGAATGACGGTGGTAAGCTCTTAACCTGGGCCCACAAATAAACCCATATAGAAAACATACTACAACCAGTCATGTTAAGGAAACAAATGTGTATAAATATTTAATATATATCACTAATTAGCCCACTTATTTAAAACATGCTGCAATGAAGTTATATTAAGATTCTCTCTCTCTCTCTCTCTCTCTCTCTCTCTCTCTCTCTCTTTAGGGAAGATGCCCCTTTATCCAATTCCTGACCTTAAAGAAGAAAGTAAAAGCCTTTCTTTTAGATCTAGGAAAATGAATCTGTGTTTCTTAAAATGGTTTTAAACTTTTTTTAGAACTTTAATAAAGTAAGATTTACTGCTTCTAGATATGTGAAATAACAGTTCTTGGTATTTAAATTACCCTGATAGTACTTAATAAGAAAAAAACTCAATGTCATTAGGGCTATAATTACTAGACAGAGGAAAAAATAAATGTTTTAAGAAATAGGCACACATGCAATGGTGTTATTTGTGATAGACAAATTCATTACACACAAGAACAGTAGTAACAGCTGACTCCATATACACACATGCGCAAAAAGAAGGCAGGGAAAAGAGCAGGACAGGGTGCTCTGTGAATCATTGAAGTCACTTAGCAAATGTTTATGGAATAAATTCCAGATTCTGGGCTCATGCTAAAGCCCTTTGAGAATAGCAACTGCCTTCCAGAAGGGGCCTTTTCAGAAGAGTGGCATCTTTGCAACTTCTTCCTAGATCATTTTGTTTTGATTTTGTTTTGTTGCTGCATTTCTTCATTTCTCTTCCTAGTGAACACCTACTGACTGCTGCTCCATCACTTTCTGCTTTTGAGACATTGCCTCTAGAGATCTTATAGAAATAAAAAGAAAATAGAGGCTTGTCTGGACTGCAGAAATTTTGAAGCTTATTGATCTCTTTTTTTTTTCAGGACGCCAGCTATATAATGTCTGAAATCCAGCTTAAAGGAACACACTTTTTACAAAGCTTACATCACCCAGTCTTCAATTCCATATTAGAGCATCATTTCTCAATACACTTTCAGTTAATCCCACTTGCCCAGGTAATTTTGACTTCACAGATCCCAGCCTCAAAATAAAAAGGTCCCAAATGGCTGATGCCAATTCTATAAATAATTATTTAGACTTGCAACAGTAGCGAAAATCATCTGTTCTTCCTTAGACTGTAATTGTTGGACTCACACCTGTTTTGATTTGAAATAACTTGTTTCTTACTTTGATTCTTCTTGGAATTTTACTTTCATATCTAACACTACCCCATCTCCATTTTTGGCTTTACCTATGCGGTGGAGGTGGTGACTAGTCTGAAATGTCCTGCCTCTCCATGATGCATAATAGCAAGGCTTAGAGGGAGCAAGCATTTTGGAGATTGATCTTAAAGCCATTTTTCAAATGAGTAATAGGGGTTGAGGGAAATAAAGTGCCTTACAGAGGCAGGAGGCTATTGGTGGTATCAATATGGAAGTGAAGTATTGAGAGAAGCAGATCCAATATCAGAGCACTGAAGGGATGGTTAAGAACAAAAGAAGAAATACCAGTAGACATGAGCGTGGCTTACACAGTAGCTATTATACTAATTTCCACAATAATCACATTTGAGCAAAATGGGCATGATGTGTTGCCAAGGAACTGCCCACTGCCTGCTGATCTTTACAGCAGCACAGTGTGACCATGAAGTAGGTTGTAAGACAATGAGGGAAAAAGAGAAAAGGGATCAGGAGGGGACAGAGCTAATGGGCAGATCAAACCACGGAGAAACCATACACCTGGACATTTGCTCCAGTGTGTCAGAACTAAACACCAGCGTGCACCTCCCTAAGTTGCTTTGCTTTGCTACACCAGGCACTATACTGATTGCTGCTCTGCACCTGACATGGATTGTCTCATTACCTCTCTACTCTTCAGTTGGACTTTTTACATTCCTACTTTCTGGAAATGCTTGTTAGTTCTGTTTACTTTTTGCCTAGTCAGGTTAAAGCTGTGTTTTGAGAAAAGGTAATACAGTTTAAAGATAGGCTCTTTACGTGCCCTATCTGCAGATATTGCCTTGAATTCATTTTGGAACATTTGAAGTACATTGCCACATTCTTATAATCACTCATAATTTTTTTGTTTGATGTCCTCATGGAACATCTTTTCTAGTAAAATCTGGAGGATGGCCACATATGTAGGTATTAGTGGAGTATGTATTTTGTTTAATGTATTTATAACTCCAGATCTGAAAGAGTTAAGACTTCAAACAATACACAAATTAGCTGTAGTATACTATATATCATACTATATATAATTATGTACTTATAATAACAATTATAATATAATATGAGAACTCAATTGTGATAATTATCTATACTAATAAAAGGGTAATATGCTAATTAGACCAGGTCGACCAGCCATCTTCCGGACATCCAACTTCCTTCTGGACAAAGCCATGGTGGTGGGGGTCAAGG
>NW_005353770.1:1857721-1863992 GCF_000412655.1 Myotis brandtii | reverse complement strand
TGGTCCCAGATTGTGAGAGGGATGTCCGACTGCCAGTTTAGGCCCGATCCTACAGGAGTCCCCAATTGGAGAGGGTGCAGGCTGGGCTGAGGGAACTACCCCGCCCCTGCACGAATTTTGTGCACTGGGCCACTAGTTATATATAAATTGCTATACCATATTATTGTTCACTGGTTGACAGGCACTGGAATTACATTATTTCACTAATATAAATTAACTCAGGGTTCAATGACTAAATTTATACACTCTGGCTAAAATCATAGGTACAGTTTAAATTCTCTTCCTTCATAAACCATCTTACAAACTCCCTACAGTATGCCCTTTGGAAAGTCTTATTTCCTACATAAGGATGTGTTATTTCATGTTTTGTGTTCTTTTAAGCCATTTTCAGTGAGCAATGTAAGTGATAAAGCTGAGTACTATCAGTGGGGTCTGGGATAGGTCAAACACAGTATTCTTTTTTGTTGTTGTTTTTTCAGAAAATGCTTTAATTCTCATAATAGTGGGGAAAGATTTTGGAAAGAGAGAGAGAGAGAGAGAGAGAGAGAATGTGTGTGGGTAGAAAGAAAGAGACAGATATTAAGACAGACTGAGAAGTTAGAGGGAATATTTTGGAGGGAAGAGTTGATTATGCATAGGAGAGTCTGAAGGGCACCCAAACTGGTGGGTAGAGTTTTACAGAGAGGCAATGCAAGGAAAGGGAACATTCCAGAAAAAGAAGCATCATGGACAAAGTGGCTAAAAGCTGAAAGTGAGAGGTACAAAATGAGGGCCATGAGAAGAATGATGAGGCTGGGCTATGGGTGCTGAGGGGAAGATGGATCTTCTGTCCAACTGGGAAGAAGTGTGCAGAAGAGTGTGCTTTATTCTCTACAACATGAGCCACCAGAGGCCTCTAGACAGAGAGTATTGTGGTCATATCTGCCTGTGGCCATATCTTAAAGAGTGGGGGCATCGGGAAAACGGTGCTTCTCAACAATTGCTCTGAAAGCGCATGAGAGACCAAATCTTGCCACACAGGGGTTAGAATCCCCGGGATGCCATGTGGTCCATGTTCAGCTCTCTTCCCGCAGCTGGTTGCCTTTACTGCCTTCTGACCACACTAGGCATTCAGTAAAGGACCTTTATGAAGGAGGTTTCATTTTTAGGTAAATTACATTTTTGCAATCTGTGTGTCCCAAGTCCTTGGCCCTGTCCTTGCCTTTCCATTTGGCAAGTTTCAACTCTAACTGGGAACATAGAGAAAATGCCACTTACAAGCTAAAGGGAAATAGTGCAGGAGGGGGTGCTTTCTCTCCTCCATTTGGCTCCTCCCACCAAATGTAGTTCAAAAAGCAGACTTTAAAGGGGCCAAGAGCAAATCGGGAAATAGTGCAGGAGGGGGTGCTTTCTCTCCTCCATCTAGCTCCTCCCACCAAATGTTGTTTAAAAAGCAGACTTTAAAGGGGCCAAGAGCAAATCTCAATCTCTCTCCCTCTCTCTCTCTCTCTCTCTCTCTCTCTCCTCTCTTTCAACACACACACACACACATGCACACATACACACAAATGAGAGGTGAAATGGGATGAAAGCAGGAAAATAATGAGACCAATGTGTTTGCTCTCAATAAAAAGTCACATTTTTTCCTGAGCCCAATTGAGAACAATTCTTAGTTTTGATACTCTGAGAAGTAGACAAAGGATCCCAGCATTTGCCCTGCAAGACATTGTGAACAGTCATTTGAAACAAAGTCTTGGTGGTTATTAAAGCATCATCAGTTTTAATTTTTCTCAGCTTCCTCACTTGAAATAGATGTAAAAGTTGGTTTAATTTCAGTTGGTGTATGTGGGAGCAGAGTCCCACGGATCCCAGAACCAAGCTGTCCTTCTGGAATGTCCTCCAGTTCACAATGGGATCTGAGTAAATATGCTTGGCACCGTGCTTTTTTGATCTTATAACCCAGCTTCCATAATTACATGGCTTCATAAGCACAGACCAATGTCACAAGTCTATCCTGAGTTGATTTCAGTGAGGTATATTGTAAGAACTGAGGAATAACTGCCCCCCCAAACACACACACACACACACACACACACACACACACACAAAGTTGCATAGGGCACAGAGGCTTGGAATTAGATAAATTATTGAAATCCAGATCAAACTAAATTTGTAGAATCAAAGGGGCAATTTTCTGATACTGGTAATGATCATCACTGTCATTTGAATGGTCTCAATTTGTTCTTTCTTTTTCTGTGCTGTGACTTCTTTTGGACCAAAGATGAGGCAGCATTTGGGCAACGATGTCTGTGTTATTCACTTCCAAAAGGAAAGTTTAGCTTGTTCAATTTTATAAATCAAAGAGATAGTTGAAAATATAATGACACTGATCATTGCACCTCACACTGCCAGTCCTAGGGTAGCAAATGCTACAAGACAGTTATCAGCAGTCCTTTCAGATGGCTAAAAAGACTATGCATTTCTGCCTGATGCAGTCCTTAATTACATTCCCACATTCCTGTCCTCAACTCATGCTTGCCCTCATCATTCCTTTCTTAGAATGTTCCAACAGACTCTTTGTGTGTATATATATTTTTTACCTGTAAAAATATTACCAGCTAAATGTTCTTGCTGTAGACTACACATCCCTTATGACTTTCTTCTTCCTGGATTCTGATAATATCCATCCATCCCTGAGTGTCTTTAGCACATTACACCCATCTGCTGATACAGAATGCCCAGCTCCCACCAAGTCTAGCTCCCCCAAGAATCTGGAATCCCCAGAAGGTTTCTTTCCCATATTTTCGACTACTCAGCCCCCATCTATTGCCACTTCTCTGCCAGGGGTGGTGTGGCCTTGATACTGCTCTGTCCTGCTCATTAGGGTGCCATCATATCTCCTGTTGCTCTGCTGGGCATAGTCTTTCTCTATAGGCAGCAACCCTGTACCCCCTGTGAGAATAACCCTCTGCAGGGGTTTGCAGCAGAGGAGGGAAAACTGACCCTGTCCCATATGGACACTGTTCTCTAGATGTAGCCCAAGGCCCACGTGTGTTACAGAGTATGTTGAAATCGCCCATTTAATTACTAGTATATCTCAGTCTCCTATTAAGAACTTGACTACAACCATTATAGTTGCCTACAACAGAAGTGAATTCTATATGAGCTGTAAAGCTGATGTTGCACTTAGATTCTTCCATCCTCTCAACTAGGGAGTGGTCATTGTGTCAGACTTATTGTGCCAGTTCAGGGACTTCATAGGGTTAGTTCTATCCCAAGGTACTCCTTATCAACATTCCCCATTGTGTGTCACACACACACACACACACTTCTAATGGAGTACTCCATACATTTTTCTAAACATTCCCCATTGTGTGTCACACACACACACACACACACACACACTTCTGATGGAGTACTCCATACATTTTTCTGTTTATGCACCCAAACCATTTTTGAACTCCTAGCAATTCCCAGGCCTAAGTTAGGTATTTATCATATTTTGAAAAGTTGGATTGTGTAACCTCATATTTTAAAGACTTTCCATTATATACAACATGTCAGAGCTCCTAGAATGATCCCTATAATCCTACAGATAATTCTCTCTCTTTTTTTGCCTCATTTCCTGCCACCTTTAAGCACCCCCTTCTCTAGATAATAGTTTCCTGTGGGTCTTTGTCAACATATATGATTTCCACACATCCAAACCTCTACAAGGGTTATTCCCTTTCTGGGAGCAAACTGTCCTCAATTTATGTGAAGATGCCCACACAACTACTGAGGTGCAGTTCAAAAGTCACCTCTCTGGAAAGCATCCTTTGGTGGCTGTAGTGACTTCCTCTTCTGATTCCTGTGGGCACTCGTCCACACTGAAGGAATTGCTACTCGTGTGGGTAATCATCCATGAGCAGGATCTCCCTCTCACATTAAACAGTAGTTCCCTTCCAGATAGGATGACCTTGACTTACTCAATTTTATACCTCATTTGACTGCAGAGAAAATTAGCAGTAGTGCTCAGTGTTCATACATGATGGCAAAGTGTGAAAAGAACAATACTTATGATTATATACACATCTTATTTACAAAACAGACCTACCTTATTGTCATGAATTAACTCCTCACCAAATTTCCTGCTTCTCTAGTGGATTATTTGCTCTCCTCTATCACTGGCTGAAGTGCTGCAGAGGCAACAGTTAGCTCGATGGCTGTGCTCCAGCAGTTGGAGAAGCCATCCAGTTTCTGGCAATAAACATGACAGAATTCTGAGGCATGAAAGAAAAGCTAAAGGTTGGCTTGGAAGAAAGAAGATGGAAATGAAAAATGAATGAAAGAGAGTCTGAGAGGGAAAAAGGGCTAGAGGAATTCAGCTTGGAAATGTAAGGAGCTGCATGTGGATGAGCTGGATGTGGAAGACCAGGGAGCCACAGGGAAAGGGCACTGAGAGATGGAAGTTGAGCTGCTCTGTGAAAGTTTTGTTTAACCCTCACAGTCTGAAGAAGGCAGTGTGGTGTGGGATAAGGCTCATTCAGCAATGAATCAGCCACGTGCAGACCAAGAAGACATACTGGTATTTTATCAATATTAACAAAAACATCAGGAGACACAGAAGCCTCATTAATTTGAATTCTATTAATATACAATTTGTGGTATTTTAAGGAGATGTAATGAAATGTAGCTTCTTGCTCTCTGCAGAATTTACTATGCAAATTTATAGTATAAATAATTAATCTACTTAAGAAAATCAACTGCTTTCAAGTACCCTCAAGCACCTCAGATGCACTGTTTACATTAAAACAATGATTTATTTTCTTCTTTAACAAGTGACCAAATATTTTCTCTATAAACATCTATCAGTCTGTTCTTGGTTAAGATATTTTTTTAAATATATTTTTATTGGCTTTAGAGAGAGGAAGAAGAGGGAGAGGTAGAAATATCAAGGATGAGAATCATCCATTGGCTGCCTCCTGCATGCCCCCTGCAGGAGATAGAGCCCGCAACCTACTAGTAGGCATGTTCCCTGACCAGGAATCGAACTGTGACCTTCTGCATCATGGGCCGATGCTCAACCACTGAGCCACACCGGCCAGGCTCAGTTAACATATTTTAATTTATAAATGTCTGTAAGTAACAGAACTGCATTTCTTAAGAAGTATTTCCTTTTTCCCAAAGCAGAATGATCTTCTACTTAAATAACACCCATTAGTAGGTTTCCCCCCGTCATTATTTGAATGTATATTGAACATCTGCTCCGTTACAGGACTTGTGCTCCCCAGCTGGGACTATCAGAGAACCAACCTCAAATCTGTTCACAGATGCTAAGAGTTTAGTTGGGATTTTTAATGTATGCAAAAATGTCTACATTACAAAAATGGAAAACCTAAAATTTCCACAAGGAAGAGTATGCATGAGTTCTTTGGGAGCTCAGAGGAGGCAAATACTGTATTAGTTATGTCATTTGTTTATTCTTTTAATTCCAGGATTTTTAATTTCAGGAGCCATGCAGATTAAAAGAATAAATATTCTCTACTCTCAGGAGTTTATAATCCAGAGCAGGGTTGAGTAGAAGAGACTGAAAGCATGTGACAGAGACAGAGTGGTAGTTCATTAGTGGGAGAAGTGGATGACCTACTGTATGAGCTGGGTGTCTCCTCAGCAGCAACAAGTGTGACTTGAGGGAAAGATAGCTTATTAGACAATGGATAAAAATTCTCCTCCACTTTTTGCAACCCCAACAAGGTGCAAGAATTAAGTGAAAGGAAATAACACAGAAGATTCCAGAATAATTTAGTAGTTAGTAAGCCTAAATAATAGGAAAATGAGGAGAGTGGTGATTTGACAGGCAAAGCTGAAAGGAAACTATGAAATGGCTTAATTGTCATGATAAGGATTGTGTAGTTTCTTTGGGGTTATTATTCAACCAGATTTGAGGAGAGTGAGCTCTGAGGAGGTCTTAGGCTCCTGAACAGCTACCCCATAGTGACAAAACTATCTGTAGCTAGCTGGCCAAAAGCACTGGTCATTATCTGCACACTTGATGAGGATGTGAAGAAAAGGGAGCCCTTGTGCACTATTGGTTGGAATGAAATTGGTGCAACCACTACAGAAACCAGTATAAAGATTCCTTAGAAATTAACAATAGAAGTATCATATGATCCAGTAATCCAATGCTGGTTGGTATGTATCCAAAAAACCCCAAATGTACTAGAAAAGATATATGCACCTCCATGTTCATTGCAGCATTATTTACAATAGCCAAGATATGGAAACCACCTAAGTATTTATTGATAAATGA
>NW_005353770.1:1855696-1857638 GCF_000412655.1 Myotis brandtii | reverse complement strand
CACACACACACACACACACACACACAATGGAACATTATTCAGCCATAAAAAGAATGAGATCTTGCCATTTGCAACAACATGGATGGACCTAAAGGCCATTATGCTGAGATAAGTCAGAGAAAGATACATGTTGTATGATCTCTCTTATATATGTAATCTAAAAATCAAACAAACAAAACTCAAGCTCATAATAAAGAGAACATATTGGTGGTTATAAGAGTTGGAGAATGGGAGAAATGGATGACCTGATGTGTGTTTTTGTTGTTTTATTTTAGTTTAAATAAATTGAATAAAAGTTAAAAATAAGTAAAAAAACAAAAAGTAATAATTAACTTGTCATTAGGACTTGTGAGAAGATTGGACCAGAATTATCAGATTATTTCCTAATTAAGGTGTGAGGTACTATGAGCTTTAAGTATGGCAGGAGATTTGTGAATGGAAAGAAAGGGTTGAATATATGAACCATCTATTCATAGTTGACTGCACTGGTTGATAGACCTATATAAGAAGCTAAAAAGGTTAATATCAATTAGAAAGCTAAGTCTTCCACCCCAAATGATGAGGATAATATTAGGATCATTCAAGGAAACTGGGAAATGCATCCAGCCTATAGAGAAAAATAATAGATTAAATTTCACTTGTGTTTAGTTGGTGCAGTTATAAGTAGAAGATTAAAGTCAAACCGGTCACAATGACATTTTTATGTGCAATGGTACTTTTTTTTAATAGCAAAAAGTACTTGAATTTGAAATTAATATTGAATATATTAAATTTTTTAAAATTAATGGAGTTTTCCTTAATTTTTAATATAAACTTATAAATATTGTTCTTTATAAATCTAGAAAATCATGTAAGATGAAAACAATTATTTTCAAGGGATTCTTTGAATAATTTTTAGTAAATTCAAACTTATTAAATTCAACAGTATGAATCCATTAAACAATTTGTCCTATTTTATATCTTAATTAAATCCCCTTAAACATTAAACTGCATTTATAAATTTAATAGAATTCATTTAAATTTTAAATACTTCCCATGTCTGATCTGGAAAATTTAGAACCCTCATATGCAAATTCTTCCAAATATAAATTTGTAATTTCTTATTCGTCTGATAAATTTTATATGTATAAAGTATTACAGAATATTATATTACATTATAATTTATACTCCGTATGTATTTTATTAATATGTATTTTATTAAATACACTAGAGGCCCAATGCATGAAATTCATGCATGGGTAGGGTCCCTAGGCCTGGCCAATGATCAGAGCTGATCTGAGGGGCAACCGGTAGGGTGATCAGGAGGCCCCCACTGGCACCGATGTTGGCTGGCCTGGAGCCTGTGGGCTGGGGGCAGCTCCTGTGTTGAGCATCTGTCCCCTGGTGGTCAGTGTGCATCATAGCGACCAGTTGTTCCACTGGTCGTTCTGCTGTTCAGTCAATTTGCGTATTAGGCTTTTATATATAGGATATTATATAATTTATAATCCTATCTAATAATAGACAAACATGGTAATTGACCGTACTATCATTACACCTCCCATTGGCTAATCAGCATGATATGCAAATTAACCCAACCAAGATGGCGGCCGGCAGCCATGCAGCTGAAGTGAGCAGGAGGCTTGCTTGCTCCAGTGATGGAGGAAGCCAAGGTTCCCTGCCTGCCGCCCGGCTCTGAGCTCCAAAAACAACAAATTCCAATTATAGAACCTAAACAAACCTCAGATACCTGCTTTCAGTAGGCCGTGGCCACAGAGCTGGAGCGAGCAGGAGCCGGCTCTTAGCTCCAGTGACGGCAACAAAGTTTCAATGATAGGAGGTAAATAAATCCCAGAATAAAAAAGAAAAAGAAAAAAAGGAGAGGCTGGGAGCTTCAGTCGCCGGCCAGCCTGAAAACGGCCATCAGCCCCTCATCCAGGCTGGCCAGGCACCCCAGTGGGGA
>NW_005353770.1:1832730-1855580 GCF_000412655.1 Myotis brandtii | reverse complement strand
TGCACCAGGCCTCTATCCTATGTAGTAAAAGGGTAATATGCAAACTGACCCTAACAGCAGAAAGACTGGGAATGACTGGTCACTATGACACACACTGACCACCAGGGGGCAGACGCTCAATGCAGGAGCTGCCCTCTGGTGGTCAGTCGCTCCCACATGGGGGAGCTCTGCTCAGCTACAAGCCAGGCTGATGGCTGCCAGTACAGCGGTGGTGGTGGGAGCCTCTCCTGCCTCCTCAGCAGCGCTAAGGATGTCCGACTGCAGCTTAGGTCTGCTCCCTGCTGGTAAGTGGACATCCCCCGAGGGCTGCCAGGCTGCCAGAGGGATGTCTGATTGCCAGCTTAGGCCCAATCCCCCGGGGGAGCAGGCCTAAGCCAGCAGGTGGTCATCCCCCGAGGGGTCCCAGACTGCGAGAGGGCACAGGCCACGCTGAGAGACTCCCCCGAGTGCACAAATTTTTGTGCACTGGGCCTCTAGTCTATAATAAGAGCATAATATGCAAATAGACTGAACGGCCAAACAGTGGACAACCACGCTATGGCACCGACTGGTGCCAGGCCCACCAAAGTGGGTGTGATACAATTGGTCGGGGGCCTGGCCATCATGCCATGATTGCCCTGCAGAAGGAGGCCCAGGCCATTGGCCAGTGGGGTGATCAATCAGAGGGCTCCATGATCTCTCCAAAGAGGGAGGCCCAGACCATCGACCAGCAGGCTGCATCCGGTGGGCAGGGCCTCCCTCTGTGGGGGCAATCCATCGCAGACCCCTGGCTGGGTGGGCAGGGCCTATCTCTTTGGGGCAATTGATCATGGGGCTCCCAGACTGTGAGAGGGCACATGCCAGGCTGAGGGAACCCCCCCTCAGTGCACGAATTTCATGCACCGGGCCTCTAGTTATATATAATTTTAAGTCCTTTATATATATCAATAATTTAATAGATTTAATACAATTTATTATAACTTTCAGCTTAAAATCACAAGTCAAATTATTTTTATATTTGAAAGTAGATTTCAAGGTTAGTATGTCAGGTATTCTAATATTGCTAAATTTTCTCACACATTACAAGCATTTAAAAAAGTGAAATACACAAATTATCTTGATATTCACACTAAAGTAATAATATAATGCACTTGATTTATTTCATTTCTGTATTTAATTCTAAATTTTCTCATAGGTAAAAATTAGCTCTCATTAAGAGAAACCATGTGAATGACAGGAGGTTGATTATTAACCAGTGATGTTTGAACAGAACAGAGGTCCTGAGAGCTATGTGGTTTCATGATAATTCCTCTGTGCTGCACATAGACACATTGTGTACTTTTTATGGTCAATATGGCCACTGGGACTCACAGTCCATCCTCTTCAGCTAAGTCTGATTTCTCCTCGATTAAAATTCCCCTCTGTACCACTGTATTCCCACAGCGGTTGCAGCAAACATCCTTCACTACTAGATGGGAGTCTGCCTATTTTTAGTTTTCAGAATACTGTATTCTGCCTGTTTTTAGAACACTTGAAGGCCATTTAACATTTCTTCTGTGTATAAGGAAACCTGCATTTCTAGGATGACTGTTAACTCCCTCACAAACCTCCTCAAATGCCTTTGGAATTCCCTATTCTTTCTTTATTTTCCAAATCATTTTGTCCGGCCCCATCTCTAAGCATTGTAATGGCATCCATTCAGTTGTGCATACCTCACATATCTAAATAGTCATTCCACTTAACAAATCTAGAGAGAGATTTTGGGTGGTCTCCATGAAATGCAGATGAAGCCTGTATCCATAGAAAGGAATGCATGTATTGTTGGTGGGAATGTGAATTGGCACAGCCATAATGGAAAACAATATGTAGGTTCTAAAAAAAATAAAAAATAGAACTAACATATGACCTAGAAATTCTACTTCTGAGTACATATCTGAAGGAAACAAAATCATTATGCAGAAGAGATATCTGTGTCCCCATGTTCATTACATCATTACTTACAACAGTCAAATAGCCAAGATATGGGAACAACCTAAATTTCCATCCATAGATGAATAAATAAAGAAAATGTGGTAAATACACACACATACACACACACACAGAGAGACAAGTACTGTATGATCTCACTTTTATGCAAAGTCCAAAAATAATGAACTTGTAGAAACAGATCAGATTTGTGGTTGCCAGAGCAGGGGATGGGGTGGGAAAAATGTGTGAAGGGTTCAAAATGTACCAACTGACAGTTGTAAGATAGGTTCTGGGGCTGTAACATATAGCATGGTGACTTTAGCTAACAACACCGTATTGTATATTTGCAAGTTGCTAAGAGAGTAACTTTTTAAAGTTCTCATCAAGGAAAAATGTAACTATGAGAGGTAATGGATGTTGACTGAACTTATTGTGGCAATTATTTTGCAATATATACACATATATAAAATCTCATATTGTACACATTAAACTTATAGAATGTTATATGTCAATTATCTTTAATAAAACTAGAAAATAATGAAAGAAATGAGTGCATGTAGAAATGAGCAGACCAAATTACAGAACCTTAAGTGTTGCCCAACTTCAAGAATTAAGAGAAGGAAAAAGCAAAAGAAACAGCAAATGTAGTTAGAAACATGGGAGAAGATCCAGGATCCCATGGAGCCATGAAAACTAATGGAAAGAGCTTCATGGATAGTTTCATGGAGGCTGATGGATAGTTTCAAAGAACTAAGTGGTCATGTGAAATTAGGAATGAGAAAAAGTATTCAGATTTGACTGGAAAGAATCTAGTTGAGAACTGGTTTTTATTCAAGTCATGCTCCTGATATTACTGCCAAGTTACTTTCTCAAAAACTAAATGATGAGAATGATTGTAAGTTGACCCCTTGAAGACAGTCTACAGGAACGAATTTATACTGTTCAAGGCTGAAATAGGGTCATAATTGCATTTAAGTATATGAGTAAGAATAAGTTAGTTGTTTAACGTGTTTTGCGAAGTGTTTAATGACAGCAAATATGTTTAAAGCGTGCACATACAAGAAGTAACCATTAAATATAGAGAAGAACATCTTGAGAGCTGCTGGAGTGTCTGACCCTAAGTCCCTTTAAGAAGACCATAGGAAATCATTGTAAATTTATGTATGTATCATCTGTTTAGGAAAACAGGAAAGTGAGATATCTAGGTCCTTTTAAAAGCCTTGTTCTGAATTCTTACTTGTAAAGGAATTGAATAATGTATCTGAAATGCCAAGAAGAATTCCTAGAACATAAAGAGTACTAAAATAATATGAGACATCTTGCCACCAGCTCTAGATATTCATTCAGTCATTCCAACATTTATGTGCATCCTCTGTCCTAGGTATTAGGGATAAATGATTGAATAAGATATTATACCAACACCCCTTACATCCTAGTGGGGGAGACATATTACAAAGTAAACAAACATATGAATAATATAATTAAAATTTATTAGTTGTTATGAAGAACCTAAATAGGGGACAGAAGTGCAGAATACCTAAGGGCCCTGGGGAAGGCTACTTCTCAAAGATCTTTAAGAATGCCATCTCAGTGAGTTCAAATACTGGGAAGAGGATGGATACCAGAGCAAAGCTGGAGAGACAAGATGGAGTTTGTAGACACTATTGACAGGACCTGCTGAAATATTGAATATGATGAAGGAGGGAGTTGGGGAAAAGATATTTATGCCATGGGCAATGGGGTGCCATAAAGTGAGATAGGAAATCAGGTGGATAAGGTCTAAGAGAAGTATGGGATTAATAAATTAGTATTTGAACTCACTGAGATGAAAGTGCCTAGAATACATTTAAGTTGTCATACCAAAGTGTAAAAAGGGTGTCCTGTGGAGTTAGAGAAAAGAACACACAGTAATAAATACAGTAAAGAAGCAATTATCATTATTCATGGAATAATAAGTCGACATATGAAAAAGTGGGCACAACTTATTTAAGTACCAGGGGTACACAGTTAACCTTTTGTGGAATGAATCAGGAAAGGTTTCTTATCTTACATGGTCTGCGGCAATATAGCTAACGGCTCCTTTGAACAGATACACAAAGTTTGAGAATGTAGCCAGAGCTCTCCTTATTGCCATAACAAGGTTTGCTGATTTGTGATCATTTCAAGTTGCTCTTGCTGAATGACCATTGTCAATAGTATTTTCATCCAGGAAAAAAAAATCCACACTTGGCTAGTGCTGAATTTTAACATGCAGAGCCCAGCATGAATTCCTAGCTTCAGTTTAACTAGATTTTTCTTTCTGGGACAAATAAGCCAACATGTTAAAAGTTTTATTTGACATTTGACTTGCCTTCAGTCATTAGACAGAAAAATTAAGGCTGCAAGTCTGAATTGCACCTGTGATAAAACCAGTCACTGGGAATAAAAGATTTGATGTATTGAATTTGTACCAGTTAGAGAATCTTGTTATGTTTTCATTTTTCTCAAGTCATTTCCTTGAAAAAAAATTCAACCAGCTATGCACTTTGAGTACCTTTGCAGGACTTTTTATGAGTAGGATTTTTTTTTAAGGTCCATTAAGCCAACATTGTAGTACTTTCACTTCTGTATTTTAAGTTGTGCTTTCCTTTTATCTTTCATGCACAATTTAGCAGGTGAACACAAAATATTCAAGTTCTATTTCCACCTGAAATCCTAATACTAAAAACTGGTTAAAGCCAAAAAGGACTTCCATGAATTAGTAATAAGCACAGGGAGGTGATGATAAAGTAGACCTAAGCTGTCACTGAACACTTGTAAGTATGCATCCATAACTAGGGTCAAGGAAAGGTCCTTTTGGTATCTTAATCAAGTGCCACCCATGAGTTCATTCTCAGGACATTCCAGAAAGGTAGGCATTTTACAGAATAAAGTATTGAAATTTAGAAAGATCAAGTAATCTGACAAGCAAATGGGTGGAGCAGGATTTAAATTCAGGTCTTCCTCTATAGCTTTTTCAACTACTCTACATCACCATATAAGGAGGTTAGGTACCAGAACCAGCCCATCAAATTAAATATAACCCATGAGGAGAATGAAGAATAGTACATACTACAGTTACAGCTTTGGAAAACCCAGCATTGTTTCTGGGTTTGGGACTTTCTTGTGGGAGAGGTGAAATTTTCTTGTCCCCAGCCCCTGTTGGTGACCCCAGCAACCTTGGTTCCACTGGAGGTGAAGGTGAAGAGGAGAGATGGCTAATGAGTTGAGAGGCATCTGTTGATTTCCAGTACACCTTTTCTTAAAAGTGACTGAAAAAGGTATTCCAGCAATATGAGGGAGAAAAAAGTCAGAAAAAGGAAAGCGTGAGTCCCAGGAAATAAGGAGAGATTCCTTGGCCCTGGGCCATTCAAGAACCTGGGGACTTATGGGGTCAGTCCTTGGTGACAGCCCCTGCTGTTCTTTTGTGTGTAGGCTCCCTTGGCCCATTCAGACTGGTGGTTCTTTCTTTTCTGCCCAAGCCAGGTAAGGCTGGTCCTCACAAAGGATCCCTAAGTAACAGTACTCAGTGGGGTTTCTCGTAGTCACCTAGACAGCCAGCTCTTGCTGAGGTCTTGCTGCCCCCTAGTACCATCTTGGAGAAGGCCAGTCAGAAAACCGGTCACTCAGGCCCTCCTCCCAGGTGTCATATTTGGTTAGTCCCAACCTCTACACCCGTGTCAGAAAATACAGTTTCAGTTCTTCATGGTCCTGGCCCCAAGTTGCAAATGTGTGGTGTTAAACAAACTCCGACTTCTGCCTTTGTATTTGAAACATCTTTAAAGCGACAAATATTTAAAAATGAGAAGAGGGAACATAAAATATTGGATTTCATGCTTCTCTTAATAATGCAGGAAATCTGGCAATATTGGCCCACAGACATGGAAGGCAACAGCTAGCTCTAGATGAATTGGGTCAGTTTCCTTCAGGTGGGGCAGACACTTCTCAGATACCACAACCCCCACCACTCCTATTGTCTTATACACAAAAGGTTTTATTCATTTCAAGTCCCCTGTAGGTATTTGAGTCTGCAACCTCTACCTAGACCACACCACAGAGCCAAATTTATTAGCCTCTCCCTGCTGAAAAAAGAGAGCCCCAGTTTGGGATACAAAAGTTCTAATTCTAGAATTCTCTTGAAAGGGATGAAAAAAGAAGGAAAATAAAACACAAATTGACATTTTTCTCATTTTGCCACCTACAACAGAAGAAACTTTGCTTAGAAAAGATGAAACACTTGCCTATGGATACATAATTCTAATCAGGATTTGAATTCAGGACTTTCTGCGTTCAAAGACCAAATCTTTTCCAATTCATAATGAAAAAGAGCATTATGAAATAGAGCAAAAGTTTAATATTTTTCCCCAGAAGGAGAGTTTATTGATTCCACCCTGAAATATTTAACTTCATCTATGAAAAGAGAAATTTAAGTGATCACTTGTCAAAAGAGTGAGCAGATTGTCATTGCTTAATTGTGTTCTATTTAAGTTTTCCCAACCTCCCACTTGACAACCAAATTACAATGTATTATGTACAAATATTTTCACTCTTTGTAGCCAATTAATTAAATGCCAAACAACTATGATTTGAGGATTGCTAATGTGTGTGTATATCACATACATATTGATATTGATATATATATATATATCTCATGGTTGATATAGATATATATATATCATGGTTGATGTTGCTTCCCCAAGCAGGTGTCTTTCATTAAAATGATCAATAACCAGAGTAGAATGTAAATTTCTATAAAAATATGCCATTACTCATAAAATACTAATGTCAAAGGTTTATAGACGTTTCTATTCTTAGGTTTACTTTTATGGCCAAATTATATAAGTGTTAAAAACTTTTACTCTTTTCAATTTTACTTGATAATGGCACAAGCCTGCTATTGGTTTAAAATAAGACATAAAACAGAAACTAAAAAGTTTACATAATGTATTTTTTTAGGTTATATCCTCAGAATGGTGTTTTACAATCCTCGTAATCACTTAATCAAATAGCATGTTAAAATGCATCCTTAGGCAAGGTATTGTGAGGAGTGTCATAAAACGCAAGTTAAATTGACATATTCCCATAGAGAATTTATTTTATCAAATAAATGCTGAATTGATGTAGATACACAGAATATCAAGAATTACAGAATTTCTAATCTCAGAGAAACCATGTAGTATGTGTGGGGAGGGAGGAAAGGAGGGGGCATTGATTATTTTTTATGGGATGTAGATGCAATATTCCCTCCAGAAAGATTTCTTCAAAGTTAACAGTCAAACCAAGATATGTGACCTGCAAATAGGTACTCCATAGTAAAGCCTTAACAAACCCGACTACATTGATTTCTTGGAAAGCTAGAATTATTTTTAGAAAACCAATATTCTAAGATAAAGGTTACATAACTGAAATATTTATTTTAATAATTTTTGAGACAATTCTTTAAAAATGAGATATATTTCTCTGTTTTAGTAAATAGACTATGGTTTAAAGTTTTCTTGACCCCTCAGGATTACCATCTGTGACAGTAAATTTTGTGTGCCAATTGTCAAGATATTTGGTGGAACATTGTTCTGGGTGTGTCTGTGGGAGTTTTGTGAATTAAATTAACATTTTAATTGAAGACTGAGTAAAACAGATCGCCCTGCCTAATGTGGGTGGTCCTATCAATTACGACTTGAGTAGAACAAGAAGGCTGAGTGAGAAGTAACTCTACAGTCTGACTGCCTTAAACTGGTACATCAGTCTTCTCCTGCCTTCAGACTTGAATTGAAATATTGGCTCTTCTTGGGTCTCAACTCTCCTGATCTTGGAATGAAATTTACACTGTTGGCTCTGCTAGTTCTCAAGCCTTTGGACTCAGCCTGGAACTATAGCATGTGAGCCAATTTCTTTCAGTAAGTCATGTTAACATGAAGGGGAGCTGAGTGAAGACTAAATAGAACTCTCTATATTATTTTTTAGAAATCTAAGATTATTTTAAAATATAAAGTTTAACAAAACAGTGAGAACTCTCCAGGAAAGAGTTTGAAACTTAAGGAATGATTCTCAAATTTTAATAATTTCATGAAGTGACTTAAAATAATGTGTACAATTAAGACCACATTATCATTCTAGGAGATTAAATGGAAATTGTATCTCAAAACACAGGCAAAAAAATGCAAAGAAATGGAAATCCTGAGTGAAAAAAATTTATTTGGAAGACATATCTAGGACAAAAAAATATGTGAATTATTTATATTCTAGAAAAAGAAAAAATAAGAGTTGAAGAATAAATAATAAAATATACAGAGGGAAAATACCCTGACCTGAAGAAAGAATAGAGCTGTTAGACTGACTCATCAAGTCTGTAGAATAATTCATGGGGAAAAAATTCCAATATATTGAAGTATACCCTAACAAAAGTTTCTGAATTCCAAGAATATAGAGAAAATCTTACAAGCTTCCATCTCAGAGACCAAAGGTTATTTTCATTTGAAAGGAAATCAAACTAGCATCTGGATTCCCAATAACAACACTAGCAGTTAAAATATAGTAAAATAACATTTGCAGGGTTCTCAGAGGAAATGAGTCCATTCCAAGAACCCTATAACCAGATATCCTATATAATAAAGAGGTGATATGCAAATAGACCCTCACTCCATTATGCCCTCACAAGATGGCTGCACCCACAGTGGAGGCGGGGTTCCCATAATGAGCGGTCAGCAGGAACCTGAGACTGCATGGTACCGGGCCAGGGCAGGGGACCTAAGGCTATGCCCCTCGCCCAGTGGGGCTTGACAGGGGACATCAGGCTGCGCCCTCCCCCACCCGGCAGAGCTTGACAGGGGACCTGAGACTGTGTCCCCCGCCCAGGAGGGCTTGACAGGGGTGGGGCTGGCCAGGTGTAGATCTCACCCAATGGGGGGTGGGGCCAGCCAGGTCTGGGTCTCATGCAATTTTGAGGTGCATGCGGGTGGGCAGGGACTTGACTCTGGGTCCCACAGTGTGCCCCAGACTCTGACAGGAGGAATATTTTCATATACATTTTACTAATTTTCTTTCATCTCTGACACTTCTATTATAGAGAAAGGGCAAATAGCAATATTAAAATATTTCCTCTAATTATATATTTTAATAGCAATATTAAAATATTCCCTTTTAATGTGCATGAATTTCATGCACCAGGCCACTAGTACTAATATATTGTTCATCTGACAATAGAAGGACATCTGAGACATATAAGAATTCTAAGAGTATGCCCCACTAAGTGGAAAGTGAATTAAAACATCGTTGAAGTAAAGAATGATGAAGAATACAAGAAATTGTGATAAACAATGAATCATATTTATATATGATATATATATATATACACATATATATATATATACACACACAAACAAACATATACATCAAAATTCACTGGAGTGGTAATGAGAACATGAATAGGAATTGTATTATTAAATAATTTTAAACTTCTCTAAGTCCTATGAGGTAGGAAGATATTGATGAGCAAATAAAGTTAGAGGAGGAAAAAAAAGCTTAATATGTATTAAATTAATAATTGCAAAGTTCCTCACAAATATTATTTAGAAACATTTAATTTGCAATGATTATAGTTTTGAAAAGTCTACTTATTTATTTGCTACAGAAGATACTGCATGTGGCTTTACTATTTTTAGCTCCCTGAACTATTAGTTTTACCTGTTTTACTTTCTTTAAAGTTTCTCAAACTGTGTATTGTTTTTGGTTGTTTATTTTATTAAAAGCTAATGGGGTGTGTTTTTGACCACAGTTCTCCTTTAGCATGGATTATACAAAAATATTTATCTTTTATACTTGCTGTCCACATAAAAGAAATGCATAAGGTTTTTAATGCTATAGAAAAACTATTGCCACATGAGCACAACCACCTCCATCCCCTCTCAACCAGTGATAGATGACATAGTTCCAGAGAGTTAGTGGAATTAACTATTTATAGTAAAGTTCAGGAAATTGCTACTTTAGTTCATCTAATGGCCCAAAGATCATTTACCTCCTAAAGGTAAATAGGTACTTTATGGGTAAAACTGGGCCCAACCTGTGGTTGATCTCTAGATTCCCTCTTACCTGCATAAAAATCTGATACCTAGAATCTGATTCTGTCATAGCTCTTGCCCTTATGTATCCAATTATTTCCATTTTGGAAAAAAAATTCATTGGAGGCCTAATTAACTCTGGGATGGCAATTGGTATCTGGACTTCAGGGGCAACCAACAGAGAGTATTTAATAACCTTGAAGAAAGACCACAGTATGGTTACATTTCCATAAAGCAAAAAGAAAAAGTAAGTCCATATCTATGAGTTCAGTACTTTACTCAATATATCAATAAATAAAGTAACACGACTTTGATTCTTTGGAAGTTTGTATAGCCTCTAGGTTTTTCTTTTTGCCTAAAGCAACAACTTCTTATTTATTTAACTTTAATTCAACAAACACCTATTGCACATCCCTCCTGTGCCTGATGCTAGTGGGCATGAGGAACCATTGGTTACAATGCTGGAAAATACAGAACGGGGCATGTAAGAGATCAAGAAAAGGCTCAGAGTATGTTCGCATGCCTGAGTCTTATGTCTTTTTCCCCTCCCTTTCATTGTATTTTAAAAATGTATTTATTCAAGTCTCACCCCACAAGCAACAGCTAAAAGCTGTCCTTCATGTCCACCGCCACATCCACTTCTCAGTACTTACCATTATCAACCTGATAGTCTCCTTCCTATAACTTTATATACAAATAGAAGCATATAATTTTTATTTGTGGAGTCATGCTGTATGAATGGTTTTGTCACTTGGTTTAAACTAATGATAAATTTTGGTCATTCCAATTCTTTACATATATGTCCTAGTCATCCTTTAAAAAAATTATTGTAGGATACTTTTTAATGGGAATTTATTTTATTCTTTTTTTCTGTACTGTATCATGCTACAGTGAAGATCATTACAAATATATGCATGAAAATATTTTTAAAGAATAGATTTCTATTAGTGGACTTATTAAGTGAAAAGTTGTATATTTAACATTTTGATGTTACAAACTAGGCTTTACCAATGTATACTTCTATCTATGGTCTATGAGAAAGCTGATTTCTTGCAGCCTCAACAATGCATTATATTGTATCATCATTCAATCTAATAGAAAAATATTATTTTAGTTTGCATTTCCTTGATTATTCAGGTTTTCTTTGACCATTTGTATTTCATCTTTTTTTATTTTTAAAATATATTTTTATTGATTTCAGAGAGGAAGGAAGAGGGAGAGAGATATAGAAACATCAATGATGAGAGAGAATCATTGATCGGCTGCCTCCTGCAAGCCCCCCACTTGGGATTGAGCCCACAACCTGTCGAACCTGGGACCTTTCAATTCACAGGCTAATGCTCTATCCACTGAGCCAAACCGGTTAGGGCTCATCTTTTTAAAAATTGTTTGTTTGTATCCTTTTATTATTCCTCCATCCAGTTTTTTTAAATTTTACTCTTAATTTCTTAGACTTTTTAAAAAACATGCTTGATATTAATCCTTGGTCTGTTAAATATGGCACTTGTCTTTTTGTTTTTGGTTCCTGAGGATGTTTTATCCGGACATAAGATCAAATCAGCTGTCTTTTCCTTGATGTCTGTTGAGTTTAGTCAATTACTTAGGAAAATCTTCTCCATCTTAAGCTCATAAAACTCTATCTCCTTTACATTTTTCCATACTCCTCTAGTTTTGCTTCTTACTGTTAGGCTTGCTGAAGGAGGAACACACGAGGCCAAAGTGGTAAGGGATTATAAATTTATTAGGTCATCTGGATAGCAGATGGGCTGAGCCCCAAAATGGCACCAGCCCCCAAACACGGGGAGTCAGGTTTTTAAAGGACTTTAGGCAGGCTTTTTCTGTGCAGAGAATTCTCTGTGCAGGTCTGGATTCTGGGAAAGTCCAAAAGGGAGAGATAATGGTCTTAGCAAGTGGAATGTGGTCTAAGCAAGTGGAATATCCGTTGTGAAGTGGCCTAAAGGTTAGTTCCCAGGGGAGAGGGTATTCATTCAATTATTTGATCAAACCTAACACATACAGTGAGTTGTATTTTTAAGGATTAGTCAGAGCAGCCACATGAAGAAGACTTAGAACATTTATTTGAGGTAATTTTCCCAGATTTTAGAAATTGAATGAGAAGGAAACAAAGCGCCTTGTCCTTTGAACTTCTTGAGGACATTATCTGTGTTATAGCCATTGATATATTCAAGTGTACCCTGATGTTTCCTCTTCTTGTCTATTTCCTCTTCCAGTCTGCTGATAACTGGGCTCTCTCTAGTTAGTTATCTGAAAGACTTCATCCTTCTTTCATTCCCTGACCTGTCCTAATGACTGGGAAACCAAGAATCTCCTTAAGCCTAGGAGAATAAAGGCTGCTTCCTAGGAAAATCCAGAGATTCCTCTCAAGAAAAAAAAAGCAACTAGATCATAAGAGCCTCCTAAGGACTATAAGCCTGAGACATAAACATAAGCTACTTTCTGTGCAACTTGTCAAAGAGGGACAAAGGAGAAGTGAAAGGCCCTTTCTTGCCCCTGTCTTATGTGAATCCATATGAGGCTAACTTCTCCTCCCATCCCTCTGCATGGAGCTCTAACACACAAGGTCAACTCTCAGGCCCGCTATGGGGAAGGTAGTTCTCCATCACTTAAGTCCCATTGCACCAGTTGTAGCAAAAGCCGTTTCAAGACCGCCTTCTCTCTGTTGTTCTCCAGAGCCCTGATCTGGGGATAAGCAAAAGACAAAAATCTAGAACAGGAAACCTAAGAGTCCTTTATCTTGGAACGCCCTTTAATAACTGAGAACATACTTTTTTTGCTTAATCTGATTTCAATGGGTTGGTACACGTCATGTAATTTATCTTCCAGAACAGAGTGTTCTTTTTCTACATCTTTCTTCCATTGTCTATGGGACTACTAAAAAATTGAAAAAACAAAGAAGTTTTTTACTCTTAGCAAAGCACTTAATAAATTTAAACAAAACATGACTTTTATCTTGGCTAAAAACGCAAACAAAAAACTCCATGAGTAAATTATTTCATTGTGTAAGAATGGGAAGTGGTCAGGAATTTTGCTTTCCTCTGATACAATACCCACCTCCACACCCCCTTAGATAAACATCTGTGAGAGGGTTTGGAGCTGTAGGCCCTGCCTTCTTAACAGGGCCTCTGACTTGCCTGGTCTCTCTTTTGAAGTGAGCATGAGTGTGATTCCAGTGCTACTGTCACTTGTCAATATCAAATAAGTGTCCGGCCACCTACAGGGTGCCCGCCTTGTGCTATGCCTTTTTGGTTGCTGAGTCCTTTAAGATGTGTGCTTCAAGTAGCCGAACCACATGCTGCAGGCTGGCTGTGGAGTGCACTCTCGTTGCCAACCCTCAAAATGAGAGCATACTTAGTACTTCCAAAATTGCCACTGATAACCTCTTAAAAAGGTTTCAGTCTCACCGTGTTGTAAGTATATGTCTGAGCTACCAAAGGGTGAGAGAGCGAAGGTATTCATTCAGACAATTACTGGCCATGAGTAACCATTACCAGTCATCTTCGAGAATGCTATGATTTGCAAATTTATTCTTACACTCTAGATTGTCTTTTGACTCTCATGTTGATGTGCTTTGAAACACCAAAGTTTTAATTTTGGTGAAGTCCAGTGTAGCTATTTTCTTTTACAACTTATGCGTTTAGTGTCATGTCTAAGAAAGTATTGCTTAATCCAAAGTCATGACACACCTATGCTTTTTAAAAATAGTTTCACAGTGTGTGTTTTTTTGTTTTGTTTTGTTCGTTTGTTTTCACATTTAGGTGTTTAATCCATTCAGAATTAATTTTTGTGTTTCGTGTAAGGAAGGGGTCCAAGTTAGTTTTTTACATGTGGATATCCAGTTTTCCTAGCACCATTGTTGAAAAAACTATCTTATCCTCATTGACTTATCTTGGCACCTGTGTTAAAAATCAATTGACCATAAATGTAAAGGCTTATTTCTAGACTGTCAATTCTGTTCCATTGATCTCTATATCTATTCTTATTCCATTACACACTTTTTAAAAAATGTAGAAATAACTTTTTATTGTAATGTCTATAGCATAGACATGGGTAAAGTTGACACTTGTCAAGTTATCTGCCATAACACAAGGATTTTAGACTACCCCACCTTTCATTTTAACAAACATGCTGAGATCAAGCAGCTTATATATTCAAAAGAGCTAGGATATCTTTCAGAAAAAAATCAGTATCTATTATGAGTAAACTATTCATGAGGCATGTATTCAGGTCTATCAACATTATGTAGCACCTACTAGGTACCTGGAATTCTTCTAATTGTTGGGGTCACATTGCCCAGAAAGCATGTTCTATAAGGCATCTCACAATCCAGGCTCCTAGGAGCTCTATTATTCACTATCTTGATTACTATAGCTTTGTAGGAAGATTTTATTTAACAAATGTGAGTAATTAAAATTTGTTTCTATACTTTAAGATTGTTTTCTATTCTGGGCTACTTGCATTTCCATGTGAATTTTAGGATCAGTTTGTAAATTTCTTAAAAAAGTCAACTAGGATCTTGATAAGAATTTGACTGAATCAGTAGATTAATAGTATTAAATCTCCTAATTCATGAATATAGCATGCCTCTCCACTTATTTAGGACTTATTTAGTTTCTTCCAAGAATATTTGTTAGTTTGTGTAAAAGTTTTGCTCTTTCGTTGATGCATTTCTAAATATTTTTGTTAATTGCACATTAAATTGTTTTTAAATTTAATTTTCAATTACTCATTGCTAGTGTAGAGAAATACAGTTGATTTTTAAATATTAATATTATATCCAGAAATCTGCTGAACTTATTAGTTCTAATAAAATTTTAGCGGGTTCCTTAGGAGTTTTCTATACACAAAATCATGTCATCTGTGAATAGAGATAGTTTTACTTCTTTCTTTCCCTCTGGGTGCCTTTTATTTCCTTTGCTTGCCTAATTCACTGGCTAGAACTTTCAGTACAATATTTAATGAAAGCAGACAGATCAGGTATTGTCTTGGTTCTGATCTTAGGAGGGAAGCTTAGCCTTTCACCAGTAACTACGATATTAGCAGTGAATTTTTCATAGATGCCTTTTATAGTTTTGAGAAAATACCCTTCTATTTCTAGTTGGTTGGCTATGTTTATCATAAAAGGGTTTTGCATTTTGTCAAGTGTTTTTTTCTGTCTATCAAGATGATTATATGGTTTTGTCTTTTATTCTGTTGACATGCTATATTACACAAATTGAATTTTGATGATAAACTAACCTTACATTCCTATGATAAACCCCACTTGAGATATATATATATATATATATGTGATACTTTTTATATATTGATGTATCCAGTTTGATTATATTTAGTTGAAGATTTTTGCATCCATATTCATAAATTATGTCCATCTGTGGTTTTCTTTTGATGTCCTCAAGGTCAGTGATTTGTTTTCCTTTCAGCTCAAATCTACTATTGAGATCCTCTAGTGAATTTTTCTTTTTGGATACTATATTTTTCAACTCCAGAATTTTCATTTGATTCTTTTAAATAATTTATATCGCTTTATCAGTATTCTTTGTTCGATGCGCCATTCCTATTATACCCCCCTTTAACCATTCTTTAAGTATGGTTCAGGGCCTAGTATGTTAACTTAGCTGGTTTGAGGCTGGATGATCTGCTTCCCTCTGAATGATAGGAGTGTGCTTAAGAAGCCTAGAAGTGCCTGAGTCATTTTTCCTACCTTAAGGGAAAATAACATGAGGATTAAGCCGATATGTATAAAGGAGGATAATGATGGGAAGAGATCCAAGGAAAGTGTTGGAATGTTGATGGTGTCTTAACATTTGAATCAATCAACACTGAAGTCTTCCCTAATTATATTTTCAGTTATAGGAGCCTAGAAATACCCCTTGTTAAGTGAACTTGGCTTGTGAATGAAAGTATCTAATAGTTTTAACTAATTAAACATGTAGCAAGGGCAAAACACTGTGTCAAATATTGAGTTTTTGTCATGTTTGTCTAGTATATGTCTGTTGTGAGTTTTTCCTAATATGATGTATTATTTATATCATTTTGTAGATATGAATAATTATTGTCCATTAATAATTAAAATGGTATGGGGGTTAATGGGGGGGATGAGGACACATTTGTAATACCTTAACTAATAAAAAATTTTAAAAAAATAATTAAAATGGTATAGAAAATGTGCTGAGTTTTACAGCCCTAAAATACTATGCTGAATAAAAACCTGGTATATTAGGTGAGGAAGAATAGGCAAATATTGAAGAAAATTTATCAGCATTTAGAATGTTTTGTTGCTGATGACACTGCTATGTTTAATTCAAATTAGAAAATTGTGGCTCTTTCTCTTTATATGAGTAGGCACCAACTCTCCTTGCCCTAAGACAATTATTTGGGGATGGGGTTTTACAAATAGTTTCAGATAGAGAGAAAATAAGATAAAGATAAACAAAGGGTGATAGATTTCCTGAGCCTGTTTGGCAAGAAGTGGAAAAGAAAAGGGGAAATATAATGAACTGATGAATAAGACATGGGAATAGAATTAACAAGAAAAGGAAAAAAAAAATAGAGAGAGATAATGAATAGTGTGTCCTAATCCTAAAAGAGAAGAAAACAATGTTGGGAAAATATATTGGATTTCAGGGGGGAAACTTTTGTGGCCTCATTATATTTTAGTTTTGAGCAACCATGGACTTTTGGAATCACCATGTGGTCGATATGACCTCATTATTTAGGGATGGATTTGCATATCTTTGGCCCCACATGTGTTAACTCTTGACCCCAGCTGTGAGACACAGGGGTTTCTTCTCTCTCTTTATGGCACACAGCCTGGCTTCCTTTCTTGGAATATGGGGAGAAACAACAACAACGAGAGGACAGCTCTTCCAGGGCACAGAGACTAGGGAGGCAGGCCGGATCCCTGTAGGACTGTAAACAAGTTCCTCTAAGCCCTGGGGCAGGGAGCTTGAGTCTGTTCCTTCTCCCTTATTATATAAAAAGACAAAATGGACATTGCATGTGTCAATATGTACACTTCGTTGGCCTTCAACTTATATTATGGATGTTGCCAAAAATAAGGAATGCATAAGCTGCCAGCAGAGTAGACAGAATACTGTGTATGAATAGACCAGGATATGTTTTTCTAAAAATACTTTTTAATTAGGCACCTTGGGCCTGCATGATTACATTCCTGCCATTTCATCCACACACTTGTATTATATCCTTATATATTATTCTACTCTTCAAATGAAGTCAACAATAGTTAAGGATCACAGAATCCCAATCGAGCCAGTGAGGAAATGTCAGTTAGGCTATTCAAACGCAGTGAATGGTAATGTTAAGTCACTATTGTCCATTCCTGGCCTATCAGTAAAGTGCAAGCCTGTAGGAGTTGATAGAGTAATAGGTTATTCTTGTATGAAGGAAAGGCTAAGAGAATGTTAAACAGACTCACCAGACAGAATCAGAAGACCGTGTTTGAAGTCTGGCTGTTCCCTGCTACTCACTAGCTATGTGATCTGGGGCAGCTCAGGCAGTACATCTCAAGTGCTATCATCACCTATAAGATGAAGATGATAATAACACCTTTCCCTACCTCTCATAAGAGTTCTTAATGAGATTCAAATAAAATAACACATGAGAAACCGCTTTATAAACTACAATGTGCTGTCCATTAATTTTTTTATGACTTTCTAGATTTGGATGTGTGTTTCTAAGTGCCAAGGGATATTTGTTTACCAAAGCCACAGACTGTTTTTAAAAGACATCATAGTCAATAATTTCAACCTATTCACCTATTTAATTACATAACAGGTCAATTCTACTAGCAAAACTAGTAGAGTTTCTCTTTTTTTTTTCTTCTAGCACTGCTGAGACTTTTATAAACACTCTAGTTAGCAGAGAATAGGGGACAAGAATGAGAGTAGATACATTTGGAAAGTTAATGAAGTTAGTGAATAGGCCCCAACATGATAAGTAGTCCCTGAATAAGAGTAGTATTACTAAAAATAACAAGACTATCATCAATACTCTTATTCAGGTCTTGATACTTTCTAATCACAATGCAGAAGAATAGAGAATACACATAATAAATATTATTGTTTTCTTTAAATGTAGTAAATTTTGTATAAAGCTAGGGCAATATGTGGTTTAAAAATAACAACTGTTTTATGACCTTTTTAAAAATTGTTCTGCTCCAGGAAATTTAGCTAAGAAAACAACTCCGATAGTGCCCTGACTCCCATTTGCATTTACTGCTAAGCCAGCTAAGCCCAGAGAGGCTGAATCTTATCACAACGTCTGTGTTTGCACCACCAAATAATTTACTCACCTAGGCAAAGAAAAAAGAAAATCTCAGGAAAACATTTATTTTGTTTCCCTCACCACGCAGTGTGGGGCACAGATGCCCTGGACGCCTGCCTCTACTGCTCTGGCTGCCTTTGGATATAGATCTGAAACATCCAAATTCAAGAGAGTCCTGCTTTTTAAGGAACAACAAAGAGAGGGAACACCGACAGATAAATCCTATGAATAGGAGAATTATAATGGCATAATATAAATCTGAATAAAATAAGGAACCAGAGTGCAAACAACCAGTTTTCCCCCAAGTCGCTGAGGTCTGGGAAAATTATTATTCTAAGGCTGTTAAGTATGTGTGTGTGTGTGGGGGGGGGGGGGGGGTGTTATGTGTGTTTGCATATTCACAATCTTGAAATATAACAAATATGGGAAAGCAATTATTCTAGTATATAAGGAAAAAATAGACAATTTTTACAAAATAACTATACTGGTGGAAATAAAGGTATTTAATTGATTAGTTTTGAAAAGCATTTCATGGATGAGTAGGACCTCTGGTGTTAAACTAGAGAAAGTTCACAACTTATATATCTTACTGGCAGAAAAAGAAGCAAATGTAATTTCCTTAAAGCTTATCATTGGAGGTTGTGGGCCGTTGTTTTGTGACCTTTCCTTCAACGCTTCTTCATTTTCTCCCTCTCTCCTTGCCTCCTCAATCTCACAAATATAAATGAGTATCTACTATGTGCTAGGCTAGGCACTATCCACATGAAAGAATATTGTCTTTGTTGTTCTGATTACTTAACTTTACATATTACATGTATTTCTGCATTCCTATATTGGGGGGGGGGGAAGCAAGATTACAGTATACATATAGTATATATATTTTAAATGTTTATATCTTAGCTTAAAATTCATTTGTTAATTTTATAAAGAAGAATGATGAAAACAAGAACCTCTTAAGTGTGTCCCATGTCATAACGCAATAGTGTAAGATGCCTCAAACAATAAAGTCAGAAGGATTCAGACAAAAAATGAAACAAAATTGCTAGGACATCTTTTTTAAAAATATATTTATTGATTCCAGAAAGGAAGGGAGAGGGAGAGAGAAAGATCAATGATGAGAGAGAATCATTGATTGGCAGCCTCCTGCATGCCCCACTCTAGGGATTGAGCCTGCAACCCGGGTATATGCCCTAACCAGGAATTGATCCATGACCTTCTGGTTCATAGGTCGATGCCCAACCACTGAGCCATGCTGGCTCGGCTGCTGGGACATCTTGTGATTTTTCATCATCATACTAATAGAGGGTTATCAAAATCCCCATATGCAGACATCTATTAGCAAGATGATTTTTTGAGTGTGTGTGATCAGATGATTCCTGAAAACAGAAAGATAAATATCTGATGGACTTTTCTCCCCCTCCAATCACAGTGGGTTTCACATTATTACTTCATGAGCTTTTTAAAAATATTTACTAGGTGGGAGCAGTGTTAATCTGAGTTTTGCTATTCTGACAGTTCCTCAAGCTGTGGTGCAAATCTCTATTTCTTCCTTACCTTGTGCATTCCATCCTTCCCCTGAGCCCCCTTTGTGAGCAGTGGGAATCCCACACATAATGCCATGAATCTCAGTAAACACTCTTTGTTTCTACATGATTAATGGCATTGCACCTACTGCCATACTAAGGCATGGAAATATACATGGAAAATGATACAATATTTTTCCGTTATTTTGTTTATGGAACCTCTTTGAAAGCCTTGACTTTGCTAATTGAGAAAGTCAGTTCAAAAGAGGGTGCAGCCATTACCTTTCTTAGAATATTTTATTAACTCTAGAAACATATCTAATGTAATACTGGTAACAATATTTACCTATTTTGGGGGTGGTCTATGTAATTTTCCATTTAAATTTATGAAAAGCTAATTTTCATGAAAACATTTCTTTGAAGTATTTAGATTTGTAAGGATAAATCAAACTTCTTCACTCAATCAGCATCATAGAGCAATTAGAAGGCAGCTGTATAATTTGTTACAAAGTGAAAATAAATGTGATGAATATTGTGCTTGAGTTGGATTTTGTTTCACGCCAGGTGAATAACTTTTATTTAGAAGTTTTCATTGTAATTCCAAATTATTCATTAGAATTGTCTTTTTTCTTTTCCTTTTTAAAGAATTGTTAGTAGTCATTCTCACCATGCAGTATCTACTCAGCCACCCCAAAGATTCAATGAGCTTCATAATTCCAAACAAGTTCTATTAAACTGCCAAAAATCCTAATAGATTATAAAAATGAAACGCTGTCTCCAATTTTTAGCCGTACGAATTCTATTCTTGACTATTGAGAAATGCAAGTTCTGACACTATTCATTATGTCAATTTGAGGACTGTGGAACTAAAAGTAACCCCCCCCCCTTTCTTCTGGATGTTTTTACTTGCACGTACAAAAATTAAAATTGTTTAAGCCATGTCCAAAGGATACCCTAAAATGAATTATTCACTCCATGGCAATGAAACAAACAAACACACACACACACACACACACACACACACACACACACACACACACACAGCTGGTACGCGGTAAGCAACTTCAGGGCAGGTGCAGTGCGAGTAGAATATCAGGAAATTGGATCCAGCTGAGAATTCCATTTACCTAATGAGGGTGATCTGCTTTCACTCTAATTTCTTGGTGTATCTAATTCATTATCATCTCTAGCATAAAAATCATGCTTTAAAATCACACTTAAAAATGGAAATAAATATTCATCTGGCCGAGTTCTTTCATTTGGGTGGAGGAGACGAAAATTTCAAGTTACAAAGAAATACAAACGATAAAGACTTAAGATGGAGCAGTAACAAAGAATCCTCGAAAGGGTCCGCCACTGCTTTGTTCTGGTACACTGCTTAAGAGAAAGACACATCACAGGGAATTTGTGAAACACAAAATGCAATTTTTATTGGTCTACTGGGGAGTAAAATAATTATACCTAGCTCTAGCAAAAATCCAGCACTGTCCTCGGGCAGCTATTATTCAGCCCGAGTTATCATTATTAGTAATTTCCCAGCCAGGCTCTGACTACCGGCAAGAATCAGCCCGCGCCAGGCCCCTCTCTCGCCCGCCGCAGCAGACCGGGCTTGGCAAGTAAGATGCTCGGTGTTTGCGCATAGGTGACCCGCCTTTGCTTTGTGTCTGTGCTGCAGGTGGGGAGGAGGAAGAGGAACAGAGGAGGAGCTGGCGGCCGGCGGTCCCTGAGCAGCCCCCCAGACCCTCGAGCAAGCCCCCTTTCCACGGCCGAAGAAACCCACGGACCTACCCACTGGGGTGGCCAGAGGGCCTGAGCGCGAGAGCCCGGGACCTGGCGGTCGGGGGCGCCAGCCCCTCATGTTCCGCAGAAGGCGCAAATGTGAGCAGGCGGTAGCGGGGAAAGCCCTCCGCCCCCGCCAGGGGGACCCGGGAAGCCCGTGCGGGCTCCTCCCGCGGATGGCGGGGATCCCCCTCTCCGGCCCCGCCCCCATCCTCCTCGGGCCCGTGTGTCAGATGGTTAACCCTACCCGCGCCGCAGAACGCTAGGGCGAGAGCTCCGCGCAACCAATCCCGACTCCCGGGCACTGAGCGGCCGGGAAAGATCCGCGCTGATTTTAAGGACAAACCTAGGTTCAGGCCCCGTGGTTATTCCCGAGCCCTCGTGTAGCCAGTCGCCAAACTTTTTCTCTCCAAAGCGGGCCCCCCACAGTTATCTGGCTGGCAGTCGAAGCCCACTCTCTGCAGGACAATTGGGGAGAGGTGGGTGTGGAGCGGGGGGCTGCTGTTCTGCAGCCTTTTGAGGCGTGCCTGGCGGCGGAGGAGTGGCCGGCTCCGCACTGTCCCTGCGCCTGACCCTTTGCCGGGTGGCCCAACGTGCTGCAGTACCCGGCGCAGGTGATCTAGACTGCACGTCCGGCAGTAGTTAGGTGGGGGAGAGGGGGGCGCGACACGGAAAGAAGGGAGGGACACCCTTTCTTTTCTCCTACCCCTGCAGCCTGGCTGCACTGCCTGGGGGCTCCCCATCCTTAGCGGTGCTCACAGGCGCTCCCAATCGGCAGGTGGAATCCTCGCCCTCACCTTGTCCTGCGCACCCTTGGATTTTCACCCTGCAGATCCCTCTCCCTATTTTCCCTCTCACACACACACGCTCCCCTGAGCCGCGCGCCGCAAACTCAGTCTTGGTCCCCGCAGGTGATGTCATGCCCATTGTTTTGGTGCGCCCAACCAATCGGACTCGCCGCCTGGATTCTACCGGAGCCGGCATGGGCCCTTCCTCGCACCAGCAGCAGGAGTCCCCGCTCCCGACCATAACGCATTGCGCAGGGTGCACCACCGCCTGGTCTCCCTGCAGCTTTAATAGCCCTGACATGGAAACCCCATTGCAGTTTCAGCGCGGCTTCTTCTCAGAGCAGCCGCCGCCGCCGCGCTCCTCACACCTGCATTGCCAGCAGCAGCAACAGAGCCAGGACAAGCCGTGCCCGCCCTTCGCGTCCCTCCCGCACGCA
>NW_005353770.1:1819183-1832399 GCF_000412655.1 Myotis brandtii | reverse complement strand
CGCTCTCGCACCACCACCACCACCCCCACTTGGCGCACCACCAGCACCACCAGTCCCAGGCACGCCGCGAGAGCAACCCCTTCACCGAAATAGCCATGAGCAGCTGCAGGTACAACGGGGGCGTCATGCGTCCGCTGAGCAACTTGAGCGCGTCCCGCCGAAACCTGCACGAGATGGACTCGGAGGCACAGCCCCTCCAGCCACCGGCGTCCGTCGGAGGAGGTGGCGGCGCGTCCTCTCCGTCTGCAGTCGCCGCTGCAGCTTCGTCCTCAGCCCCCGAGATCGTGGTGTCAAAGCCGGAGCACAACAACTCCAATAACCTGGCGCTCTATGGAACCGGCGGCGGAGGCAGCACTGGAGGCGGCGGCGGCAGCGGCAGCGGGCATGGCAGCAGCAGTGGCACCAAGTCTAGCAAGAAGAAGAACCAGAACATCGGCTACAAGCTGGGCCACCGGCGTGCCCTCTTCGAGAAGCGCAAGCGTCTCAGTGACTACGCGCTCATCTTCGGCATGTTCGGCATCGTGGTTATGGTCATTGAGACCGAGCTGTCGTGGGGCGCCTACGACAAGGTACGCGCTCGAACCCCTGCCCACCCTTCCGGGGCTGCAGAGCGGGATGCCAGGTGGTTGGGGTTGGCACTGGCGGGAACTCCCTGCCTGCCAGTTGTGAGCTTTCCCGGGACAATCGGAGGGCAGTGCCCTCTGGGACAGTGAACGCGGCTCAGAAGCGCACGCTTAGTCCGCAAGGCAACTCCGGAGAGGAAGCCTTTCCGTGCGCAAAGTTCTGGAGACAGTGAGTGCCCAGCGCGTTTGGGTAGATTAAATAAGTGGTTCCAGGAGTGTGTGGGAACGCATGCTTTATTCCTCTTCTGGTGCTCGGGATTTAGGAGGCCCTTTCAACCCGGAGAGCTTCAACTCAGGAGTAACTTCCTCTCCGGTTGGTTCCTAGAGCTAGGAGCTGCACTTGGGTCTGCGATGGCGAGACCCCGCTGCTTGGCTGTCTGGTCACCCGCCTTCCCAGCTGTCCTCCCCTCTCGCTTGCCTTTGAGGCTAAGTGATGTGACAGATCGTAGAGCCAAGATAGGGGTCCCCCAAACCCAGCTGGGAGTTCAGGCCCACTTGGTGGGGGACTCACTGACCCTCCCAACCCCTCACCACTCAGGGGCCTAGGTGGTTGGTTGAAAGTGCTTCTTTCTTAAAAGTGCTTCTGTCTGACTGTGTTGCAGGCGTCGCTGTATTCCTTAGCTCTGAAATGCCTTATCAGTCTCTCCACGATCATTCTGCTCGGTCTGATCATCGTGTACCACGCCAGGGAAATACAGGTAACTTAGGTTCTGCTGTTTATGAATGACCCAGAGTCATGCCTCCAGCCCGGAGAAGCTCAAGGCAGCAGAGCTTTTTTCCAAGCCCTCATGTCCTTGCTTGAGGTTACAGAAGAAACATGCTGCATTCTTACATACCACCTGACCTGTTCCTTCAAGAAGTTAAAAACAAAACAGTGCAGCATGTAAGCATGCAGTCATTTCTGGGATGTATTTATCAAGCCCTTCAGATTTTCCCCTGTCTTCTTTCAGGTGATCCACTTTTGCACTTCTTGTCCTTAAGGTCAGTTAGGCACTAGCCTTAATCTGAAGGGTAAACGTGTATTCTTGTTTGATACCACCACTTCCTAGTGGTACCTCATTATGGAAGGTTGTATCCATTTGGATCATTTCCTATAATGTAGCCTAGGGAAGAAAATAGGCTGGTGATATTCCTAGCTAATGTATATAAATAAGACATGAGAAATCTCTAACCCTTTCTATAGCCCCCATCATTAAAAAATAATTGTAAGTTTTGAATACAAATTCTGTATATATGGTATGTGATAGATTCTTAGCTACAATCATTACATCATTTTTCAAAAATGTCAGTCAAGAGCAAAGGCTACTGCTCTTGTGAGCAGTCTTGTTAGGAAAATGTTTTAAATGCAGCCAGGAGCTCTATCGTTAGATTTGGCTGTTGCTGACAACTTCAGAATCCTCTATACAATATTCATGGGTTGTATTTTGAGTGGTATTCTTTGCTGTAACCTTCAGTCAAGGATATATTAAGATTTGTGAATTAAAATCGAGTTTTCAAAAATTAGGAGTGATTTGGGATTTCCCAGTGTAGAATTTACACTGGTATGTATTTTCTGATATTTTTGGAGCAGTTGTGAGACATTTGGTGGAACTATTAAACCATCAAATTTGACCTGCTGTCTTTTAGGAGTGGCCTTTGAATGTAAAACATTGTATAGAACGTGCCATTGAAGGAACTGAGCATTAATTAGAAATTAAATTAATTTTAAGTTAGTAATTAGCGAATATATATATATATATATATATATACTAAATATGGAAGAAACCAATTTTAACAGTTGTCCAAACAAAATAAAAATGCACATGACCCCAAATGAGGAGGGAGAAATTACTTCATCTTGCTTTCAAATTTGCAAAAACTTTGAAAAGTGCGATTTTGAAGAAATGAGGTTAGAGAATGAAAATTAGAAAGAGAGAATATTTAGAGAAAGTAGTAAAACTGCACTGGAAAAACAGGCAAATACATATTTGAACTCTTTAAAATTTAATAACTTACATAGATCTCTCTCTAATTAGGTGCTAATGGTCATAGGCTTGTGAGATTCAAACCTTTTAAAGTGATACTAAAATGTAATTTAAACACTATGAGTGTATCTTTTCATTTTGACTTGAAGAGTAGACAGAGCTGGAAGGAACAAAATAGGTGTAAGGATTCTTTGACTCAATTTTCAGATGAGGACCTGAAGTCAGAAGAGGTGAGTAGCTTGCTGGATCACGCAGCTAGACAGTACAGAGCGTGACCAGGCCCTGTCCTCCAAGCGAGGAGTCCAGAATGCTTCCTGCTCTTCCTGCTGTATTCTGCTACTGCTTGCCAGCAGCCCTGAAATGTGGACATTTCGCTTGGTTTCTCTCTACATCCAAATGTTTGGTATATGAAGAGGGTTAAACGTAGAAGATAATTATAGAATATTTTAGGTATTTTTAAAAATCAAGTAACTAATTTTTTTTTTCTTGGAGATCAGAGTGGTTTTACTCAGTTCACACTAGAAAGAGACCTTGCCGTTAGCTGGTTTTTGTTGTTGTTGTTGTTGTTGTTTTTACTTTTAATAAACATCAGCCTTCCTATTATTACCTGTTCCTTCTGAAAAGCACACAGCTACACAAGCATTCATGAGGGAGGACATTTGATGGTATTAACATCAAAAAACAAGTGTCTTCCTAAAGACAGTGACTTTTTAAGAATTATTGAGATATTTTTGAAATAACATAGGAGTGTGAGAGGAGCTACAAAATGTTAATTACAGGTTGTAAGAAAAAATTGATCCCATGTTAGAACTCCTGAAACTTACAGAAAATAATAAAATATCGGAAATCATATTTTTATAGATTATGTCTCACTTGAAAGAATTCTACTCATTGGCTAATTTTGAGGACAAGTTCTGTTACAAAAATGCATAGATATATTGGTTATGTATGGCATGAGTGAGAAAAATGAAGATAAGCACAACAAACTTCTCTACTGTTGGGGTCATAAAACACTACAAAATGTTAGATTTTTTAAATTGGGTTTATTTTAAATGGCTCATGGTTTCTGTTCAAATAATCACACTTAATAGCATTTTAAAATACATGCTTGTGTAATATCAGTTGTTTTGGATATAGATTTTACATTCAGTATTTTATCTAGAGCAGTGATTTTCAACCTTTTCCATCTCATGGCACACATAAAATAATTACTAAAATTCTGCATATATATATTTGCCAATCTTACAAAAAAATAGATATAGTTTTGATTCATTCACACTGGATGGCTATAGTTGTGTTGGCTGTTGTCATAGTTTTTATCTGACAATCTAAAGAAAAGCGGTCAGTTCCCCTGACTAAAAAGTCAGGTATTGCATGTTTCAAAAATTCTTATGGCACATCAGTTGAAAATTTCTGATCTAGAGGGATTTCCTCAGGCTGAAGCTCTATATTATTACCTGAAATGCTTAAAAAGAAAAAAAAATAGAAATTGACCACATGAATGTGGAGATTCTGACCTAGAAGTCAAGAACCAGAAATAAAACAGGATTATTCTAATAGATTCAGAGGATAGAGTTGGTGGTACTGTCCAAATACTTCTGAAGCTCAGTGAAACCAAGTTCTCAGACTTATTTTTTACTTATAGATGTCACTGCTATAAGTTCTTTAATAACTCTTAAGCAAATAGGCAATCTCAGTTTACTAGTAAGAATTCCTAATATATTTATTAGCTTTGAGTTAAGGAACTAAATGCAGGGATTATGTTGCCATTCAGAGCATGTCCTTGGATGTAGCATGTGTCTAAAATGGCATTTTTTTTTCCTTTTAGCATATCAACATGTTGATGGGAGAGAGAGCTAACTAGTGTCGGTTTTGGTACATGGTATGATTTCTCACTGCATTCAGGAAAAGTAAATGTTATAGCCAACATTCTGGCTCTGTATATCAGAATTGATTAACAAATCATGGGGAGACCTTGACATTTCCAAGGAGAACCTTGGAAAGCAAGTCACTGTGACCTTTTGTAGAATGTTTATATACACACTGGCAAACTAAGATGGTTCAGGTGAGTCATGGACGGAAGTGCTTGAATTAATATAGTGTAATGAAGAACAGAGCTCAATATATTTCAGTTTGGTGTCATTTTTCAGTACCACAGACAGCTCAATGCATCAAGCTATAGCTTGTTCATTTAATTGATTACTTGTACACCTCTCCAATAAAAAGTGAAATCACTATTTTTTTATCAGAAGGTTTATATAAAATCAGATTTAGTGGGCAGAGTTTTCAGCTACTAAGATATTAGACTTTTTCAAATAGACATTTGGCCTTACTTCATATAGTCTTCAGAAAAGCGCCCCCCAAAACAAAAAGGTATAAATAAAATAACCTAGGTAAGTGCCTATCTGTGTATCACAACCCTCTGACAAAGGAGAGGTGCTATGAAAGAGATTTCTTTTATACAATTTGGAAAGCTAGTTACTATCACTTGATACTAATTAATAGGGGCGAAAACCCCAGAGGCATGGTATCCCGTGACTTTTCTTATGTCTGTCCCCCACCTCCGCCCCCCGCCACCACTTTTTCTGTGGGCTTGGAAGGATTTCTTTGATGGAATAAATACTAAACAAAGTTCACATGCTCTTTAAGATTTTCAACATGAAATATTTTGTAGATTTCACCTCATCTTTTCAACACTAACATGTTCTAATTTCTCTTAGGGAAGCAGCTTTAGTTGAAAGAGTTGTTTAGTATTCTGAGTTAAGCAAACACAAGATTCTAGGTTGGAAAAGAAAGCTCTTTGGAGTCTAATCTTTCTGGTTCTCGTGGGATTTGGAAAAATGGAAAGTGCTATACTTTAAAGTTGAAAACATTTTTGTTTGATTTCATTTTTGTAATAATATAATTACATAATAAATAGCATTAGAGGAAACACTGATTTTTCTTTGGTATCGTTTGCAGTGGAATAACTCTACTCATTCTCTTTCAAGGTAGCTTTTCAGAGATGGACAATATAGATCTGAAACTGGAAGATCAGAAATTAAAATTTCTCTCTGCTCCTGCATCTAGGCCACACAAAGGATGTTCTCTTCCCCACTCCTACAGAGAGCAAGTAGACATTTCCAGACCATGCAGAATATACTGCATATAGTCATTATTCTTATTAATGAAATAATAATAAACACACATAGTAAAAATAACAAATAGTACAGAAGAGTTTAAAATAAATGGAATAGTCACATTCTCCAGACTCTCAGTCCTGTTTCTCAGAGACAACCACTTTGAAGTTTTTCATATATGCTTCCAGAATGTTCAAGAATGAACACTTCTGTGTTTTGAGATAACACACATGCTTTTACTTCGTAATATATCTTGGAAGTTTTCCTTATCAGCGCATAGAAATCTGTCTCATCCTTTTGTAGCAGCAGCATGTTATCCCATTATGGATGTATTGTGGTTTGCTGATAGGTGCTTTGAGTTTTCTAGGTGTTTGCTATTATAAGCAATGCTAAAACCGAGCACCGTGGTATACTTATTTTAATCTACTGATTGGAATATATGCATATGGTAAGTATTCAGTAGTCAGATTTCTGGATCAAAGGGAGTTTGTTTTAAATGGAAAGGTATTGTTCACCAGCCCTTCAAAAAGGTTCTCAGAGTTGACATTCCCTGCTTTCCTCACATATTCCTCTATTGCGTGGTTAACACTGGATATTATAAAACAGAATTTTAAATATCTTCAGCTTCTAAAATGTTTACTGCCTTCCTGAAAAACTTTTTGGAGAAAAATTATTTAAGGACAAAGTGCATAGCCTCATAGGCTTATTTGCAACATTCCCTAATAGCTAGTGGTGCATTGTCTAATCTGATAAGTAGAATAAGCATCATAATGTTGCCATCGGAATAAAATATTTGCCAACTTTTATTTTACTTTTCTTTAAAAAAAAATTTGGAGGAGGTTGGTGAAGATGAAGGAAGCTGAAAACCTAGAAGGAATGGTCCTAGAATGGTCTTTAGGTCTCTGCTTTCTCTGTGAGGGAGATGAGAATTACTGGGGGACTGTAAGACTCCAAAAGAGAGAGTAGAAAACTCGCATGCATTGCTTTGCTATGTGGTGGTCTGTATTGCCAGCAACTTCTACATCAGTTGTAATGAGACTCTCAGTCCCTTTGACTCAGTGTAGACACTGTCGTAACGAAATCACTCGGGACTAATTTTCTCCGCCTGCCTGTGCAAAGATCTCTGCATTATTAATGGGTGTGCCGCTAAATAAAACGATCCTGGTGTGTTTACAGAGCAGCATCACAAATGAATGAAGAGTGGAACGTTAGGTTTACCACAAGTGGGTTTGCTTGATCTGCCAAGTTGTTTCTGGGCCACATTTTGTACAGCTTGGAAAGAAGGGCACTGTGGGCTGTTACTGTCCCAACCACGTCTGGCAGGGCACACAGAGGGAGCCTGCACTGGTTTAACTTCAGGGGAGTTACTTTTCATCAGGGTAGAAGGTGTTTAATGGGGCCGTTTTAAATATATTTTTATTGATTTCAGTGAAGAATGGAGAGGGAGAGAGATAGACACATCAATGATAAGAGAGAATCATTGATGGGCTGCCTCCTGCAAGCGCCCTACTGAGGATCAAGCCTGAAACCTGGGCATGTGCCCTGACTGGGAATCCAGTCGTGAACTCCTGGTTCTTGGTCGACACTCAACCACACCAGCTGGGCTAATGGGGCCGTTTTAGAGGGAATTTTTGCTCATGAGGAAATAATTTGATGTTTGCTACTTTAAAAGTATATGCTTAATCTGAAATTCCCTAAGCATTCTATTAATAAAACTAGAAACTGCGTGGAGGGGACCTGAATTGTTATCTGGCACAGTTCTCACCCAGCATGGGAACTCCCTTCATGTCAACTTTGATAAAAGTGGTTGCCCACTTTCAGCGTGAACCCTCTTCCCATGATTGTCAGTTCATCTGTACAAGGCTGCCCCATTGCCAGGCAGCTCTTAGTTTTAGGAATATTTTTCTTATGTTGAGACAAAGTCTAAAGAATTTTTGAGCTCTGCAAACATAGTAGTGATAAGGCAGTAAAGTCCATTCCCTCTTGCAACTGACATTGCAAGCATAAGGAAACAAAAATTAAGTAAAGAAACAAACTCCTTATTCTGATAAGTGCCACGATGAAGGTATAAGGACTGAGACAGAAAATAATTGGGGGTGCAAGGTTGATGATCAAAGGAACACTCTCTAAGGCAGTGACTTTTAAACTGAGGCATAAAGGGTAAGAAATAGCTAATTTGGCAGAATCTGTGAGAACAACCTGTGCAAAGGTCTGGTGACTGAATTTACTGCACCCAAACACATGACAGCAAACCGGTGTGTCCCACACTGGGAGAATGGTCCTGGATGGGGTGTGAGAGGATGCAATGTTCTGATATTGAAGGGTCATAGGGCATGTCAAGGATTTTTGGATTTGTTTCAAACTGCAGTAGGGAAGTCATTGAAACACTTAAAGCATGGGAGAGTCATGATCCAACTTACGTTTTAGAAGATCTTTTGTTGATGTTCTGAGGAGATTGGTCTGGAGACTATAAGGAGACCCTTGGCAAGTCATGTCATAGTGAAAGATGGTCACCTGGCTTTGGAGCAGTAGTGGAGGCGAGGAGAAGTGGTCTGATCTGAGATCTATATTGGAGTTAGAATGAACTTCCTAGTGGATTGGATGTGACAAGTGAGGGCAAGGGACTATAGAAAGATGATTCTCAGGATTCTGGTTGGAGCAATCGAGTGTATGGTGCCAGGAGGGGAAGACTTAAACTGAAGCGTAGGACATGGAATCAGAAATATGTTTTGGCATAATACATTTGAAATGCCTCTGACTTTACAAGAGAAACTAGAGTTCAGAGGAAAGGTCTGTAGTGGAAATTTAAATTTGGGAGTAATGAACATAGAGACTAATTAAACCCACAGGGATTAATAGAATTGCTGAGAGAGACTAGAAAGATGAGAAGGTCGACAGTCAATCAACCTCTGACATCTAGAGGTTGAGTAAAGGAAGAACTAGGAAAGAGAGATAAGAGTGAACTGTACCTGAGGTGAAGATGGGAGTGTTGTAAGGAGGCACAGTGCTGTGTATGGAATACCATGACATCTGTTAATAGGGGTAGAGAAGTGCCTTTTGAAGTTGGAAAGTTGAAGGTCATTGCTGACCTTGATGAGCTGTTTCAGTCGGGTGATAGAGACAGAAGACAGACTGTAATTTCCAGTATAAAAGAAAAAAATTGATTCCCCCTTTTACAGAACCACAGAGCAAACATTTAAACATTGGGTAAGTCCCTTTCAATGTCTTCCTAATTAAATAGTCCCAGTTTCTTTGACTATTCCTCATCAGACATAGAATGTCCCCAATCACATTCTTCTGGGCTTACTCTGTTTTGTTGAATTCCTTCTTTAGAGAAGAAGGTCAGAAATGTACCCAGTACTCTCAGATGCCCATGGGGTTGTTACCTCCCTTCACTAGAGATTATCCCTGATATTGACTGTTATTAGTCTAAAATAGTCATTGCTTCACAGGAACTGTTGCCAAGGAACACTTGTAAAATTGTAATTGAACTGAATGTTTGTTTTACATTTATTAACCTTGTTAAATAGCATCTTGGTTTCAGACCAAGATTTCATCCTGTCAGAATTATTTGCATCCTAATTTTGATGTTTATTTGACAAACACTTTTTAGTTTCGGAAAATGCCATGTGTGGACTGGCTAGGGGATTGGTAAGACCCAAGGTTTCAAATTAGTGTAAAATTCTGTTCCAGAAACAGCGTCAACATTAGTGTCTTCTACCTGCTTTGCACACTTGCCCATGACGCATTTAACTCTTCTTCCTAGCTTTACGCTAACCATGAGTTTGAAAAGTGATGGTGTGCTTGAGTCACAGTCAGAACTCAGCAGGACTTTTCCGTTGTTGCTGTCCGCTCATCTGTGATACTTGATACAGCCTTTTAAATAATAACAACTCTGTGAACCCTGTCAGCTAGCCCACATTTCTCACAAGAGTGTCATGAGGACTGTTCGATCCCTTGCTGAAGTCCGCATGTTCTCTGTGAAAGGCAATCTCATCATCTATTAATGATATCCAAGAAGGAAACAAGACCAATGCAATGCAGGCTTCATGATTACATGCCTTTCCTCTTAAAAACTTTGTTTTTCTCTCCAGATTATAATTTTTTTATTGATTAAGGTATTACATATGTGTCCTTATCGCCCCATTGCACCCCCAACTCCCCACTCATGCCCTCACCCCCCTGTTGCCTGTGTCCATTGGTTAGGCTCATATGCATGCATACAAGTCCTTTGGTTGATCTCTCCCCCTTACAGATCCAGAGACAGAGAAGCATCTTTCAGACCATCAAACCTCAGATTATAAATTTCATAACTATTCAGGTTAGAAAATTTATAAAACATAAAAAAAGAATATGGTAGTTTAATCTCACCACTCAGAGGTAATTATTATTTATGTAATAATGTTTTATATTAAGTAGATGGTCATAGTATTTGCTATATATCTGTATAAGAAATTTGGTCTTCTTTTCATATAACTTTCTATTAATTTCCCCATGCCATTAAACATTCTCAGTAGCCCCCATTTCTCCCCATCATATAGATATAATCAATTTAATTATTTTCCTTATTTTTAGACCTTAAGAAAAATTAGAAAGAACCTATTTAAAATTACTTTTACATTAGTACTATTGCAGATGAACTTTTGTGGGCATATCTGATTATTTCCTAAGGATAAGTTGCCAAGCAAGAAATTACTGAGTTAAAGGATATTATTTAAGGAAAATTGATAGTTTGTCAATGTGTCCTCCCCAAAGTTTATATTACTCCTTTCATTTTTAAAGTACTTACAGACCAGTTCATTAAATGACAGATGTGGTATTTCTTGGAATGTCTAGGTCTAATTTACCGGTTAGTATTTTGAGTACTTTGTAAGTCTGGGTAGTCTTCTCTACCTTTCTGTTTCTCCATCACCTTGGTTTCTCAGTATTGCCTAACCAGATTGGTAAAAGAGGATCTACTCGTTTTTAATAGTTAAAGTTTATGTAGAAACAGTGTGAAAGCAGTTTTGGAAGATAACTTTGTCCCCAAATGTTCCCAATCCTTTTTATTATAGAAGCTGTAAAAACTATAATTTCTGACATGTCTCTCTAAAACTTTCCTGCTGAGCAGAGCAATCAGACTCTCCTTTGAGTTGTTTAAGGTTCTCTGCAGCACAGCCTCATGGCTTTGTGCACTGCCTCTGGGGCCACTGGGTCTGGGCTCATTCCCAGCTCTGCCACTAATTAGCTGTGTGACCTTGGGCAAGTTATTTAGTCTCTCTGTCCTTCAATTTCCTTGTCTATAAAATGGGGAATATAGAGAACCTTTTTCATTGAGTTGCTATGAGAATTGAGTGTGTATGTATACACATACACGCATACACACACACTCAATATGTGTATGTATATAAATGAAAGTGTATCTATACGCTCATATATGTATATATACGTATCTCACACACACACACACACACACACACACACACACACACACACACATACAATGCACCTAGAACACTGATTGGCATGTGGTGATGGCTACGTAGGTGTCAGCTGCTGGGTATTTTTAGCTATTTGGGGGTTAACTGGGGTGGAAGGGGAAGAATTGTAGCCCAGCCACTCTGGTCTTTGGGAAATAGTAATGATTTTTTTTTCTTTTTACAAGTTTTATGAGAGGGAACAAAAAGATAAAGTGGGCATTTGAACAATGACCATTAGTTTATTAATAATCTAGACTGTGCATACGTGAGTGTTCTTTTTTAAAAAAAAACACAAAACTTTGATCTATATTAAGGATAGCCAATTTTTTTAAACTGAGTTAGTTCAGATTCTCCCTTATTTAAAAAAAAAAAAAAAAAAAAAAGCTTTGATCTATATTAAGGATAGCCAATTTTTTAAACTGAGTTAGTTCAGATTCTCCCTGAGGCAAATTGGCTATCTGAAGACATAAATGTTCATTCTAGGTGTTTCAGGTCTGTAAACTAGTGTTATAGAACTATAATGTTATGACTAACAGTTTTTATCAAAATAGCCATTTCCCCTATAAACCTACCTAGGTGTGGCTTCCTGCGGGCAGTAGGGTGTCAGGCATCCAGGGCACAGCTGACAGCACCTCCTCATCACTAATTAGGACCTTGGTGACTTAAAGGGCTTACATGAGGCACTCTGAAATGTGAGCAAAGGGAATCATTTGGATAATGGAAAATTCTGGTATTCAACCTCTGGTATTCAGGCCAAAGACATGAGCTTGTTATTGACAGAATTGTAAGCCTATAGGATATTGAAATAATTTTTTTTCTTTTTCTGGACTGGTTTGTGTCTGATAAGAGTGTTGTTTCATATGCCACCACCCCAACCACAGTGCTTGAAGTACAGGTCTGAAAGAATTGAGAAGAAGAATGTTTATGTGGTAACATGACCAAGAAGCATCTCAAAGTGTTCTTGGGCTAGTGATTAGATTTTTTGATAGAGAGCTTGCATCCTCCTTTCTGTTTTTATTTCACTAGTTGAGTGTGCACTATGCCAGTCTCTCTTTGTTATTGTTGTGTGAGTTTTGGACTTGGCTTTTTGAATTTATAAAACACATTGGTATTCAGACATCACACACTTTGAACTGAACCATGTAGACAGACCAGTTTTAACAGCCAGTATTCTACATCAATAATTTGTTCTTTGTACTCTTGAATATTCTGAGTATTTTTACCCAATTGTGTACTTATCTATAATAGTTCTCCAACAGGTGTTATGATGGAGTTATTTCCAAGCAATCTGACTATTGAAATTTGGATATGTAGGCTTTATTGCTTGGTCACTGAGGTGGTCTTCTTTCTACCAGGAAGTTTTGGTCTTCCAAGGACATTCTATGCAGTATTTGGAGATTAGTTTCAACAGAAACATACTGAATTCTGGGGAGGAAGCATTAAGCACTATAGTACTCTTTTCTTGGTTTTGACGTTGGATAGTGCTTTTCTGAGAATAGTGTCTACTGTCATTAGTGTTAAAAAATATACGGGTGCTCATTTTTAAAGTGCTTAATTTTTTACTGAGTGGCTAAAGGAAATTATATCCTAGTATTGGATTTAACTTTAAGGTCATGGATTTTTTAAAAAACATTCAAAAATAATAATTAAGCTGAATATTTATTGAAGTGCTTGCATATAATGTGATATAAAAGTGATGGCTGTGTGATTTATAATAGTCACCTCATGCTTTTTCAAAGGCATATCTAGTACTACTGGAATATATGCAAAATTATTGACAAATAACAATTCAGTTTATGCGGGTTTAGTTATGAAAATTTTAGACTGAATCTTGACTTTTAGAAACTTGCCATAGGTCTATATTCATATAGGTGAATCCTCCCATACTTAGGAAATGTTCTTATATCTGTCCTTGGGAGTGAGAATAGCTTAAGATATATTTATTTAGTTAAATATGCTATTAGTTTGCTATCTAAACCTGTAGTAATATTGCAAAATTGTAATTCTGTTTTTATGTATTATTTATTTTATTTTATTTTTCCATCACCATT
>NW_005353770.1:1815836-1819157 GCF_000412655.1 Myotis brandtii | reverse complement strand
CACTACACCATTGTCCATGTCCAGGAGTTCTCTCTGTCTTTTTTTTTCTTTTTAAAAATATTTTGAATAGCATTATACATTTTGCATTAGTATTTTACTCAAGATCTTCACTATTTGTTTCTATTTGCCAATGTCAAAGAGGATACTTAGTGAAAATGCATTTGGTCAGACTTTCAAAAATTAAGCAGTAGTGCTACAAAGAGAAATATCAAATATGCCTGTTTTGAGGCAGGGAAGGAAGCAGCAACACTGCTATTAGGGTTGAAAACTACTTTTTAAAAAAATTTCCTTGATTTGGAATTCATTGGCTTGTATAGATTTTGTATATCATTTAAAAAAACTCAATCTGTGTTCTTTTCTTCCTTCAGTACATTTATCTCGCACAATCTTTTTTATCCTTTTGGACAACTATCCCTACATTTTAGCTGCTATGTGTTGGCTATGTTCTGCTTCACGTTTGGGAATCTGTCCCTTGGGCGTTCCTTGCATTGGGCGATGAAGATCCTGCCCACGCACTGTCATATTCACTGTCTCTTGAAGTCTGATACCGTGTACACAGATTGCTTCAGTGACAGCTATTTCGAAATAATTTATCCATCAAGTGCCTCTCTCTCTCTCTCTCTCTCTCTCTCTCTCTCTCTCCAACTGGCCATAGAAAGAAAGCAAACATGTGTTAAGGACTTAGTCCCACAAGCCCATGTCAGAACATCCTGCATGGAAACCACTCAGCATAATCAGTGGGTAAGCATTTGCTCTGCACCATTTGCCCAGCAACAAGCGGTCTTCTCTGCACCACTGTGCAGGAACGCACGTTACAAGATGATCAGTGGGATGGAGGGTGGGATGAAGGCTCATCTTCAAGACCTGAATTATGACATGCTGCCACATGGGAACCTCCTCAGCCAATGCAAGGGAATAGGATTGGGAGGCTGGAGGGGTAGAGGTGATGAGCTCAGATACCAAGGTGATTCCCAGGCTGAATACGAATTTTCACTCATTTTCTCTCATTTCTTTCTCCTCTATTGGTATAATTATGACCTGTACCTTTACAGTAGGATTAAAACAGTTGATTTTTACCCCTTTTTCTTAAACACAATGGGGGAAATTACAACAAAGCACTACAAATCTGGTCCTCTTTACCAGGAAGATAAGAGCAGGATTTCAAAATCATTTCATTGACTTTGTTTTAAATTTGCCTATTGGATTCTTTCTTCTAAGGAGGGCCCTCCCTACCCAGCAATCTCTGAGACTGCTACTGGGTGTGTTTACATAGGCCATTGCTCTCAGCGCCCTAGCCTTATTTTCAGTTGGGAATAGTCTGGGGAAACACGCCGTGTTCTGAGATTTCCAGCCGTGTCAGGATTCCCTAGCTGACTCTGATCCTGAGGGACAAGTTGAGGATACGTGCAGCTCTCTGATACCCTTGTGTGCGTCACTGTTGCTGGAGGGAGGACAAATAGGCATAAACATAACGTTTTCTGGTCATGGTGGATGGTATTTGGCACTTGTATTTATGTTGAGTGCTAAAACTTTGTGAAAGTGGAAGAGCCACAGCCTGGAGGCAGTGGGTGCCATCTGGCGGGGCCTGTCACTGTCCAGCAGGGTGTGGGAGGCAACACAAAGGATAGCCCCCCAGAGGACAGGGTAGGACGAGCAGTTGGACAGATACACCTGCTATCTGGACAAGCACATGTGCTTCTGGGAAGCAGCCAGGGGACAGTTAAGAACTCTGGCTCTGGATCTAGACAGATTGGGGTTAGAGCTCAGCCTCACCCAGATGACCATGAGAAGAAAATTTTACCCCTCTCAGCCCCATTTTCTATATCCGTACAGTGGAGATGATAAATATACCTATCTCATTAGATTGTTTGGAGGATTCAATGAGACAGTGTTTATGAAGAACCTAGCATGACACCTGGCACATTATAAATGGCACATTCAGTAAATGTTAATGCTTTCATCATTATTAAGTAAGTACTGTAGCCCTCGCAGGGAAGCAGAGCCTAGAGTGTAGGAGGATCTCATGGTAGGGAGGTGGGGGGTAATAATGCCCTGTATTCCAAGGTGGCTGAGCCAAGTTCCGGAGAGACAGAAATTGGCTAGAAAAGGCTGATACTTGATTAGTTCGAGCAAAGGCATGGCAAACTAGAGCCCACGGGTATCTGGTCTCCTGGGAAAATCTAGCCTGCCTGTTTTTACAAATAACGTTTTATTGGAACACCGCCATGCCTGTTTGTTTACATATTGTCTGTTACTGCTGTGGCAGAGCTGAGTAGTTGCACCAGAGACCATGTGGCCTACAAAGTCAAAATTGTCTACTCTGGTGCTTTACTGAAAAAAATTTGCTGACCCTTGAGTTAGAGCCCAGGATGGTCCAGAAAGGCAGGGAGAAACAGGCACAAAAATGTTCCTTCTGCCTTTGTATGAAAAGTAATTTTTATTCTGTGCTCTGATTTTAGTCTTATTAAGGTATGTGTTTTGTGGAGGTTCAGGCAGACCTGCTGGCAACCTGGGAAGTGAAGATTTCTGCTATAGCCCCAATCCTCAGTCTCCCTGTAGGAGCTTGCACTTCTGGGTCTGTGGTGACATGGCCTGTTGGAATTAGACTTATGTCATCACGTGGGAGTAGAATGGCTGTAGTAGGAACTACTTTCATTGGGAGTCTAAGCAGGAACTTTGGGGCTCAGAGTCTTTTCTGGTGGAGGCCAGTGACGAGAGTCTGGTCGACTCGGACCCTTTGTATTCTGTCACTGAGTCTCAGGAAAATTAGCCTGGGGGTGCCTTACAGTCTCATGACACTGTTGGTGTAGCTGGCCTCCACCAGGAAGTGGGGCTCCTTTGTTTCCTATTTTGAAGAAAGTGTTTTATTTTTCTGGTGGAGGCCAGTGACGAGAGTCTGGTCGACTTGGACCCTTTGTATTCTGTCACTGAGTTGATTGTTCTCTAATTCCATAACTTTTCATTTTAAAAAAATCACAAATTAAGTTGGGAAGTAGTAGAGTGTTGTTTTTTCTATAGGTCTGGAATATTACTGTGTGTATAATTTATTAATTTACTTATTTATGTTCCCTACTGATTAAAGTTCTATTTTATATAGATAATCTCCACTCACTCTCAGCTGCCTCATGGACAACTCCCCTTGGAAGTCCTGCAGGCCCTCTCTATTCCCCCAGGCCCCTCCTCAACCTCTTCCATGTGTTCTCTTAGCAAAGGACTGCTCTCTAAGCAAAGGACTTCAGCTTCACTATCCACCCAGGGCTCCAGTGAGGAAGCTTGGTCTTTTTTCCTCCCCCACTCATCTCCCCCCCTTAATCCTCACCG
>NW_005353770.1:1815369-1815703 GCF_000412655.1 Myotis brandtii | reverse complement strand
CCTCTAATTTCTACTATATTTATATTTAATTATATTTTATATTATACCATATTATATACTATGTTGTATATTATTATGATAATATAATATGCAATATGTAATATGTAACTATATATACATATATTATACATATTATATATTGAGACTTATATAATATGTACTTATGTATTGTGACAATATAATATATTACATATACACTATTGTAGTATAATATCTAATATAATTATATATTATACTAGAGGCCCGGTGCACAAAAATTTGTGCACTGGTTGGGGGGAGGGGAGTCCCCCAGCCCGGCCTGTGCCCTCTCGCAGTATGGGACCCCTCGGGAGAT
>NW_005353770.1:1809849-1814035 GCF_000412655.1 Myotis brandtii | reverse complement strand
TCGCTTCCAGCTGCCTGGCTGCCGGCCGCCATCTTGGCTGACAGTTAATTTGCATAAGGATATGCTGATTAGCCAATGGGAAGGGTAGCGGTCTTACGCCAATTACCATGTTTCTCTTTTATTAGTGTAGATTATATTATATATTTGATATATTATATAAAATGTATATTTATATCAAATTTATTTAAAATATGTTAAAATGTTAGTATATGTTATAGCATATATTATATTTTATTTATATTTTAATATTTATGTTATTTTATACTATATTTAGTATTTTTCTTTAATTCAACTCTTTTTTACCTTATTTTAAGTAACAATACCTGTAATATTACGGATTTTAGTATAATTGCATTTGTTTTCTAATGCACAAAAAATTACAACTGTAAGTAAACACCATTCCTTCTAGAATGTTCTAAGAGGAGCATGCAAAGCCCCTTTGGGAATTTCTGCCTTGGTTTTTACCCTTGTCATTTTTAATGTGTATGAATGTATTCTCCCTGCTTCCAGTTTGACAACTCTCCTTCTCTCCCCCTACCCCAACTTCTTTCTGGTGGCCCAGCCTCCCACTGCTGCAAGAATATCTACCCAAACATAAATCTAATTCTGTCACATCACTTCTGAAGTGATTTCATGGCCATCTGTTGTTGTCAGGGTGACCTTCTTTAATGTAGGTGATTCACAACACAGCTCTCATGATCTGACCCCTGCCTGTCCACCCCTCTCAGCTCTGTTTGTATACCCCAATATGCCACTTCTGCTCTAGCAATACTGAACTACTTGCAGTTCCCCAAGTAGTTCAGTATTCCATGTCTCTGTGCCTGGAATACCTTTCCCCCTTTATTTGTCCAAATCCTGCTGCTGCATGAAAATTCAACTTCAGAGTCATCTCTGCCCAGCAGCTTTCCCTGTCAACCACCTCACTCAGTTGGACTGAGCTGCCCTCCTTTTTCTAGCTGCCCAGCAGTTTCACATAGTGGTAAAGAGCCCTGACATGAAATGGAGCTTGATTCAAACCCAGGTTTTCCTAACTTCCTACCAATGGCTTCTGGCAACATAGTCACAGCTCTCAACTTTACAGTTTCTCATCTGTAAAATGGGGAATGGGGAGAATTGGACCTATTTCATGAGGTGACTGTGAGTATTATACTGAGATTATATGCTTAGACCAGTGCTGAGCACATGGTAATCACACAGACGGTGTGATTATTGTTGTCTTTATTGGATTCGCCATTATTAATCATGACCTCTGTGATCCTCAGTGTTGTTTTTTTTTTTCATGTAACTGGGGATAAGGATCATGGGGTTCTGTTATGACTGCATGATGTGTTTGGGGGCCAGTCAAGGCGGGAGAGAATGGTGATGTCCTTGGTACAGCATACAACTGGTTCATTACACATATTTTTGCCCCCAAGGGGCATCACCAGCTGCACCACTGTATGCTGCCATCCATCACTCCATGGAATTTACCAGGGGAGGGGCCATGGCAGGAGCAAGTCCTCTTCTCCTGTCCATATTTTCTTTCTGACAGTGCCAGGACTGTGCTGGGCGTTAAGGTTTGGGTGGGGGACCTACCTTTTGATTGTACAATTTCCTCTTTAACCTGGAAGAATATGATAATATTCATGGATCTAGATAATTGTACCTGTAAGAGAATGATAAATTATCATCCTATTATTAGATGAGCCATGAGTTTAATGTTCACTCATGTATATAACTTTTCCCATATTTTAATCATGGTTCAGAAATAGGCTGAAAATGGTTGCACAGTTGATAGCAGCTTAGATGGCCACGGCATATGTTTTCTCTTTGTTTTACTTTATTAATAATCTGCAATGCAGTCCTGACTTCCATTGCTGTTACAGTGGGTTTTCTAGCTTTTCAGTTAGTCTTAATAGGTGACCATTTCTGGCATCCATAATACCTCCAAGTCAGCTGGTGCCACTGATCCTTTCTGTGATAGATAGCCATTTCTGAGGTTAGTAAATAAAGCCAATTGTTGTCGGCAGTGCATATTTGCCCGCCTGAACCTCAGTTACAGTGGTTTGATGTATAGGTATCTGCATGAGATCATTGCTGCCTCTGGGGGAAATAGTAAATCTGTAGTCAGTTTATTCATGTGTTGGCATTTATGTTCTCTGTGTCCAGGTGATAACATTAGGAAACTCAAGTTACTCTGTTTTGAGGCATTTGACTTAGACACCTCTTTCTATGCATGTTAGGACAGAAAAAGAAAGCCAACCTGGGAGACAATTCCTCTCCCTCCCAGGACTCAGTAGTTCTCTTGTCTAATGAAACACTTTTATTCCCCTTGTCCATTTGTGCAGCCTTTTGTCATCCCTGGACATCGGCCACTCCCAGGATTAGCAACTTGCCTGTGTTAAACCCATGTGATGGGACCTAGTCATGTTGAGAACTTTTCTCTGGACTGTTTGTGTTTAATATTATGTTCCTGGTTTAAAGACTGTTTGAGTGAACTTTTTGTGAATGTGTGAACCTTCTTGAGTATAGAAGATGAAGTTAATAGAAACAATGAGTCTCTTATAAAAGTGTTTTCTAAATTGCCCATAGCTATAATAACCAATCTATGACTGTTAGTGGAAGAACTGTTTAGCTAGGTTTTGTGCAATTTTCAGAAGACTTTGGACAGGTTTTCTTAGTCTAAATCTCTGGCTCCTAAATTTGAGCCTGTAGACTACAGTGGGGTATGTATGTGTAGACCCTGTATTCTCTTATTACTCTTCCACTCAGATGGTATTTAGTGAATATCTAAAAATTAGGTGTGGTGACAAAGGTAACATTGGGATGAAAGTGATATTTCTTAAGGAATATGCTAAAATATTGACTGCCTGAGGATAACTATGGTCTTAAAAGGGAAGATCAGGCAAAAGGGACATATTGGAAGACATAGTAAGAGGCACATAATGCTTCTCAGTGGGTGTGGGAAAGGAATAGGAGACCAGCAACATGATTACTATGGAAACTTGTTGAGCGATGTAAAAGAGAGGTCAGGGTTTGTTAGCCACCTGCTTTATTCTTTGGAAAGGCAAATAACTAATATGTATTAAAATAACCAATATGTGTCATGTATCTGTTGTGGACAGGCAATGTGCTAAGTCTATTTATACACATTGTCTCATTTAACGTAGATTATAATTCTTATTCAGCTAGTGAATAGTAAAGCTGAGAGTCAAATTCAAATCTATGACCTCAAAGGTTCTGTTCTTTTTGCAACATGGCCCTTACTGTTAGGTATAATTTTATATGGATTATATCAGGACAGTACAATTTTCCATGTCAGTTAAAACTATTAAGTGAAGTAATGACTTCCTGAAAAGCTATGATATTCAAACATTGGGTTCACTTCAATATAGATGAAGGAGATGGTTTCCTCTGAATTTTACATTATGTTACCTTTAACTCACCATAGTTGATTAAGGAGACTGTGGTAGAACAATCTATATCCATAATTAATCCTTCGATAAAATGTGTCTTATTTAGTCTTTTTCATATGTCTCTAGGAGTTGTTCAGAAAGAGCTGCAGTGAAAGCATAGAAGCCAATACTCAATTATCCATGAAAGAGAAGTAGAGGATGGGAAAGAATGCTAATGACTAATAAAATTTGGACAGTATCGGAGTCTATGCCATAACTGTGCTCCACTCTGTAATTCCCACCTTAACCCCTCATTCAGGTCTGATAACATTTACCTTCACATATTTCCCTAGTGTAGCAATCAACTCAACCAAACCAAGTGGCTTGGTAGTCCAAGGAAATATTTCTTTCAAAGGAGACTTGTAATTGACTGTAGCATAGCATTGATAATGATTTTTAGACCACAGAAGGGCTGTACTGGCGAGGACCTTGATTGATTAATCGTATATACCATGAGTATAGGAGGGAGAAGTGAGTGGCAGCCTGTCTGTCTCTTTTCTGTTACCTTAAATATATAATTTACCTTTACTTCTCTATGCAGATAAATTATGAATCTTTGAGTAAGGAAGGTACTCAATTTAAAAAATAATCATTGCCTGACAGGCGTGGCTCAGTGGTTGAGTGTCGACTTATGAACCAGGAGCTCACGGTTCTATTCCCGGTCAGGGCACATGCCCAGGTTGCGGGCTCGGTCCCCAGTGTGGGGTGTGCAGGAGGCAGCAGGTTGGTGATTCTCTCTCATCGTCGATGTT
>NW_005353770.1:1806928-1809776 GCF_000412655.1 Myotis brandtii | reverse complement strand
ATTAAGGAAACTGTCATGTTATTTCTACATGTGCAGATTTATCCCTCTCTTAGGAAGTTTACTTTAATAAACATGGAATGAATTTGGTATGGTGAAATGCTCTACCTTCCAATAGGAAAGCTAAGCAGATATGTGACCCCTTCCTTGTTGTTAAATGTGGTGAGTGTGAAGATTTCATGAACTGTCAGGCCATCAGTCTTCTCTCTCTCCTGCCAGCCTGCCTGCACATGTTTGCTTCCTTCCTTCCTTCTCTTCTTTTCTTTCATTCATTCCTTCCCTCCCTTTTTCTTTTTACTCTCTCTCCCTTTTTTTCATAACATGGAATGTAAGTTAGACCCTGGACACTAAGGACACTAAAATCTTACATTGTTTGCTTGTACTGTTTCATATTTGAAATTTAAGAATACCTACTTGTTTTTATGTATATAACTGATGTCATCCATGAGGATCACCTTCAATGCATGTAGTGAATATTGTTGAAGAAAAGCCAGATCCCTCCTTGGGCTTATAAGTTTCTTTGTGATCTGATCTTCCCTATCCCTTCAGCCTCATTAATCATTAACAGCATACCCCCACCCCGCTGTCTGTGTACACACACACACACACACACACACACACACACACACACACACACACACACACACACACACACACACATTATTGGAACCTTCCTAAACCATTTGAAGAGCCAAAGCTATATGTCATTCTCAGCTCTCTGTTCCTCTGTCTGTGCTGCACCTGTTACCTGGAATATATATACTCTCATCCATCTGCCTTTGGACCCGCTCAGGTTTCCCTCTCTGGCAGGCATTTCCTGATCCCACAGGCTGACCTACTTGTCTTCCTCCTTTACTAGCCTCTTGTACTAATATAATACTGTCATGATGATGATGCACATGGGTAATATTTGTTTAGGCCTCTCTGTGTGCCTGGGAGTGTGCAAAGGGCCATACTTACATTGCCCTGTAATCATAAATAACTGAGAGTAGTAGGCATTTTTATCTCATTGAGGAATGGGAAGTATGGAGAAGTTAAGTGACTTGCCCAAGATCACAATGTTTGATTGTGGTGGAGCCTTCCCAGTGGAATTCTAACCAGTGATTTGTACAGATTTTTCTCCCCTGTATTGTGAGGTCCTTGACATCATGGACTGTTTCATTGACTTTGTTTCTCCCCTAAAGGCTGACTTGTGGTATAGTCTCAAAACATTTGCTTCATTTAATTTGATTGAAATCTTATTTACAATACACTATCCAGTCTTTCTATCACCTCTCCAGATTTTAGAATGTAGAACATAGAGTCAACTGATTTTATTTATTTTCCTTGAGGTTTTTGTGTATCTCTACCAATTTAACTATCATATATCCTCAGTATCATAATTTGGTAGTAGCCTGAGTTTTGAATTTAATATGTTCAAAATAAATATGGAACTTTAAAAATCCTGCCTTCCGAAAGATTGAGCAAGATTTCTTCCTCTCATTCTAAATATCTGTGTCACTAGCATTAACCTCAGGAATGGAAGGAGGACAGGTGATGCTCTGAATAAGGTAAAGAACTAGATGACTAAAATGACAGCAGATACATTCTTTCTGCCCCTCAGAATTGTTTTGCCACAGATGGGTTCCACTCCTTATTTACCGCCACAGGATCGTTGCTTCTTTTTTATAACCTTCCTTAAGAAGTATGTGGCATTTTACTTTCTACTTTCCCTTGTTAAAATATTTTTTTAAAAATGTTCAATTACAGTGACACACAATATTATATCAGTTTCATGTGTGCAGTATAGTGGTTAGACATTTATATAACTTACAAAGTTATTACTCCAATAAGTCTAGTACCCATCATATATAATTATTACAATATTATTGATTATATTCCCTATGCTGTACTTTACATCCCATGACTGTTTTTATAATTGGCAACTTGTCCTTAATCCCTTCACCTTTTTCACACAGTCCCCAACACTCCTCCCATCTGACAAATAATTTAACATACTGTACTTTCTACCTTCCTTATTTTCTGCATCCTACCTTTAGGATACAGTAGTTTTATGTTAGGCCATTAGGATAGAAAAAATGGACCTAACATGGGTTCTGGAGAAAATCAAACTTGATTATGGCCCATCTGATTATTTCTTCTTTAATGGAACAGGGAGAAAGGCTATTTGTCTAATATGAATTCAAAGAAAATAAAGTGATAAATAAAGTGATAGTCAGCCCCGACTGACTGGTCATACCATGTCGGTGTTCAGAGCTAGTCCTCATGATTAAGACTCCATTACATTAATTCAGGCATGGCTAGTTGTGGCAAATGTGCACTTACTGTCTATTTTATCATGTTGTTTTTTTTCAACCAGAAAAGTAACTATTAATATAACAACTCATGGCAGCCATGAAATAGTCAGGTATAATGTTTTTAAAAGGAAGTTAGTGCATTTTGCTTAACCTTGACTGCCATCAGACTGGGTTTCACATGTTTTATAATGCTCTATTCTAATTAACTTTGAAGGCTCTGCTTAGAAAACATAAAACACAACACAATAAAACAACTAAAAAAATTCTCCCTGTGGTTTGTACTTAGACTTCAGGCTCTTGTATCGCATGTTTCTGGGATATGTTCCCAGTTGCCAAGACTCTGAGCAGCTGAGCTAAGGAGTCATTCTGGTGACCTTCTTCTTTCACAGCTTCTTCAGTGGGTTCAGTTCCAGCAGCCTTTTGTTGTCCATGAAAAAGGAAAGAAGGAAGTCCCCTAGCCCAGTGCTGCGAGGGAGTCTCTGAGATTAGATTTCATGACATTTCAGAAGCATTTGTTCTCAGAGGCTCTCCAGCTTCTTGCCTGGCAGTAGAGG
>NW_005353770.1:1784851-1806901 GCF_000412655.1 Myotis brandtii | reverse complement strand
AACACCCCACCCCAGACTTTATTTATCATGGGTAAAAAGGAACATTACCACCAAAGGTGAAATATTCTTCATTTTCTTCCAAGTCTCATTTTCTCCTGTCTACTGAGGCTCCTGCCATTCAGAAATGGATGTGTATCCTTCCAGTCAATGCTTGCATATGCTAATAAAATAGAAATGCATTTATAAACAATCTATAGTATTTGTACTTCTTTAAATTTCTCATAGATGCTCTGCCATATCTATCATTTTACAACTTGCTCTATTTTTTTACTCTACATTATTTTTTTACTCTACATTATATTTTGGATGTATAGTCTAGTCATTTAGCAACTGTTCTTTTTATACTTTATTTCTGACACTTATTTTGAGTTCATAGTGCTTTCTCACTACTTCTATCTTTCTCTTTTCTTTCCTTATGTTTTGTGATGTGAAGATTTTTAAAAATTCACTTTTTTGCTCTAACAGTTTAGAAGTTATACAATTGGTTTTCCTTTTTTAGTGGTTACACTTAAAATTTTACCAAATATATATTTTTAATGGTGTTTGAAGTTAATCAGAAATTCTATCATTCTGCCACACAATATAATGACTCTTAAAGCCCTTCATTTAATCTCCCTTCCTGCCTTCATCTATGATGTCCAGTATTTTATTTACATCTTGCTTTTCCAAACTTATCCATGTGAGGTTGATGCTTATAGTTATCTACAGTCAATTTTCTTTCTTTTTTAAAATATTTTTTACATATATTTTTATTGATTTCAGAGTGGAAGGGATAGGTAGAGAGTGATAGGAACATCAATGATGAGAGAGAATCATTGATTGGCTGACTCTTGCACACCCCCTACTGAGGATCAAGCCTGCAACCCAGACATGTGCCCTTGACTAGAATCGAACCTGGGACCCTTTAGTCCGCAGGCTAACACTCTATCCACTGAGCAAAACCAGCTAGGACTACAGTCAATTTTCACTTAGACTTACTAGCATGCTTACTTGTTCCTTTGCTCCTCCCACTCCTTTCTTCTGGGTTCTGTTTCTTTCTAGTTTGTAGTATGTCCTTGGAGTCACTTCCATTCTTCACTTTGTGTCTGAAAATGTCTTGCACCTTTTTGCTCCAGTTATAATGTTTTTAAAAGGAGGTTAGTGCATTTTGCTTAACCTTGACTGCCATCAGACTGGGTTTGTTTTATAATGCTCTATTCTAACTAACTTTGAAGGCTTCACTTAGAAAACATAAAACACAAGACAATAAAACAACTAAAAAAATTCTCCCTGTGATTTGTACTTAGACTTCAGGCTCTTGTATTGCATGCTTCTGAGATGTGTTCCCAGTTGCTAAGACTCCGAGCATTTGAGCTAAGGAGTCATTCTGGTGACCTTCTTCTTTCACAGCTTCTTCAATGGGTTCAGCTCCAGCAGCCTTTTGTTGTTCATGAGAAAGGAAAGAAGAAAGTGCCCCAGCCCAGTGCTGCGAGGGAGACTCTGAGACTAGGTTTCATGACATTTCAGAAGCATTTGTTCTCAGAGGCTCTGCAGCTTCTTGCCTGTCCACAGTAGAGGGTTTTTGTCCACCCCCGCCTCCCAGATTTTATTTATCAGAGGTGAAAATATTCTACATTTTCTTCCAAGTCTCATTTTCTGTGTATAGACTTCTAGACTAAACCTTAGAACTTTGAAGATTATAATCCATTATTCTACATCAATTTTTAACTTAATCTAGAGCAGAACATTTCTAAAATTTACACATGATTCTATATACCACTGCCTTAAAAAAGAGAATCAGTTAAGTCTCAGAGATTCTTTGTTAAAGTCAGCACCATTGCCTGGACCAGGAGATTTTGCATTGTTCTGTAATATGGTGATGCCATTTTGGTGACTGACATGGATAGATTGTTTGGTCCTTCATTCAATGAGTTAAGACTGTTGGGTCTTTTCAGACCTGTGACTGCTTTATAGAGAGTATGTGTGGTTATGTGTTGTGTGTTGTGTCTTTCCTCTGTGTCAGTGGTAGGAAGTACAGCTGATTTACTACGACTGATGTACTTAATATAACAGTTCTCTTCTTTCAGTTTGTTGTTTTCTTCCCCACTGTTGAATGCTATGGCTCTAGATAACCAAACTTATCAGTAGTACATGGTTCATTTGATGTTCTTACTAGCATTGTCTCTGTTTTCTTCCTAGAATTGTTTTATAACTGGCTAAGTATTGATGAGTAGCAGTAAACTTATTATAGTCATAGATTCTAAAGCTGGTTTGCTTGGGTTCCTATCTAACCCCATACTTTAATACCATATAACCCTGGCTCATTTCTTAACCCCTGAGCCTCAGCTTCCTCATTCCAAAGATAGGGAAGAAAATAGTATCTACCTTCTTGAATGGTTGTGTGTTTTATGTGAAATCATACATGTAGCAGGTTAGAGCAGTGGCTGGCCCTATTTACATGTGGGAGTTCAACACACTTTAAAACAAAGTTCAAGTTTCATCTCAGGTATTATATGAAACTCTATACAACCAAAGCTTTACAGTGTTCAGGATGAAGAATATCTAACTTAGAGAAAGTCTAAACTAGGAAGTAGTCTATTTCTGTTACCACAGGGCATTAAATACAAATGTGCAAGTTTATTTAAATATTTGCTCCCGCCAGAGAAGCAGAAGGTCCAAGGTGCTACTGTCATCTAAGATCATCAGGGAGTAAAGATGTGACATTTTAGAAATAATAATGTAAATTACTGGATAAGTGGTTATTTGCTTTATAAATATTTGATTTGCATTCAACTTTTCAGCTCAACCTGATGCCCCCATCAAATATTGTGAATGCTAGATGACCTGAACTTTAGCCTTAGGTTTTTCAGTAACTCACAATGTGACCATGACCAAACTTTTTCAATTGCCTCTGGCTTTCATTGGACTGTTATAAGGGCAAATGTGATAAAAATGTGCCCTGGCTGGTTTGGCTCAGTGGATAGAGCGTCGGCCTGCGGACTGAAGGGTCCTGGGTTTGATTCCGGTCAGGGGCATGTACCTTGGTTGTGGGCGCATCCCCAGTGGGGAGTGTGCAGGAGGCGGCTGATCGATGTTTCTCTCTCATTGATGTTTCTAACTCTCTATCCCTCTCCCTTCCTCTCTGTAAAAAATCAATAAAATATATTTAATAAAAAAATGTGATAAAAATGTGAGCTGCCTTTTAGCTAGCTATTTTTAAATTTTATTTTTAATTACTGTTGACATTCAATATTACTTTATATTAGTTTCAGATGTACAACACAGTGGTTAAGCAATTATATAATCTACAAAGTGATTCCCCCAATAATTCAAGTACCTACACGATACCCTACATAGTTATTACAATATTACTGACTATGTTCCCTATACTATATTTTACATCTCAGTGACTATTTTGTAACTACCAGTTTGTACTTCTTAATCCCTTCACCTTTTCACACAGTTCCAATACCCCTTCCCATCTGACAACCATCAATTTGTTTTCTGCATCTATGACTATTTTCCATTTTGTTGTCCATTTATTTTGTTCTGTAGATTCCACATATAAGTAAAATCATATGGTATTTGTCTTTCTCTTTCTGACTTATTTTACTTAGCATAATACCCTATAGGTCCATCCATGTTGTTGCAAATAGTAAGATTTAATTCTTTTTTATGACTCAGTAATATTCTGTTATGTGTATGTATCACAACTTCTTTATCCACTCATTTATTGATGCACACTTGGGTTGCTTCCATATCTTGGCTATTATAATAATGTTGCAATAAACATAGGGGTGTACATATCTTTTCAAATTAGTGTTTTGGGTTTCTTTGGATATATGCCCAGAAGTGGAATTGCTGGGTCATAGGGTTTGCCATATATGGTCTTTACATATGAGAGTTCCCTTTTTTCCACATCCTTGCCAATGCTTGTTTTTTGTTGATTTATTGATGATAGCCATTCTGTTAGGTGATATCTCGTGGTTTAATTTGTATTTCTCTGATGTTTAATGACATTGAGCTTCTTTTCATATGTCTGTTGGCCATCTGTATGTTCTCTTTGAAGAAGTGTCTATTTAGGTCCTTTGTTTATTTATTTTTTAATTGGATTGTTTGTTTATTTTGTGTTGGGTTGTATGAGTTCTTTATAAATTTTGGATATTGACCCCTTATTGGATGTATCATTGGCAAATATATTCTTCCATTTAGTAGGTTGTCATTTCATTTTGTTGATGTTTTCCTTTGCTGTGCAAAAACCCTTTTTAGTTTGATGTAGTACCATTTGTTTATTTTTGTTTGTTTCCCTTACCTAAGAAGATATATCAGGAAAAAAATACTGCTAAGAGAAACATCAGAGAGATTACTTCCTATGTTTTCTTCTAGGAGTTTTATGGTTTCGAGTCTCAAACTTAAGTCTTTAATCCATTTTGAATTTATTTTTATATATGGTGTAAGAAGGTGGTCTAATTTCATGGTTTTTTTGCATGTAACTGTTCAGTTTTCCCAACACCCTTTATTGAATAAAATATTTACTCTATTGTATGTCCTTGCCACCTTTGTCATATACTAATTGATCATATACAACTGAGTTTAATTTGAAGCTCTCTGTTCTATTGATCTTTGTGTCCGTTTTTATGCCAGTACCATGCAGTTTTGATTACTATAGCCTTGTAGTATCAGGTAGCATGATACCTCCAACTTTGATCTTCTTTCTCAAGATTACTGTGGCTGTTCAGGGTCTTGTATGGTTCCATATAAATTTGGGATTATTTGCTCTAGTTTGGTGAAAATGCCATTACTATTCTGATAGAGATTGCATTGAATCTATAGATTGGATAGCATGGACATTTTAATGATGTTAGTTCTTCCTATCCAAGAGTATAGGATATTCTTCCACTTATTCATATCTTCTTAAGTTTCTTTCTTCAATGTCTCATAATATTTTGAGTACATGTGTTTTACCCACTTAATTAAATTTATTTCTAAATATTTTGTATTTTGATACAATTGTAAATAGGATTTTTTTTAAAATGTCTCTTTCTGATAGTTTATTACTGTATAAAAATGCAACCAATTCTTAATTATTATTTTCTACCCTGCTACTTTACTGAATTCATTTATCAATTGTAGTAGTTTTTTGGTAGAATCTTTAGGTTCTTTTTATACAATATCATGTCCTTTGCAAATAATGACAGTGTTATGTATTCCTTTCCACTTTTGATACCTTTTATTTTTTTTAATTGTTGGATTGCTGTGGCTAGCACTTTCAATAATATGTTGAGTAAGAGTGGTGAAAGAAGACATGGGCTTTTAGTTTTTCCCCATTGAGTATAATGTTAAACTGTGGTTTTTTCACCTATGGTCTTTATTATGTTGAGATATGTTCCTTCCATTCCCATCGTACTGAGAGTTTTTATCATAAATGGGTGATAGATTTTGTCAAAAGCTTTTTCTGTGTCTATTGATATGATCATATGATTTTATTTTTTATTTATTTATATGGTGTATCACATTAATTGATTTGTGGATATTGATCCAATCTTGAATCCAAGAAATAAATTCCACTTGATCATGGCATATGATCCTTTTCATGTATTTTTGGATTCCATTTGCTAATATTTTGTTGAGGATTTTTTTGCATGTATGTTCATCAAGGACATTGAACTATAATATTTTTAAATTTTGTAATGTCTTTTTCTGGGTTTTTAATCAAGATAATGCTGTTCTCATAAAATTATGATGGAGAGCCTTCCCACTTCTTGAATTTTTAGAAATAGCTTGAGAAGGATCGATGTTAGTTTTTCTTCAAATGTTTGGTAAAATACACCTGTGAATTCATCTGATCCAGGACTTTTGTTTGTGAAAATTTTTTTAAATTACTGCTTTAGTTTTGTTGGTTGTTATCAATCTGTTCAGATTTTCTGTTTCTTCTTGATTTAGTTTTGGAAGGTTGTATGTTTCCAGGAATTTATCCATTTCTTTCCCAAAATTATTTGAGGACACTTATCAAAATTTATAGACAGTTAACATCAGTATATCAGTGAAAAATTAGTAAAAAACTGACCATGGAGGAATTTAATTTATTTCTCATTTCTTCTAGTCTTGATTTTTGTCCCTTCTAATAGCTACAATAAGTGATGCTAGTATCTGTGTCCACCTCTATTCCACCTTCAGTTCATTAAGAGTACATTCATTGGAAGCCAACTGTTGACACAATACTAAAATTAATTATTATGAAAGAAACTAACATTTGTTGAGCACTATCTCATTCAATTGTCTTTCAGCCCTGGGAGAGAAATACTCTAACCAGGCCTTAACAAATGATTAAACTGAGGCTTAGAAAGGTATTTCTGAGGTCACAGAATTAGTCTGTGGTAGATGTCAGAGTGGAATCTAGATCTGACTGATTCTAGAATCTAGAGCACAAGCTCTTAAGCCATGCACCATATTGCTTTCTATGATATCACGTCTGTTGAGAGAACCTAAAGGGGAATAAAATTCTTCTAGCTTTCGGAAGAAGTTCAAGAGTAATTTTTAAAGATGCATTACACAAATTCCAATGCAATGTGAGCATAGTTAACTGATAATACATCAACATGTATAAAATGCCCAAGTGGAACAGCAGAAGGTGGGGCTCATTTGTGAGAAGCCACATGAAAGGGAGTTAAGATTCTAAATAAGTTTTAAGATCAGCAGGGCATGAATTTATGACAACCTTACCTAGAATTAGACAATTCTAGGATTTTTTGTCTGTAGACAAAGCTCTTGTCTAAGTCAGAAGAGAATTTCAGAAATGCATAGTTTTCAGCAAATGTTTAGAATTCTTTCAAAAATAGGTACAGTCGAAGTTTCTAGAGCTCTTTTTAATTCTGACTTTGCTCTAATTTGTCTTTCCTTACCAATTTCCCTTCCTCCTTTTCCATGGCTAATTTTCCCATTTTCATATCACTGGTTAATATTTAATTCCTGTACTTGCCCCTCCTGAGGATCCATGGAATATTAGTTACTCATGGAGTAATTTTTACTAGGGTCAGCAGAGTGGGTGGTTGTCTTATAATAATCATACAAGGTTGAAATTATTTTAATTAGTTTGTAGATGACAAACTGATGCTGAGAGGGATTAAGTATCTTGCTCAAAGCCACTTAGATAGTAAGTGGTCAAGCCAAAAATTAAATCTAAGCTTTTCTGCCTCCAAAACATGTGTGTGTTTCCTATGAGTCATATTACATTATATTCTGAGCAGGTGGATGATATTTAAAAGGGACGAACAAACGCCACCCACCCAGAAATAACTCCACCACTCAATAGTTATTGTGCTTTAAATTATTTGAGATGCACCTCTTTTGGATTGTTCCCTAGTTGGCTGTTCTTTCCTTGAAGTGTTTAAGTTAATAATTATTCTTTATTTTTTAGACCTTGACACAGCACTTTAATATACAACAAATTAAATGTAGGAATACTTTTAGCTGCTCAAATAATAGAAAACCTAAGTAACAGGGTCTTAAAAAAATAGGGTAAGTGGTTATTGCTGGCTCAGTGACATAAAGATATCATGCTGGAATTATTGTGATTCTTTTGGACTTTTTCTCATGGTCACAAGATAGCTAGCTGCTACAGACTCAGGCATCCCCTCTGTTAAGGTTTGGAGGAGGGGAAGGAAGAGGGCTATGCTAGCCAGATGTCTTTTTTTTTTTTTAATCCAAAGAAGCAAAGACATTCTAATTAGTTCTTCAACAACCTTTTGCTTATGACTTCCAGTCTGAATTGAAGTACATGGCTACACATACCTGCAAAAGACTCTGAGAAAGTCGATATTTCTGTAATGGAGATGGGCAAGAGAGATGAGGGATGGGAATTAGGTTAGAGAGTTAACAAGTATTGTCCACAACATATGGTATGTGTTCATCATTGTAATTACTTTCAGAGACAGCAAATGTCATTTCTATTTTATAGATGATGGAAATAAGGCCCATGAAGTTTAAATGACCTCTCAAGGTCGTATGACAAGCTAGACTATCTGGAATCTGATCCTTGGTTTTCTGCATTCCAGGCCAGGGGAAGAGGTCAGGGGAGGCTACATCATAGAATGGTATGTGGTGCCTTCCCCTCATTGTCCCTTTTATTTATTAAAATACTTATTTTCCCACATGGTTCCAAAATTAAAAAGCATTAGATATTATATAATTAAAAGTCTCTTTTTTATTTCTAATCCCCAGCCAGGGTCATGTTACGGATGTCCCTAATTTGTTTAATCCATTTCCCTATTAATGGATAGTTAGATTTCTTCACCCAGGGAACAGTTAGTTATCCAGAGATGAATATTTTATTGCACTAATTTTTGAAATCCTCCTCCTTGGACACAGAAAACTCTCAGGGCAGGGTGAGTGCACAGGGTTGCTGGAATGGGCAAGAGGCTCTAAAAGCAGAGAGGCTACAGGATGTGTGGTGAAGGGATGACAGACAAACAGCTCTGCTTATTTCCTCCTGGTTTTGCTCAGAACTGGACAGTCAATATGAATTCTGAACATAGCCTTCCTGTTTCTCCGCCCCCCTCCCCCATAAGTCTGTGCTGATGGTCTTAGAGAAAATCCCTGTGAGACCATTGAAAAGTCTTCTTTCTTCCCCTGTTTGTCTTTTGACCTAGTCTTTGATGGGCAATCATGGTCTAACTTCTTTGTTGATTGAGTCTTGGCAATGCCTTAATTAAGAAAATCCTCATTCTTTGGCTTGCCTCTTTAGTGACTTTTTCACTCTATTTCACCCAAAAGCTGATTTCTAAAGAAAGAGCCTCTTTTGTGGATGAATACATTTCTGTGAATTTTCTTTTAGACCATTATTCCCCAAATATCCTAGAACTCAACTTGGAAGTTTATAGTCCTGAGTTATAGAGTCCAGGCAACCACTGTGGAAAAAAGGGATGGGCTCCAGGTACCATTCCATGGTGTAGCCTCCCCGACCCCTTTTCTGCATTTCCTCAGCATCTTCTTCACTCCTCTGTTCCAGCAATTTCCACAGGCACTATACAGTGGGGCCTTGACTTACGAGTTTAATTCGTTCTGAGACCGAGCTCGTTAAGGAGCTCGTTAAGGAGCTCGTTAACTCAAATTACTCTATCAACTCAATGCAAAAAATCCTCCGAGAGACAGCTGGTATCTCAAAAAACTCCTTAGTCGGGACACTTGTAAGTCAAGGCCCCACTGTACTTATCTTCTTCACTGAACACTCGGAGGTTTTCTTCATCTTTGTATCTGTAGAACCTTACAAATAGAAGCATGCAATAATTAAGTGAAATAAAAAAGAGCTCAGTTTTATTGAATATTTGGTTTAAATGTTAACCAAGAAATTATATTTATTTTTGTTCTTTGTGTTGAAACAGTTATGTAATGTAATAGTTCGAGGTTTTGCTTTAGTAAGCAAAATATTTTAGATACAAATTGGACTCAATGTGTTTGGTCCTGTAGGTTGTCCTTATGAATGTCAGTTATTTCTTTCTAGTTTTGTAGTTTTATACATTTTGGACTATTTGTTGGGATGCATTTGAATGTCTAATGAGTTCATTCATTCTAATTTCTCTTCCTCTCTTTTTTGCAATTATTTTCTCTTATATTTATTATTAGCTTATTTATTATTAACTTAGTTATTATTAACTTATTTATTCACATGGTTACAAAATTTAAAAGTATGAAAGATAATATAATTAAAAGTCTTCCATTCATTTCTGATCCCCACTCAGTTCATCACCCCTACGCAACACTTGCCATTAATTTTTAGAATATTCTTTCAGAGATATTTTATACATGTTCAAATACAAATGCATTCTTCCCCTTAAAAAATTATACAAGTAGTGGCATATAGCTGTGCTTTTTAAACTCAGTTACCTACTAGGCCACTTTCTTTAATAGTACTTAACAATTTTCCTCATCTTTTTTTAATGGTCATTTTGTGGATGACCCTAATTTGCTTAACTCCTTTCCCTATGAGTGGAACTTAGATTATTTCTAGTCTTTTGCTAATATGCAAGCAATGCTGTAACAAATGACCACATATGTTCATAGTAGAGGTGCAAATATATCAGTGAGACAAATTTCATGTAAGGGAGTGGAACTGCCTGAGGATGTGCATTTATAACCTGATAAATTGACCTACTCCTGATAAATTGTACTGACTTATACTTCTACTTACAATATGTGAAAGTAACTGTTTCCCCATACCTTCACTAGCATAGTGTGTTATAAAAGTTTTAGGTCTTTTTCAATATGAAAGGTCAAGAAAAATGGGTCTCATTTTTCTCATGGCTGAGCTTTCTTAAAGAGCCATTTTTAGTTCCTTTTTCATTAACTGCTGTTTGTGTCCTTTGCTCACTTTTCTGGTGCACTGCTCACCTTTCTTAAGGATTTGTAGGAACTTTGATCTATTAGGGAAATTAGACCTCTGTATTAACAGTTGTGAACATTTTCTCCAAAGTTTGGTGTTTTTCTTTTTATTCTCTTTACTATACTTTTGGCCAGGTGCAGAAGACAAAAGCTTAATGTAGTCAAATGTATCACTGTTTTCCTTTAAAGCCCTGTTTTGTTTTGTTTTTGTCAGAGTTAAATGGCCTTCCTTTTTGCAAACTTACAAAATAAATCGTATATGATTTCTTTTAATATGTTGGTCGTTTCATTTCCATATCTATTAGTAAATCTTCATTTGCCTAGACTTTTTCTTGACATATTGGTATGAGACAGCACTTCAACTTTATATTTTGTCCAGATGGTTACTTAGTTGTCCCCAAGTTATTTTTTAATAAATTGTGTTTCCCCACTGATTTGATTGTCTACCTTTATAATACTATGAAATTTAGTGTATTTGATTTATTTTGGACTTTCTACTCTGGACTCTCCATTATTTTATGTGCCAGTCCCACTTAGCTTTAATTATTAATTTGTTTCATAATTTATACAGGCTGTTTCTCCCTTATTACTCTTCTTTTTTGGACGTTTTTTGGTTATTCTACCTATGCTTACTTTCTTAATCAATTATTTTATTTAGTATGTATTTTTTTCAGCTACAGTTTGCATTGAATATTATCTTATATTACTTTCAGGTGTACAGCATAATGGTTAGACATGTATATAATTTATGACTGATCCCCTAGTAAGTCTAGTACCCATCTGGTAATAACTAATACATAGTTATTACAATATTATTACCTATATTCCATATGCTGCACTTTATATTCTGTGACTATTTTATAACTATCCATTTGTACTTCTTAATCCCTTTATCACGCAGCCCCTCAATTCCCTCCCATCTGACAAGCATCAGGTTGCTCTCTGCATCTATGAGTTTGTTTATGTTTTGTTTGTTTGCTTATTTTGTTCTTTAGATTCCACATATAAGTGAAATCATATGGTATTTGCTTTCTCTGCCTGACTTATTTCACTTAGCATGATAGTCTCTAGGTCCATCTGTGCTGTAACAAATAGTAAGATTTCATTCATTTTTATGGCTGAGTAACAGTCTATTGTATATATGTACCAAATCTTCTTTATCCTTGCTGGGCACTTAGGTTGCTTCCATATCTTGACTATTCTAAATAATGCTGCAGTGAACATAGGGGTGTATATATCTTTTCAAATTAGTGTTTTGGGTTACTTTGGATAAATAGCCCAAAGTGGAATTGCTGGGTCATAAGGTAGTTCTGTTTTTAATTTTTGGAGGAACTTTCACACTGTTTTCCGTAGTGGATGCACCAGTTTACAGTCCCACCAACAGTGCACGAGGGTTTCCTTTTCTCCACATCCTTGCCAACCCTTGTTGTTTGTTGATTTATCGATGCTAGCCATCCTGGCAAGTGTGAAGAGATATTTCATGTGGTTTCACTTTTCATTTCTCTGATGATTAGTGGCATTGAGCATCTTTTCATATGTCTATTGGCCATATGCATGTCATTCAGTATGTAGTTTTTAAGCACCACTTTTGTGCTGAGCACTGCCCTGGATTCTACTAGAAAGGAAAACCAATATGTATAAGACACTATTCCAGATCAGACCACAAAGCTTACAGCCTCATCGAGGAGGGAGAGCACATGTAGAAAGTGGCCAGGGCTTCTGCAGCGGAGCTCCTCACTCTCCCAAGCTGGCTGAGCAGAGGTTTCCACACCAGCAGTTGATCTGATCATGTGGCTGTACTCCTCTCACTAAACTCCAGACCCTCTTCCTGCTGATCACTCTCACTGCCCATTTGTCTTGGACAACGAGCTTGAAGTATGTTTTGGGTATCTGAGCAAATATCAAACAGCTGCACTGAAAAGTTCAAGTTGTGATGGGATATATGCTGAGGGCACATTCTGTTTTACTGCAAGTTACTTTAGTCCTTTGGCAAAACCATTAACCATAGCTCCAGAATTAAAGTAGATTAAACACACTGCCATGCTTTCACTCTACAATCTTTCTTCTCTTAGCAACATCAAAGTGAAAAATGAATATAGAGATGTGTTAATATCTGTCATACCAATTATTTTAACTCCCCAAGTGATCGTAAAACAGATCATATGTATTATATTGATCATGTAGAATATAATAGGAATATTTTTATAGTTATAATTTAATACTTGACTTGGAATCAGTTTTAGATAACTATGATGTTTAAAATGTTTTCATTTTCTATCTAGAATATCAAGTGCATTAACAATCTCTACATCTAGTAAATATTATTTTACAGTTTGAATCAATAGCCCTTACCCTTGACTCCTAGGACAACACTTTCTTTTCTTCCTACTTTACAGACTGGCTTTGCCTTCCCACTACCCTCCACATTTGGGGTTCCTCAGCACTTGGCCATATTTTCTTTGGATCTGATAAAACTACATAAATACTGAAGCCTTCCAAATTTATTTCAATAGTTCAGACTCCTCCTCTGAATACTGGCATATATTGCTGCCTACATGGCATCTATAGTCAAATGACGGAAGCCAAAATGGAACCTTTTCTTTCCTCTCTCCCCATCCCTTCCCCCCACACCAACTCATTGTACTCAGGAAATGGCACAGTCACCGCTGTTTCTCAGAGTAGAAACTCAGCTTTATATGGTTCTTCCCTTTTTTAAAATCACTTCCACTTTAGAACTTCCATCAGAAAGTTCTAGCAAGATCTCCAAACTATTATCTCTAGTGAACCCACTATTTGCATTTCTATGGCAACCCCACCTCCTGATCCAGGTCATGGGGACACTGACTGCAACCAATCAGATGCATTAGAGCTTCCTAACATCTCATTCCTCATGTACTCTGGTTTCCCCACAGCAATAAGGAAAAGCCATGTAAGCTATAAGTCAGATGGCGTGATTTCTCTGTCTACAGATGCATTAGAGCTTCCTAACATCTCATTCCTCATGACCTCTGGTTTCCCCGCAGCAATAAGGATAAGCCATGAAGCTATAAGTCAGATGGTGTGATTTCTCTGTCTGATACCCTTCAGTGGGTTCCCGCTGCACATGGAATGAAATCACTCTTTATACCATTGTGAACAAGGTCCTGAATGTCTTGTCGGTATTGTCTCTTCAGATTCATCTCCTTTCACTCTGCCCCTGGATGATTAACTTTCAAGCATTCTGGTGTTGTTTTTTTCCTTAGCATGTAAGCTTTTATAATGCCCATGGCCTTTACATGTGCTAGTTCCTCTGCCTAACATGTTCTTCTCCTGGCTGTTTAGATGGTTAGCTCTTCTCATGACCTGTCCAGGTCTCATCTTAAATGGTGCTTCTCCAGATGCTTTCCCTGATGGCCACATCTGCTGTCACCTCTAATTTACTGTTCTCTATTTCATCTTTTGTTTGTTTCCTTTATAGCAGTGTCCGCAGACATAATTACTTTATTAAATTGCTCTAAGTCTGCTTTCTTGACTTTGTCTTCTCTGATGGTAAAGTTAGTTTCATGAAGCCGCTACTTCGTCGGCTGTAAATCCTATTGTATGCCTAATACATAGCCCAGTGCCTGGCACATAGTGACTATGCAGTATACTGGATATTTAGTAAATAAATGAATAAACAAAGGCATAAGCAGCAATTAAGAATGGGGATTATGTGGAAAGTAGAAGAAAATATTTCTTAACTTTAGCATTGAAATATGTATATACTGTGGTAAAATAAAACCAAAAGTGAAATTATTTCAGGTGTTGATTAAATCCCTGATAGTATTAAGCCACTGTGTAATAGTAAATTTTTTTGGGGGGGGGGGAAGATATTAAAGAAGAATGCTATCTGGACTTCCTATGGAATTGCAAAATTATGCTGCTGCAGTGACTTAGTATTTAGTAAGATGTATCCTCTACAAATTTGAAAAATGTCATATATTTATTTCACTTGTGTTATGCTTTAGGATTTTTTCTTCCATGAGCATTTTTATTTATTGATTAATTAATTGGTTGGTTGATTGATGAGAAAGAAAGAAAAAGAGAGAAACATCAATTTGTTGTTCCACTTATTATGCATTCATTGGTTGATTCTTGGATGTGCCCTGACAAAGGATCAAATTGAAACCTTGTTTTATCGGGAAGACCAACTGAGCTACCTGGCCAGGGCCTTCTGTGAGCATATTTAATTCACATTAGGACCTATCCAGTGATCAGGATACTCAATATTAAATGAGAAATAGCAAGGCAGTTCCTTTAATAAACATTTGCCTCTACTAAGTGGACATAACTCCTGTCTTCAAGGAGCCTCACAGTCAAGTAGGAGTAACATACTTACAAAGAAAACCTTATTGTCCTCTGTGACAGCATCTATAAGAGACATATACAGGGATCTTGGTAGAACAAAGGAGGGGATTTTTAGATTTGGCTGTGGCCTGGACAGTATCCTAAAGGAGCTGACTTTGAAGTTTTGTTTGAAAGGAATAAGCATTTTTGAGGTAGAAAGATGTTCCAGTCCATAGGACTGTATGTACAAAGACTTAGAAACATGGTTAGGGTGGTGTGTTCCAGAATCTGCAACCAGAGGGAAATGCAACCAGAGGCAATGAGGTTAAAGAGATAACCCAACTGCATTGTGGAATAGGAGCCTTTGAATGGTTTTAATCTTGACAGCAATGGAATTATATAATTCCACATTTCAAAAAGGTTATTAGAGGATGGAGGGTAGCTTCCAGGAGGAGGAATGTGATAGTAGGAATAGAAGGCACGAAGAGATCACTCAGGAAAGTACAGAGAGGAGTCAGAGATGGATCTCAGTAGAGCAGGGGCACTTAGTTGGGGAGGAGGAAGGTGGTTTTCAGGGAAACTGAGATGGAGCCTTCAGAGTGGCAGCAGATGGAAAAAGTAATATGTCACACAAGCTAAGAGAAAATATCTTTTTTAGGAAGGAAGGAGTAAGATCAAGTTAGATAAAAATAAAGCTGGAAGGAGTGACTTTGTAATTAAGGTGTCTTTAACAACCTCTATAAGAGTAGTCTTGGTAGAGTGATGGGGCAAAAGCCACTTCAGGGTCTTGGGGGATAAAAGAGAATTCAGGCCCTGACAGGTGTGCCTTGGTTGGTTGGGCATTGTCCCATGCACTGAAGGGTTGCCTTTGATTCCTGATCAGGGTTCAGGCCCAGGTTGTGGGCTCCATCTTCAGTACCCACCTGGCCCCATACATATTACTATAATATTATGCATGAAGCAGACAATCTATGATGTTTTGCAATCACATCTATGTTTCTCTCTCTCTCTCTCTCTCTCTCTCTCTCTCTCTCTCTCTCTCTCTCCCTTCTCTCTCTCTCTCCCTTCTCTCTCTCTCTCTCAAAATCAATTTAAAATCTTTTTTTAAAAAATAATTCAGAAAATCAGTACCACCTACATCAGACATAGAGCCAATGGAGGTTCTTCTTTGTTTGAGATCCTCTGTATCCAATGAATAGTAGAGATATTGAACTTGCTCGTAGTCTGCTGAAAGAGAGAGAGAAGACAGAAACTAAACAAACAAAATAGAAACAGCTCATAGATACAGAGAACAGACTGGTGGTTGCCAGAGGGGAGGGGCATTGTGGGGCTGTGTGAAAAAGGTGAAGGGATTAAGAAGTACAAATTAATAGTTACAGAATAGCCTAGGAGGGGATGTAAAGTACAACATAGGGAACATAGTCAATAATATTGTAATATGTATGGGGCCAGGTGGGTACTTAAAATATCGGGGACCACTCTGTGAAGTACAAGCCTGTCTAACCACAATATTGTACATCTGAAACTACTACCGATTAATACTGAATATCAACTGTAGTTGAAAAAAAAGAAAATAGTCTCTCACCACAGGAGAATTAGATTTTGGTGTAAAATTGTTTTAGACAGGTAGAGCAAGAGAAAAGGGAAATATGGAGAGAAAGGTGAGATGTAGGTAAGTTTGTAGCTGAAGTATAAAATAGAGGATATTTCTGATATTGGGGAGACAGTGTGCTGAGAGAACAAGGAACAAAGATAGCCCTTGGGAAGAGAGCTGATTGTTTGGAGCAGATGCTATGGAGACGAGGAAAAGATCACAGATGATGAGGAGGGTTCCGCTGAGCTTGAAGGCATGGGCATGTGGTGGCCCCAGTCCACTCAAAGCAGCGTGGACATCAGGTCCCAGTTTGGAGGTTACGTGGGCAGGCCCACCAGAAGGTTTAGGGGGTAGGGGTGCTGAGAATGCCAGGGAGATAATAGTTGAAGTGATGGGAATGAATGAAGAACCAGCCTAGTCAGGGAACTGAGCAGATAAAAGGGGCCCTGAAAAGAGAGAGTAGAGTGAGGTCAGAGGAGCCAGTGCACCGTGAATGAAGGCCAGTCCCGTAATTGTACGTCTAAATTGGAGTTTCTTTCTAAGTTACCTGGAAAAGTACTTATTCTGCATTTATGCTGCTGTTGCCCAAAATGGTATTGAGAACCCATCTTGGAATTGAGCTCAGAATCTGCGGCACAGCTTTTGATTATCTGGAGTGTTGGTGATTCTTAGCCCCTTTGGGGGTGGATTTGATTTTTGCCAAGTCGTTCAGAGCTAAGTTCAGTGAAGAAAGTAGACAATAAAACTGGGTAATACCATTTTCAGTAGAAATGGAAATATAGATTTAAATAACAATACTGGTTTCTTTCTGTGATTTGCAACAGGACCTATGAGCAATTTCCGAAGAGAACGGGTACCACATTTTTGGAACGTGTACATATAGCCTCTCAAAGGAACTAGTTTGAGGGACACATTTCGGATATAAACATCTTAAGAGATTTGGGGATCACATGTCTTCAGACTTACACAGTACTCAGTAAATTACTCACTGGTAGGAAGTATAGAAGACTCCTGCCATTACATCTATACAATATTTTGTATAAATTATTGAAATCCTTTATGCCGATATGATATTCAAAGTAGTGATACTGAAAAGGAATATTTCTATAGCCAGCTTGGGATGCTTTATTTATGGTCTATTTCTTTACTGGACACTGGAAAAATATAATTTTTGTTATCTATTAGCATCTGTCAAACACTTCAAGGTTCCCTGGATGAAAAGTTATGATAAAGGCATACCTATAGCCATTATGTTGTCATAACTTAATTTGTTAAAACTTGGATATGTTTCTGAGAGATTTTGCTAGTTTTCATCTTCTTGAGACACTAGAAAAGAGTAGTAATTTTGTCCTCAGATGTCTGCCCTTACAGAGTAACACTGATGGCAGTGTTTAATGACAGCAGTAGAAATAACTACCTGCTGCAGAAAAATTCACCTAGAATGGGAATTCGTAATCATCTAAAATAGGGGAGGGGGGTACTTTCCTGACTCTAGAGGAGCAGAACATAGAATCCAGCCCCAGTGAAAAACTGCTCTGCCAACTTCTATGATTTAATTCCCTGAGAACGCTCGGTTCTTATTTGGGTTGCTTTCATCTCATGCTTTCTATTTAAGCTGGCTACTTACCAGAAGGCAAAAAATATGTCATCTTTCTTAGTGGGGGAGCGCTATTGGCATTCTGGCCAAACAGGTCTTTCTGGTGCGTGGGACTCCCAGAATTTTGCAGCATGGTTGGCACCCTTGGCTTCCTGATGCTAAATACCAGTAGCCCCCACAAAGTCATTGTGGCCGTCAGAAATGTCACCACACATTTGCAAATGCTTCTGGTTGTTCATGGACTCCTAGAGCATGGTGAACTTGTTTACTGAAAAGACAGGGAAGCCAGGAAACCTCTCTCTCTCTCTCTCTCTCTCCCCCCATCTGTCTATTCTCTCTCTCTCTCTCTCTCTCTCTCCCCCCATCTGTCTGTATATCTAATCTATCCATCCATCTATCTGTCTCCTTTTTCTTTCTTTTCTTTTTATTTTCTTTCATTGTGGTGTGAGGAATGACAGAAATAGGAAAGAGGAATATTTATGAAAGAAAGAAAGATGGAAAACAAATTATCCCAGGGAAGGCTAGGGGGGAGCAGAAGACAAGAGATAGGACATATAGCAGGGTGAGGATACTGGAAGAAAGGCTTCTGCCACATTGACTGTAGTCTCTTGTGATTTTCTCTCTGAAGCCAAGAATAAGATTTCCTGTAAGAATGCTCATGTGTAGTTGCATTATAGGGTATAACTGATTGCAGAGGCACCATAAATAGATTTCACTGAAAATGTAGTTAGAATTGTGTAAGGATTTAGATCCAAACCCTTAAAGGGAAAACAGTTTGTCATAAGGCAAGTTCATCTGACTTCATCTAAGGGAGGGTGCTTTACTGTGATAGGCCCAAGCCCCCTTATTTTAAAATGATGTTCCTTTCATGATTGGCCAGGAGCATGGACCCCAAAATACTTTCAGCTCCTGGGTAGCACGTTTTTAATTTTTACAAAATGAAACTCTCCTTTCGTGCCAATACCACTTTCTAAAAATAGTGTACCTGGCTAGCATTTAAAATCATACCCTCTAGCTTGCCATGATTGCTAGAAGTCATCTGTTATGTATTTTTAAAATCTGCACTAACACTTGTGGACCATTCATGCCATACTGAAGCTGATTTTCTACTTTATTTTTTCAGTTGTTCATGGTGGACAATGGAGCAGATGACTGGAGAATAGCCATGACTTATGAGCGTATTTTCTTCATCTGCTTGGAAATACTGGTGTGTGCTATTCATCCCATACCTGGGAATTATACGTTCACATGGACGGCCCGGCTTGCCTTCTCCTATGCCCCATCCACAACCACCGCTGATGTGGATATTATTTTATCTATACCAATGTTCTTAAGACTCTATCTGATTGCCAGAGTCATGCTTTTACATAGCAAACTTTTCACTGATGCCTCCTCTAGAAGCATTGGAGCACTTAATAAGATAAACTTCAATACGCGTTTTGTTATGAAGACTTTAATGACTATATGCCCAGGAACTGTACTCTTGGTTTTTAGTATCTCATTATGGATAATTGCCGCATGGACTGTCCGAGCTTGTGAAAGGTAAGTTTGTTTCTTTTCCTGAGAACATAATTTGCCATATGGTGTTCTTGAAAGCGGGAGAAAGAACACATTTTAGATTAGAGGCCCACAGTGGCTCACTCTTGAAAATTTTGGATTCTCAGATGGGCTTCTTTTAAATGAGTATGACAAAACTTTTCTTAAGATTTCTGCATACATCAATGCCTTGATGATTATGTGTATTTCTTTTTAATTTGATCAGTTTTCAATAGATGGGTGCCTTTATTATCTATGAAAAATTTTGGAGACTTACAAATTGAATAGGAGACTTCTCTCAGAAATGTTTGTTGAATGGATACACTGAATCATTTTGGTGCCTCGTTGGTTATAGCATTCACTACTGTTGAGACAGAAATCCGAGCGAAAAATGGTGATGCAAGGTGTCTGAAATTTAGGGAAATCTCGAAGTGGTTTGTTGATTGTAATGCCTATCTATAATAGTGTTCATGTGATTACTAATAAGGAGCTCGTAGGTATAATATTCAGTTTTATCAAACTATCCACAGTTAGTGAAAAGTAGCTGCGTGTATTTGTTTTGTGTCTGAAAAGCTATGGTGTTCTAGTACTAGACACACATTCTCAGAATACAGGTGCTGCTCAGTGAGTCCGAATTAATCAGTTTTGGCATCAGTAATGTTAACCTTGCTACTTCATAAACAAAAATGGATTTGTTACATAGATGGGAGGAACTCTGTCATGACAGGGGGAATCTCACGTGACCTTGGTTAACAAAAATCAAGTTGAAATTCCAATAGACAGGAACTATGCATGGATGTATAGCACTCTTAAATATTAGGATATTAGGATGCTGGTCTTTGTTGTAACAAGGTGTGTTTTAATTTAGTTTTTGAAAATACAAGTTTTATATACACACACAGTTTAGTGCAGAAAAATATCTGTATGAGAATTGCTGCAAAACAAACAAACCCATAACACCCCTCCCCCATTTCTACTTTCCAGAAGTAATCACTTTAAATTCTTTCAGCCATTTCTTTGGTGATTGCTTTTCATATTTCTAAATGATACTGCTTATATTGCTACATCTAGATTTTTCATCTACATTTTTATGGAAGCTGGGGTTTTAGTTTTCTTTCACTTACATGTACACACCCTTTTATGACTACCCTCCCCCAAAGTAATTTCTATCTTCCCAATAGTTATGTAAACACCAATAACCTATATTCGATGTTTATATTATTATGACTATGTGAACTGCAGTTGTAGTTGAACAATGTAGTATATTAGAATCATTTTGCCTTTCCTGCATATCTTTTTATTTTCTCTGGAATTAATAATTGCCTCATTTTATTTACTAAGGTTTTTTTATTTGCTTAGTTTTCTATCTACACTCCACTAAATCATCTCTAAATTCTCCCACAAAAAGATGTAAATCTTTTTATACTAGACTCATGTATATTGGGCAGCCTATCGATTTAACCTTGAATAAATGATTCTTGGGGCTTTTGGACCTGCGTCTCCATCATGTTAGGGATTTCCTTTGTCTTTTTATGTGGAGAACCCGTTTCCTTGAATCCTGGTTCTCCTTCTTTCTTCATTTATTCCTTTGTTTTGGCAGGATCAATCTTCTTAAAGCTTTTAAAGAAACGATAGTGGGTGGAGATGTAGGTTTTGAAAATTTTATGGCAAATATTTATTCTCCTCTGATGTTTAAATAATAACCAGGCTGGATATAAAATTCTAGATTAGAACTCATTTTCCCTCAGAATACTGAAGACTTAATTTTCCTCTGGCATCTAGGGTCCCAGAATCTTATGCTATTCTCACTTTTGATCTCTTCTATCCTGAACTCTTTTAGGATCAATACTCTAAATTGCACAAGGATGTATCTTGGTGTGAATCTATTTTAATCCAGTGTATTGGGAATTTAGTGGGCCTCTTCAATCTTGGGATTAGTGTCCTTCAGTTCTTGGAAATTTCCTTGAATCATTGAATGATTTTTGTGCCTGTATTTTGGTGTGTGGATATTAGCTCTCCTGTATTAGTTCTTTAATTTTCTTACTTTTTTCTACATTGTTTTTCATCTCTGTTTTTGCTCTATAGATGGCGGATAAGCTTAATTTTATCTTTAAACTGTCTATGGGGATTTTATTTCTTTTTTTCTATGCATTATTTTTAATGGCTCATTTTTGATCTCTGAATGCCTACTTTTTAAAAGTCATATTATGCTTGTCTTTTATAGATGTACTGTTTTATTTCTCTGGCGATGTTAATGATAATTTTTTTCTCTTTGTATATTTTTGTTTCCCTAAAGATTCATTTTTTTTTGTGTTTGTTTTTGGCTTCTAATTTAGAAGCTTAAGAGTGTTTAGGTGACTTTGACTATCTGTCCATACTGACAAGTGAGCTATTAAAGAGCTGACTGGATACTTTATATGCAAATCTAGAACTTGTTACTGGGGCTTCACCAAAGGGTGATTGGGTGTGGGGCGTGGAGCACTGATTTAGTATCTTTACATATTTTCTGGGGGGTTTTTCTGAGCAATCTGACTGCTCCTTGGGAAACCTTTTCAATAATAATAGAAGCCTGGATGACAGCACTCTGAATTGAAGGGGCAAAAAAAGGTCTCAGCAGTTAGTATGTGAGCATGTCTTTATTTTTCTAGTTGCAGCACAGTAG
>NW_005353770.1:1781816-1784158 GCF_000412655.1 Myotis brandtii | reverse complement strand
GGACATTGGAAGGCGGGGTGGGGGTGGGGTGAGGTGTGTGTGTGGGGGGCAGTGAGGGAATAGGTATCTAGCCACAAGTCCCACCCAAAGTGTTCTAATCTAGAAGGGGAGGGGAGGAATATAACCAGGGCCTCTGTTCCCTCTGATAACTTTCCTGCCTCATTTATGTGTTCTACTTGCTCATTTTATGGGGATGTAGGGTCAGTGTATTTGTTGACTTGGTCTGCTCTTATCAGAAATTCTGAAGTGGCTAGTTTTTTGATATTATGTATCTGAACCTTTTTTTAGCACTTCTCAGGATTAAAGTTTTCCTTTTAAAGAAAGGTAGGCTCCGTATGGCAATGCTTTGTTTCCTAGCAATCACAGTATTTAGAGCCTTACATTTTCTCCAGCAGATGTACCTATGAAGTTTGAAGAATAAATATCAAAAACCTTAGTTGACATACTCATTTAGTTTGTGGAGATTATCTTAATTAAAAGGTATGCATAACAATGTAACAATGCGAAGAAAAGCGGCTTAATAATATGAATATCTAAATGGGTGGTCCTTGTACATCTGCTTCCCACGGGCCAATTAAATAGCCTCAACATTATGCAAATGCTTCCCATTTTCTTTTCAAAAACAGTTCATCTTAGCTGTTACCATAATCCATTGTCACCACATACAGCAAGCCTAAGGCAAGTTGTACCAAATCTTCTTAGAAGCTTGTTTTTTAATGTGCTCAAATTGTTAGATGAGGGATCATTCCTGTTTCTGTCTAGAAGGCACTAGAAAGTGGAAATTGCCTATTTCCTATCAAGAATGAGAGTGTTGCCAGCAGGTACATAAAAGGAAACCAATCTGTGAAGGTGGGGAAGGGAGAAACACCAGACTTTGGACTGGCACACTGGGATTGAGTCCTAATGGTACCATGTAAGGCTGAGTGTCCTCAGACCAAGCAGCTAACTCCTCTTTGCCTTTGTTTCTTCATTGAAAACTAAGTGGATTGATAAGCTTTCAGCTTCCCATTGTAACATTTTGTAATTTCTTGTACAAATGTGTAAAAGAAAAGAAAATCATTAACCAGCCTTGTGATGGTAGATTTTCCACATTTTGTTTTTCCTTAAACTTCCCATTTTGGTACACATAATCTCCATATTGTGGCTTGTAAGAGACAAAGGTATAAAAAAATGCTTTGTTTTTCATAAAGTTGCTTTTAAATATGATGTCTTCTGCATCTTATACTTTCTTAGATGTTTACTTCCTTCCCTCCCCTTTGTGAAGTTCATAATACTCAATACTACACACAACTCTCTTATTTCTTTGGTTTGGAATTTGGACTTGAATGAACCCCACCAGCTCCATCTTTGGTCAATGCAAGCATTTTCTCCATATTAAAGGAGGATTCACACTTGATGGAAATTCTCTTCTTAGTTAATTAGAGTGTCTAAGAATAGTTTTAAAAGGAGAGCATCTAGGGGTTTCTGGGAAAGGTTCACTCCTAAGAAGGAGGGCATCCTATAGGAGGCATCTATTCCTGGTGCTATTACTTACCCTGGTGGCTCATACACCTCTGATTTACCCATAAGTAATTACCTTCCTTCTTTCTCTGAATGATAGGAGGAAGCAGAGTGGCGAGTATTTGCATTATTTCTGTGGCCTACATTTGTCAGGAGGAGGCCACAGTATGTCTTCTCTCTGGTTCTCCTTGTATTTCCATGGATTTTAGGCCTGGAAAGAGCACTCTCTTGTGAAGCAGCCTGGGGAGTGTTGTCTGATGCTGATAAGGGCTCTCATGGTCATGGAGACCTAGGTCCAGGCATTTAATCAGATATGTCAGAAGAAACCTCAGAAACATTATGTCTTTGAAGAAGTCTGAATTCGAGGGCTTGGGGTCCTGAAAATTTGGAATTAAACAATCCAGAACTTTTGAAGTTTCATTGGATCTGTAAAGATAGCATGTTCAACCCAAAGTGGGTTTTGATGGTTCTATAAAGATAGCATGATATCTTTACAACTGGAGAAGGTTAGTAGCTGTTTTGCAAGGAGCAGTTACACAAAGTGTTACACAAAGAAAGCATTTTGTTGTGTCTCTTTCTTTTTTACTATAAAAGTTCTCAGAGCATTTAATATGTGAATGTGTATTGGGAATATCCAAGAGAAAAAAAGCACTTTTATTTGGCACATCTTCTGGGAAACCCAGTTGGCGTCTGTCAGTACTAAAGTTTCATAAATAGAAAAGGATGGTAGCTTTCCACGCAGTTTGGGAATTTAGATAAAAAGTTCTTTGTTTAATATATTCTACTAGAGGCCCGGTGAACAAAAACTTGTGCACTGGGGGGGGGGGGGCCCCCAGCCCGGC
>NW_005353770.1:1769287-1781385 GCF_000412655.1 Myotis brandtii | reverse complement strand
CTGGGGTGCCTGGCCAGCCTGGGTGAGGGGATGATGGCTGTTTCCAGCTGATCACACCCCCTTCAGGGTGGGGTTCCCCACTGGAGTACCTGGCCAGCCTGGGTGAAGGGCTGAGGGTCGTTTTCAGGCTGGCCAACGCCCCTGGTGATGGAAGCTTCTAACCTCTCCTTTTTTTCTTTTTTTTCTTTTTATTCTGGGATTTATTTACCTTCTATAATTGAAACTTTGTAGCCTTGAATGGAGCTCAGAGCCGGCCAGGGAGGGCGGAAAGCTTGGCTTCCTCCATCACTGGAGCAGCCAAACCTCCTGCTTGCTCCAGCTCTGTGGCTGCCGGCTGCCATCTTGGTTGGGTTAATTTGCATATAGTCGCTCTGATTGGCTGGTGGGTGTGGCTTAAGGCATAGCAAAAGTACGATCAATTTGCATGTTTGTTTTTTATTAGTGTAGATTGTTCCTCCAAGTTCCATAATGTGGAAGAGAGGGCAAGTTTGGAATGGAGAAGAAAAAGGGGGAAAGAAAAGGGAGCTGGGAACTATGTGTCAGTTACCAAGCACAAAAGCAGATGCTGTAATCATCTCTAATGAACTGGAGATGCTCAGAACCATTTCTCGTACTGAAAAAAGATTCATTTAGTTAGGACATTAGCAGCTACATTACACAAACTTACTGTTTTTTATTTATCTCATTGTTATATCTCTAGGAGCATTTCAGTATGCATTAAGGAGATGCATTAAGAGAAAAGTTTTTCTAAAAATGACAAGAATGGTTTGCTTTTTTCAAAGTGGAAAAATTGGAGAAACAAACAAATGGAACATGTTTTTAATAGACTCTGATCATGTAAGCTACATTTTAGATGTATTAGAATAATATTTTATCACTAAAAACTGACAGATGAGAATTAATGGTATTTATTTTTTAAATTAGCAGACAGCCAGGCGCTTCACTTGTGTTTAGCATCTATTATACAGTTTATTAAAAGTGTGTTTCATTTCTTCCGTTAATCAAGTTAGGCTTTTCTCTGTTTTTTAAACTCTCTCACAAATAATCTCCTGCATTGCACTTTTTAATATTGCCTGGAAGGAAGATGATTTCTGAAATGCACTTGATACTTACTTTTTTATAACATAGAATATTGTGAAGTATAACAGCCAAATCATGGCCCAAAATAAAACCTTATACAACATACATCTCATATAAAATAGCTGCTTTTTTAAAAAAAAAATCTTTATTGTCAAAAGTATTACATATGTCCCTTTTTTCCCCATTGACCCTTTCTAGCCTGCCCCCAATCCCTGCCCCAGGCCGTCACCACACTATTGTCTATGTCCATGGAATCATGTGATAGTTGTCTTTCTCTGATTGACTTATTTTGCTTAGCATAATATTCTTCAGGTCCCTCCATGCTGTTTCAAAGGGTAAGAGATCCTTCTTTTTTACTGCTGCATAGTATTCCATGGTGTAACTGTACCACATCTTTTTATCCACTCGACTACTAATGGGCACTTGCACTCTTTCCAGATCTTAACAGTTGTAAATTGCACTACTATGAACATAGGGTTGCATACATTCTTTCTGATTGGTGTTTAAGTTTCTTAGGATATATTCCTAGAAGTGTGATCACTGAGTCAAATGGCAGCTCCATATTAAATTTTTTTAGGAAAATCAATATTCTTTTCCATAATGACTGCACCAGTCTGCATTCCCACCAGCAGTGTACTAAGTAAGGTTCCCTTTTCTCCACATCCTGGCCAGCACCTGTCCTTAGTTGATTTGTTGATGATAGCCATTCTGGCAGGTGTGAGGTGATACCTCATTGTTGTTTTAATTTTTATCTCTCTAATGATTAGTGACTCTGAGCATTTCTTCATATGTATCTTGGCCATCTGTATGTGCACTCTGGAGAAGTATCTATTTAGGTCCTTTGCCCATAAAATAGCTACTTTTAACACAAGGATTGGTTATGTCTTCTGACACCAATACTCTGTTACGCAGAAGTTGGTAAGGAAAGCCCTTAAAGGACAAGAATATCTTATTTTATAACTACACAGGTTTCCATCCTTGTAGCACCGGTTTATAGAGGCTCTGTGATTTGGGATTCCACTCTGTTGAGTATGGGCCTTGAATGTCACCTCAGTTTTCTACATACTAAGATAAAATGAATACCCTTACTCCTGAGAACCAATAACCAAAATATGGAATGGTTGCACAGCTATAGACATTCACTGAAAACTATTGAATTGTATATTCACAATATATGTACATAACTTATGCCTCAATAAAGTTGTTTGGCATAAATCAGTTACTCTAAGATCATACCCAATGACTTCCTCTACATCGAGCAGGACTTTAAGTAAAACTGAACTGTAAGTTTCAATATGTGATAAACTGTTTAGAATGCTTAAGTGATCTGGGTTCTAATGTTCAAGTTTCTCATTTCAAAAGTTTGAGTGTGTTTTTGTTTTTTATATGATAGAAAACATTTTTTGCAAGGAGGGGGAGATAGGTGGGATCTGAAATTCTCATTTGTCCTATTTGTTTTTTATTATTTATATTGGATAAAATGTAGGAGAATATGAAATCAGGAGCTACATTTTCAGACACTAGCTTGTTTTCTTGATTTACCATCCATGGTTTTATTTTATATTTTTAGGAGGCTCAGAGGCCTGCAAATTCTCAAGCCCTGTCCATCGGAGCTGCTGTATTTCTTTTTGATTTACTTTCATTTGAAACACGTGACTTGTGATTGAGTTTCTTCAGTAGTCGTAGAAGTAGTCATAAAACATGCATTGCAGGGCCAGGGAAACATCCTGCTGGCACCTTCTCTTCATATAGTATACTGAATCATCTGATTCTTTCTCACCACTTCAGGTTTCAGCTGTTGCTAAGTAAACTCTAAGCATTTCATCAATGGATTTGTAACTGGTGGTTGATGGTAATGTAATACTTTGTAAACTAAATACTTCCAGGATCTGATTCATACATTCAGACATAGCATTTTCGGGCTCATAAGTGAGTCACAACTTTAAAATGGGCTCTTTTAAGGTATAAAAATCGGCAGTTTGAAAGCATTCAGGATGCATCTGTGACTTGCGAAGTGTTTTCCAAGTAAATTGGCCATGAAGTCTTACAGAAAGAAAAGCCAGTTCTCTCTCAAGCTCAATTTTCTCTTCATTCCTACATACATATGATTTGTTTTTTTGTCTGCCTCCTGAGAGAACAATGAGGATTAATAGCTGTTGGCAAGATGCTTGGAAATCCTGGTTTGAAGAGTGCAGTTTGAGAATATCAGCAGTGATTATATGCAAGCAGAAAAGACAGCTCAGAAATTCAACCTCACTGATCTCAGAGTACATTAGTCCTCCCCATCCTGACACCCAGGCCGATGTTTACACTTTATGGAATATGGGTCTGGAGCACCTTTGGAATTTGGAAAATCCCTTTGATCATCAATATAGTACTTTAAACAGCGTGCATGTATGCAGTCATGTGTGCACCATTCTCATGCAATTCAGAACCTTGGTTTCAGATAAAAACAAAGAACATGTCAATGCCCTAACATTTTGTCTTTAAGAAAATTAGTACATATCATAGACATACGTGGGGCTTGGTTGGAGAAAACTCAAGCTTTTCCTACCTGCCTGCAGGATTTTCTATTTGTTTAAAGTTTATATCCTTTATTTTTAAGGTTACCTTATTGAAAAAGATCATTAAAATAACAAAAAAATTAAGATAAGAAAAGTAGCTTATGTGCAGTAATGTGCACACATTTGGAATTGCATACCGCTTGGACAAGTCTTCCTTGTATTATAATGTTAAATGTTCATACCCTTAGTACACATTAAAGGGCTCCTTTAATGCCGTGGGAATTCATTAGGGAATAAGGTGGGTTTTAGAATTGTATCCCAGAGCTGGGGTATGGAGCACCTGCTGTTTATGAGGCAGACTGCTTGGCTTGACTCCCCTGGGAAGGACTGGATGAACCATTTCTCCACTGCTAGCTGGGCTGGTAGAGCAGCATCTGGCCTATTGATGCTCTTTGAGGCCCCGAGGAGGGCAGTGTCAGTCCTTGAACTCTCCAGCTCTGCCAGTTCCAGCCTTGAGTGTCCCTGATTCAAAGCCCATGGATTAATAAATAATCTGATCACTGCCAAATTCCTAGGGATATTGGGAAAGGCCCAATCATCAGATATTTACACCTAGCATGGTGGCAAAGTCAAAGCCATTTTGAGAACATGGTCATTTTTCAATAATTTATTGATGAATAAATAAAGGATTAAAAAAACTTCATGTGCAGTTTCACCGTAATTTTTTATTTAAGTGTAAAAAGAAAAGAGGATTCTTGTCATTCTTGTGAGGTTTTGAAACAACTTTATCGAGGCATAAGTTATGTACATATATTGTGAATATACAATTCAATAGTTTTCAGTGAATGTCTATAGCTGTGTAACCATCACCTCTATTGAGTTTTAATCAGTTCTGTCACCCCCAAAATATCCCTGTTCCCATTTGTGCTAAGTCCCTGTTCCTTTTAGTTGCAGGCAACCACTAATATACTATCTATCTCCATAGATTTGCTTTTCTGGGCCTTTCATAGAAATGGAATTAGGTAATATATAGCTTTGCATCTGGTTTCTTTTACACAGCTCAAATTTCTGGTGTACTAGTACATCCTTGTTGTAGTATGCATCATAGTTTGTTCCTCTTTATTTGATGATGAATGGTGTTCTGTTGTAAGGATATGACACATTTTAGTCATCCATTCACCAGTTGATATACACTTAAAAGGTTTCCTGTTTGGGGCTGTTTTGAATAGAATTGCTGTGAACTTTTGCACAGAAGTCTCTGTATGAATATATGTTTTTGTTTTTAGTAGACATATAGGAGTGGCTGCACCATTTTACATTCCCACCAGATATCAGCAATATATAAGGGTTCCAGTTTTATCACAACCTTGAAAACATTGTCATATACGTATATGGATATATCACATTGTCAAGCATATACATATACATAAATATAAACATATACATATACATACCTTTATTTATATAATCTAATAATCACCCTAGTGAGTGTAAAGTAGTATCTTATTATGGTTATAATTTGCAATTCTCTAATGACTAATGATGGTAAGCACTTTTAATATGATCATTAGCCATTTGTATATCTTCTTAGGCAAAATATCTATTTAAATTCTTTGCCCATTTTTAAACTGGGTCATTTGTCTTATTAAATTGTAAGGGTTCTTTATCTATTCTTGTTGCCCATCCTTTATCAGATATATGATATGCAAATATTTTTTGTGGCTTGTCTTTTCATTTTCATTCTCGTGTTTTTATACATGTGGAAGCTACATATACTTGCCTTTCTCTAAATCAGTTTGCCTCACCTCCCAAAGCCACACAGGAAAAAATAGCCAGTTACTTATACCCAGGGAATGTAAACTTTTTGAAGAGACTTGATTTTCTTAAGTTTTCTGCTTTGTATGTTTCTCTTTGCTGGCCGTTTCCTACCCTGATGTCTTGCTTTTCTAGTAAACCCTATTTTTTAGTAATAGTAAAGAGAGGAAGGAGCAAGGGAGAAATATCTTTCCAGTTTCTTGCATTGCTTTTATAATTGCAATATCTATGAAGAATGAAGTGCAGAAAGCATGCCATTTTTACACTGAGGGTGAAAGAAGTTCCTGACTTGCATCCAGTGGGGGTATTTAAAATTCTTGTGTGTTTTTTTGTTTGTTTTTTATTTTTCCCAGTTGAGGAAATACTTTGTTTTCATAGACCCACAGCTTTCTTCATGACCAAGGGCAAATATTTGTAACGTGTCCGACCCTACTTTAGGTATGTAGATAAAGATGGTTAAAAAACAAGCTGCCACCTCCTTTTTGTGTGGCCTGGCCAGATATTATGATGGTCCACACCCATGACTTTGGAAGAGTATTAATCAGGCCATGGGCTTCCTGACCAGATGACCACTGTTAGACTGTTCTTCATGGTGCACTTCATATCGCAGTGACAGGATATCATAGTATAACACACAAGGATGTGGCAATTGATATTTGCCATTCAGTATCCCACAGTGGCTAAGGGGAAAAAGTGACTACTGCCTAATATCATTGCTTTCAGGTCTCTTCTAGATTTAGCATTCTCAAAGCTTTCTGTGTTACATAATATATACTATATTCATTTATGGAATTGTATTTAATATTCTAACAAAAAAAATACAATTATAAAATACGTTTTTGCAGACTCTGTGGTATCTAATGTTGCGGCTATAGAACCTCTTATGAAATTTCATATAAGATTCCTGGTCTGTAAATATGAAAGCCACAAAGTAAGGTACAATGTATTCAGATCGAGGGGCTTGGCAGGAAATCTCCTGCCAGTGATCATAGTGAAAAGTTAAATTTAGTAGCTTTTTTGATTTAAAGAAATGGTTCCTAATATTTCATGTGAATCAGCATATTAATGACCATAAGTACTCTGTTTTTGGACAAAAGTACGGCTTTGCTATGTGTCTATGGAGAATCTCCACTAATTATTATTTTGGAGGCAGTTTTATTACAAAATGAAGCATCCAGTACAGAAAGATCACTTTGGTCAGAAATTTAACTTTGTTTAGTGGTGGCCAGCCCTTAGAATTTCTTACTTTCTATATGTCTGGAAAGAGATGATTATATTTAGCTGTACTAGTTACTAAGGTAGTCTGCCTACTGTGCTTTCTATTGGTTAGTAAAGTGTTTTGCCTTGTTTTGATTTGTTTTAAATAGGTTCTAAGGAGCTTGGGGGTGTCAGTTTGAAGTGAGAGGCCACTCTGTCAGGTTCTGTATTCCAGTTTAAAGATACTCCATTTTTTATATCCTGATAGCTTTTATTCCTCTTCTCATCCACCATTCACCTCCTTTATCATCTGGATTCTGTTCTTTCGGCCTTACTAAGGTCATGGGCATTTATCATGATGGAGTATGTGTTTTGGCTAAGTGCGTGATGATAGAGCGTTGGATGGTAAAAGAAATTAAGACGCCAGCAGGTTTGATGTGGTCTTAAAGAAGAACCTGGAAGACTATTGTAGTCATTAATCACAGGCATCGTGAGCTCAAAGCTTATATCTGATCTGGGTTAGGGGATGAGTTCTCCAGTTTTAAGGTATTCTCTGAGTGCCTATGGTACTCTACACGCTGTGCAAGTGGAGGTACAAAAGCCCCACCTGAACCAACTTCTCAAGGATAAAGACAATATCTGTACAACTCGATCCCCACAGCCCAGAGCCCTTTAATATCTGGGTCAGATAAGACCTTAGAAGTCATCCAATTCTATCAGGTCAAGACTAACACCAACCACCAGCACTCCACGTGGACCTGTGGGGTGAATGTTTCTGCACAGATAGGCACCATCAGTCAGAACAGCAGAAGGCTAATTAGCAGCACTTCGTGAATTATTTCATATGTTAAAGTGCAACCCAATAAGAGTCATTATAAGGAACACTACTAATGCAATAATGTATGATACCTGTGGAAAAAGCTCTAAAGTCTTTATTTCTAGGAACTGGTTCATTTGCAAGTAATTAGAGTTTTATTATTTAGTAAGTTAACAAAGGTTAATGGGGAGCTCTGTGTTCATTTAAAATTTCTTTGAAGCAGGAGTGAAAATAGCCCTGGCTGGATTTTTGAAGACTGCAGGCACACTGGTCTAGGAAACCTGAAACCTTCATTATGCCCCACAGGCTCAGCCTCACAGGAACATGACAGGCAACGCAGCCCTGCGTGACACCCTCTCAGTGTCCCTCTGCAAGGCCTTTCATTTACTCTGCTGGAGCACACAGACTTCTGACAGACTTGCTCGGTCTTTTATCTTGGATCTTACTTTGTGGGCTCTCAGTTTCTGTGTGGCTACAGTCACTGACTGGGATGAGCAGAGGGAGGGCAGAGGGAACCCCATCCTGCAGCGACTTTTGTGACAGCCCTCCCCAGAGCAGAGAGACATGCAGACAGATGGGAGTGCCCCTAAGGCAGCATTCCATCTTTCTTTCACAAAATTTCTCTCATGTTCTAAGTTCATTGCTCCTGTCCCTCTTGCCATCAACTTAGGTCCTGTGGTGTATTTAATGTCACGGGTACTTCCTGAAAGCCTCGTTAACGGTAGAATAGATGTAATAAGCAACCTAGCCTTGCTCCTGTTAGAAATGCACACAGCAAGGGCTGTTCCAGTGCTCTGCAGGACTTCTGAGAATCCTAGCCACAGGAGAAAAGGAAAAAAGCATCAGGAGTTTTAAACCATGAGGTTTAACTTTCTCAGGCAATCATATGCTTAACCACAGTTTTGAAGGGGTCCAAGTAGGTTCTTTGAAATACAACATAAGACTTTTGTTTGTGGTCTTTTCTTTTATCTGGTTTAGTCTTTGTCTTAATCTGTGCATCTTATTGATCATTTTTTAGGGACAAATACCAGGGAGAACTGAGGGAATAAAAATATTCTTTCCAGTGTACTGAGCTCTCTGTAGCAGGGGTTCTCAAACTATGGCCTATGAGCCAAATTTGGCCCACTGTTTGTTTTTGGACAGCCCATGACCTATGAATAGTTTTTACCTTTTTAAATCATTGTGACAGAGACCATATGTGGTCTACAAAGCCTATAATATTTATAATCTATCATTTTATGGAACAATTTAACTGATTTGAAAGTAGCATCATTTTTGTCAAGTTTGTTTCAAGTACAATGTGATATAAAAGATTTTTCTAATTTTATTTTGAGTTTCAGATAATGAATTTATATTTATCACAGCTTAAATAAGGCATTTTATTTATTTTTTTTAAATGATCATTATCATATATTTAGGACTAAATATAAACTTTTCGTGACATTGGCTTATGTGATAGGTCCAGGTGTCATAAGGATGTTAATCAGTGATCTAAGCTATGCTGACTAGTACTAGCTAAATGCTGGTATAATTTATTTTGGCTACAAAATAAAAGAAAAGCTACATCCTTTGTCCACCTAAATATAAAGCAGCAATATATGAAAAAAGTGCTCTGATCTATTGAGGGATCTAGTCTCAGGGGTTTTGACCTCATTGACCTTGAGTAACATCAGTGGAAACACTGAATCGTTAAGATTAGCCCAAGAACGTATATGCATATATGCAGAGCCCATAGATACAGACAACAGTGTGGTCATGGTTGAGGGGCTGGGGAAGAACGTATATGCATATATGCAGAGCCCATAGATACAACAGTGTGGTCATGGTTGAGGGGCTGGGTAAGAACTGAGTAGAGGGGGCAAAGTGGGGGCAAATGGAGGACATCTGTAATAGTGTCAACAATAAACATTGAAAAAAGAAACATATCCACTGAGCCAAACCGGCTAGGGATATATATATATATATATTTGTGTTGATTTTAGAGAAGAAGGGAGAGCAAGAGAGAGATAGAAACATTGATTGGCTGCCTCCTGCATGCCCCACCCTAGGGATCAAGCCCACAACCTGGGCATGTGCCTTGACCAGGAATCGAACTATGACCTCCTGGTTCATAGGTGGATGCTCAACCACTGAGCCATATGGTGCAATATACACATTTTGTAACATAGAAACCCACACCTGAAACCTATATGTTCATGTTGACCAATGTCACCCTAATCAATTTAATAAATGGAAAAAAAAAGATTAAGAAAAACAAAATCGAATATGGACGTTGTGGAGGGGCAGATCTTAGGTTGGATTTAGAACTAAAGCCTTCCAAACATAAGCATTTAACATTGCCAGAATGATTTCACTTTGACTAGGAGGATAATCTAAAGTATTCTTTGCCATATTGTTCTCCACAATATGTAGCTGAGCTATGGCTACAACAGTGGCTTCATGATGCTTATTGTTGGTACTTCTAAGGGTAAAACAATCTTTATTGTGGTTATGTTAATAGAGTGTCAGCATAAAATACCATGATTGTTTTTGTCCTATGGTCTCTGCTTCCAAACGCAGAACTGTTTCTCTCAAGTCAGCTTATGTCACTTTATATGGGACAAATTGACCAGCAAAAGATTAAAATAATTCCTGTTTGATTTTCTAGTATGAATCTCTAGTAAGTCCTTTGTGAGGTTTTTTGGCTATTTCTCTTAAGCATTATGTGCCTTTTCTATAAACACAATGTTCCTCAGAAAAGTATAAAGGGAGAAGCTATAATTTGGCTAATATACCAGATATCTGGGACAATATCATGGGTGTTGATAACATTATTTATATTACTTTAGGAAAGCATTCAGAGAACATGTTTTGTAGGATATTCAGAGCTTTAATGGCATTTTGCTTGATAAGAATTTCATATTATTGTCGCATCACAGCTTCTTCTATCTTCACTTCCTCCTCCCATCTGACCCTTCAGACTGACTGTAGATCTATCTCATTTTGGCTAGGCCTGTTCTCACCCAAAAGAATTATCATTTCATGGCAGTTTTCATGCTCAGTAAAAATAATGTATCCCTTCCTTCCCCAATGTTTTTGATGGACACATTTTTCATACTTAAGACAGATAGGTGGGATGTGAAATTGCAATTTGCTTCTTTCTCAAAATGAGTTTATTTCTTGAATGCTGCAGATTTTTATACCTTTCCAACCCAGGCTTAAGTTGTCTTAACCACTTTCCAATTGATTTTACACATAGCCTTGGATGTTCTTGTTTAAGCATATATTACATTTGCTTTATATAGATTGTCTTTGTTGGAAAAGAAGGAATCCTGGATGATGGTTACTAGTGAACCAACATAAAGGGTGTCCCAAAATTCACGCAAGAAGTAATTTTGATAGAAAACACAGGTTTATAATTAAAAATTGTAAATTTTTTATTGATTCATAAAGTATACAGTATAGGGTTATGTAGGGAATAGCATATCAGGTAAATGGCCTCCACGGCTTTGCTGGCACATACGCACTCTTTTGTTATTGCCTGAGCAGCCGCATTTTCGAAGAATGGTCCCATGATGCCTCCCTCCCAAAATCCGCACCAAAAAGTGACACAGTGTGGATGCATTTGTTTCTCAACAATCACTCGTGGATTTTCTGAACCCCAAATGTGACAATTTTGTCGATTAACCAAGCCATCAAGATGAAAATGAGCCTCATCGAAATTCAGCCACATTTATGCAAAACGGTCATGGAAAATTTCAACAAAAGAGTGCATATGTGCCAGCAAAGCCATGGAAGCCATTTACCCAATATGCTATTCCATACATAACCCTATACTGTTTACTTTATGAATCAATTAAAAATTTACAATTTTTAATTATAAACCTGTGTTTTCTATCAAAATTACTTCTTGCGTGAATTTTGGGACACCCTTTATTTAGGTGAAATTGTAAAAAAAGAAATGAAAAATAAAAGCCAACATGTGAGTTAAACTTTGTTATGGTAGCTTAAATTTTAAAAGAATGTATCTATAATTTGCTTGCTTTTATTTAAATTGAAAGTAATCTTGGCACGTTTTGAAAGGAAGCGCCATGTTTGAACCATCCTTATTTCCCAGTTTTTCATGATCAGTATTTAGTCACTGGTATTCTACTAAAACCATTCTGCTAATTTGTCTTTTCTTAAATCACCACTAAGCACAAAGAAAAAAAAAAGAGAACTTGTGCTGCTCTAAGTGGCATCTCTGCATTACGGAGATTATTTATACGTGTCTTAGTGTTCTATAAAACCAGAAAAAGGCTGTATGTGCAAGTCTCTTAAGGACTAGCAATGGCTGTACAGTATATATAATTAGAGTGGTATATATAATATTATCCTATCTAATAAAAGACAAAAAGGGTAATTAACCGTACCTCTGCTACACTTCCCATTGGCTAATCAGTGAGATATGCAAATTAACTGCCAAGAAAGATGGCGGCCAGCAGCCACGCAGCTGAAGCGAGCAGGAGGCTTGCTTGCTCCAATGATGGAGGAAGCCAAGGTTCCCCGCCTGCCATGGCCCGGCTCTGAGCTCCGAAAGCAACAGCTCCAAAAGCAACGAAGTTTCAATTATAGAAGCTAAACAAACTCCAGATACCTGCTTTCAGCCAGCCTCAGCCTCAGAGCTGGAGCGAGCAGGACGGCAACAAAGTTTCAATTATAGAAGC
>NW_005353770.1:1762922-1768771 GCF_000412655.1 Myotis brandtii | reverse complement strand
GGCTGCCAGAGGGATGTCTGATTGCCAGCTTAGGCCCAGTCCCCTGGGGAGCAGGCCTAAGCCAGCAGGTGGTCATCCCCTGAGGGGTCCCAGACTGCGAGAGGGCACAGGCCAGGCTGAGGCGACCCCCCGCCCAAGTGAACAAATTTTTTTGCACCGGGCCTCTAGTTATATTATAAACAATTTGAATGCCATTGTTTCAGTACCCTTTGGATCAAGGGGGAATCCTTCTTGTCATCATGCGCACTGTGGTGATGAGGCCAAGCCAGTAAGTCTGGCTGCATTGTCCCCTGGAGTTTGCTTTGGGCACAGCTATAAGCTAGTCTCTCTGAGCAAGCATGGGCCTCATAGAACAGGCCATCGTCAGAGACTTATAGATCACTGACAGACACAAATCTGACTGGAATTGCTCAGAAAGGAAGTTCTACTAAGGTCACTTTGCATTTCACCTGGCAAATGATTAGCACTTTTATAGTCAATAGAGTCCATAGTTTTATGAGCCTTGGGGCTTGTTCCTATTGATTAGCCAGATACTGTGGCAAATAAAGTTAAAATAGGGAAATACAGTGGACCCCAGGACCCAGCACATGAGCTTGTCACAAAGCCAGTGTTCAGTAAGTTCATTAATTACCAGTTGAGCGTCACCTGAAGCAAAGCAACAAGGCACACATCCCAATCTACAAGAAGTACTATGTAGGTGATACATAGCTCGGCTCCTGCAGGCCAGGGTGGTGGCTTTGACTTTTCATGTGCTCCTAACATAAACCCTAGAATAAAGCCAACAATAAATAGTTGTTGCATAAGAGAATTGGTGGTTAATTCTGGATGTTTTGCTCATTTTTAAGGTCTTGTCCTTAAGTCCTCAGACCTAATTAAATTGGAACAGAGCTTCCCACCCACTCATCACCCCCCCCCCAAATACAGGCAAAAATACTGAATCACAGAATGACTTTAAATGAGGAGACAAATAAAAATCTAACCTCTTCAGAGACTTAGAAAGTTTTTCATACGGTGTTTTCTACTCTGTAAGTTAGAGTTGCCTTTTTTTGTATTAAGACCTATTTCCAAAGATACTCATTTATTAAGAGAAAAATAAATGCTACAAATGGGTCCTGGAGCAGGTAATGAGATGAGAAAGAAAATTCCTACCCATTATCTCATTTACTAATATACTTGTATATTGGGGAGCATAACTATACAAATGATATAGTCTTTGCCCTCCAGGAATTTGCAATATAGTAGGGTAAATGTGTAAATAAACTATAATATGAGCAAGAATAAGATAGCCACCATAGCTGAGGGTCATGCACACAAATCATAAATCATAATTTTAAAACTTAGGAGATGACTTCCTATAGAAGGATACATTTGAGTTGGGACTTAGAATGTCAAAAGGCCAAACAGTGAGGAAATCTAGCCCCTTCTGAGGAACAGCCTAAATAAGAGGTATGAGAAAGGGAAAGTGCAGGGCATGGTTAAGGGGTATCTGTGTTCACAGCAAAGAATTTATAAAGGATTGTAGTGGGAGATTAGCTAAAATGGGGCTGATGTGCAGGACAATGAGGAGTGTGGCTTTTAAATCTAGTCCCAAATACTTTCTTCATGATGTTTGTGTTACCTGCATTATTTTTTTAGTGGAACTTCTATTAAATTGACATTTATTTTTCTAGAATACATTCACTTTAAAAGGAGCTTACTATCACTATGGCAAATAATAACCCTATATTACCTGCTCTAAATAAATCCAGAAACCAAATATTGGTATTAAATTCTAATTTGACCTTGTTTTCTTTCTAGTGCTCTGAGCTGAGCCTATAGGTTTGTTACAGTGGGAGGTCAACAGATGTTTAAGAGTTGATCCTGACCTGCTAGCAGCATAAAGCTAGTGCTCTTTCTTACCTGTCAGAAGGATCAAAAGAGGAGCAAAATGAAAATAAATGACTTATTAAAAATATGATATTTTTAAATCCTGAGTCTCTGTGCTAGTGAAATTCACCTCATATACCTCCTACAACCTTGGCCTGGGCCATTGCCCCAATCCTATACTTTCAGAAACTCTGCTTCAGGCACTGGAGAGAGCCTGAAGGGTTTTAGGCATATGAGTAATTTAAAAGCTGCCAGCACTTTAGGAGGAAAATCCTGGCAGTGGTATTGTAAAGGGCATCTGGGAACAGGAAATCCAGCTGAGAGGCTATCACAGGATCTAGACCAGAGGAGAGGGGCCTGGAGGAAGGGATGGATCCTTCCACGTGCCAGGTACTGAGAGAGTAGTACCCAGTGACCTTTGGGGCTCAGAGATAAGGCTTCGAAGAGGAATCTGAGATTCTAACTTGTATGAAATGATGAAGGTTGTAGGGACTTAAAGATATACTGAACATGGGAGGTGAGAGTTGAAAAGGGAGCAATGAGGGATTTATTTTGGAGATGCCAAAAAGATGTTGAAAGAAGAGAATAAGGTCCTTAAGGTAAGCCACCGGGATGCCACCTTTATCTAAAGCAGTGGTTCTCAACCTTCCTAATGCCTCGACCCTTTAATACAGTTCCTCATGTTGTGGTAGCCCCCAATTTCATTGTTACAAATTGAACATAATTAAAGCATAGGGATTAATCACAAAAGCAATATGTAATTATATATGTGTTTTCTGATGGTCTTAGGCGACCCCTGTGAAAGGGTCGTTCAACCCCCAAAGGGGTCGCGACCCACAGGTTGAGAACCACTGATCTAAAGAGATGGGAAGAGAGGAAGAGGAAAAAAAGGGAGTTAAGAGGATTCTCATCAGATGACCTTCAGTCTCTCTGAAATGAATGATAAAGCTTTGTATGCAAAGCAAGCTTGGTGAAGACATGGTAATCTAAATTCAGTAAAGGAAAGATATTGTAATCTGTTCTACCCAAGGTCTTGGTATGAATAAGGAACTGCCATGCTTTTAAATATTAAAAATTCTCCATAAATCTCAAAATATTGCAACTTCAGATTCACTTGACACCTACTAAGGAAGTTCACCTAGAAACTAATATACTCTGATTCTTGCACATGTGAGAGTCCCAATTCTGTGTGACCTACACCTACAGTCCTACAATGCACAGATCAACGTGTCAGTCACAGGATTTTCAAGTTTAGCGATGGGAGTAATTCTCAAGGTGACCTGTCCAACTATTAATTTAGTTCTTGAATCATGTCAACCTCACAAAGTATCATTCATGCCATTCTTGGAACCTCAAACAACACCCTTCCCAACTCCTGGAAAAGCCTATTCTTTCCTTGGGCCAACTTACTCTATTGTTAAGTATACTGAAATTCCCTCCGAGTAGTATGTACAATAAAAACAATTTTAGTGCATTACTAGCTGGCTGGGCCCGAGTTTCTAGGTGACGCTTCCTTACCTGCCTACCCTAATGAATCCCATTGGAATTAGAAAAATCATGCTGACACCACCTTGGTTAATGGCCACATGAATCCCATTGGAATTAGAAAAATCATGCTGACACCTTGGTTAATGGCCATAGGGTTTACTTAATGCAAATATGGGTTTGCTTCTGTTTGATGATGTTTAGAGTAGTTTAATTAAATATTTACAGTGAAAGACCATTTGAATACAGATTTGAAGATGCATCGTGTTTCTCTCTTTAGAGCTTCTAAAATGCTTTCATCTCTAACCTACTTACGCATCTGTCCTCACTTCTACCTGGGATTACACATACTACTTTGTTTGTGTTGGACCCACCAGACCACAAGCTATCTAAAGCCTTTTCTTTCATGTGTTACTTCATTTATCCATCTGTCCACTGCACCGTGCTAGGCTCTGCTCCAGGTCTTGGTTGAGAACAGGGACAGGTTGCCTACATTCTCTGGACTCTTCTGTAGATGAGTCAGCAGCCTAGCCCAGTGCTGGGCACATTGTAACTAATGAATCAGCAGCTTAGCCCAGTGCTGGGCACATTGTAACTAATGAATCAGCAGCCTAGCCCAGTGCTGGGCACATTGTAACTGTTCCATAAATAGCTGATAAATCAGTGGAAAGTGTTGGATAGTGACTTAGAGGGTGGTACGTTCTTTTGAGGCTACATAAGAAGGGTGAGTGAGGCATATGCCTCAGAGAATTTAAGGTTTAGCAAATTAGCAAATAGTGTTTTGAAATACATTCAAAAAATGAACAAACAAAAATCTGTGCCTGTGCCTAGCCCCCAGGACATCTGAGTGCCACAGAGGTGAAGGGTGGGTAAGAAAGCAGTTGAAGGAGCAAATGCTGACTGCATCGTTCTCCTCCATCCTCCCCGAGCATCAGAGGCCCTTTCAGTGTGGCCTTTTATCTGCCTGATGAGCACATGGTTCTGCCTCGGCTGCCGGCACAGCTGGTGTTACAAAGAAGGAAAGCTAGTGGTAAAACATTTATTCTCAAAAATGTTGGGAAGGACGGCTGAACGGGGGTGGCGCATGTGTGAATAAGTGCAGGGTTGAACTGTCCTTCAGTGTTGTGGGAAGTTGGGGAAAATGGATGCGTGTGTATCATTAGGCAACATGTCACAGTTCAGGTTCCAGGGAGGGCTGTACTTTCTCTCTAATAATAGCACCTGATTCAACACTGCCACAGTGTCCCTTCCCTACGCTGCCCCTTCTCTCTTCATTGTCCCAATAGCAATAGATTCTGCCCATTGGTTCCTCAGGGCATAGTTTTGCTTTATTTCCCAGGAGGAGGGGGAAACTTACAGTGATTTGAGAACGAGTCTTCATTATCCTCATTCAGCCTCTACAGAAATTAGCAAATAGTGTTTTTTCCTAAAATAATTGGGGGGGAAATAGATTTTTTTTTTATTATTTTCAGTTAAGAACTAACCTTGAACTTTGATTCGCAGAGAAAAAAAGGAGAGGTTGACATTCCCTTCAGTTATGCCCATGAAACAATCATATATGACTGTATGTGAGCTTTGGTTTCTAGCTTCTGTGATTCCAAAACTTCACTGAAAAGCTCAGAGATTAAGAGAATTGGAAAAATTAAGAAAGCCTGCTTCATAGATATTTCTAAATGTATACCAGTCTCTTTTGTATTAAATAATTAACATAAAGGAGTTCTTAAAAATCTGGAATTATGTTATCCAGTTCAAGCACAGTTGAATATTATGTTTTGCCTTTCCTTTATTCAAGTTTCACAAATTAAAAAGGATGTAAACATTTTTTTAAGGATTTATCTTTACTGCCTGTCAAAACCCAAATATGCTTGTAGCTCTATTGAAAGCTTCCTTCCTAAGAACTGAGGTTAAAAAAAATACAAATCAAAAACGGATCTGATTTACTCATTTGCAAAATGAAGTAGTTGGACTAACCAGTCCAGTCCCTCCCAGCTGGAATTCTGTTCTTTGTGCTCTGGGATGGTTTGGAGGCGGTCGGTAGGCACTCTAGAGATGAATTGTCAGTGTGGTGATTAAGATTTGTTGAGCCATTGACGTCGGTTAGTCCAATCTAGCAATCTGTGATATAGTGATGCATTATGATAAAGAAAAACAGTTTCCTGTTCTAGGGGAGGCATGCATGTACTTAGATAAACTACTAAGACGTGAGTTTCATGAGAGAAAGATCTGAACTGTGCCTGGTGCCTACACATGCTCATTAACTCTTTGCCGGACTATCCTGGAAAACAGACATCAGTATCCCATACATTCTAACTGGGGGAGGTATCACCTTCAAGGGGATGACCATAGGCCTTGAGGGAATTAATAAATTTTGCTCTTTTTGTATAAAATTTAAATACACATAAAATATAAAATTTGACCTATAGTAACCCGTGGTATTAAAATATCATGTAGGGTGATTAGGTAATAAAAAAAAAATAAGGCTCCATGGGGGGGGGGGG
>NW_005353770.1:1752004-1762849 GCF_000412655.1 Myotis brandtii | reverse complement strand
GGGGGGGGGGGGGGGGGGGGGGGGGTGGAAAAAGGTTGAGAAATAGAAATATAGATTATGCTCAAAGTTGTAGCTGGAGAGTCTGAGGCTCAGGAAGTTAAGGAGGCCTGACTTGGTTACCTGGCAAGCAAGTGGCATGGCTGGCCCTTGGACCCACCCTGACTGACTCCAAAGACTACTATGCATTGCAAACTAGTTGACTTTGGTAGTTGGCTGGGTGGGGTCAGCAGGGCAGGCTTTAGAGACTTTAGTTTAGGTATTATGTTCATAAAGTTAGCCCAACGTTGATGGAGGTACTGCTCCCTGTTTCTAAACAGGCTGTTGTGTCGTGCAAAGCAGTGTCCTGTACTGGTGCATGTACTAAATTCATTTGACTTATTTCGATGACAGCCACGGTGGAGTTTTTTAAATGTGTATTTTGAAAGGAATTTCAGGGATTCTGAAAAAAATATGAGATTGTAAATTTAAGGCCTATGCCATTGGCATAGGTTAAATCCACATAGGCAGATCACTGTACCTATTTGCTGCTTTCTGGCAGCAAATTCATTCGTTCTCAGCACTTGAGGCACTGAATGCACCCAAACGTAGGAGCCACTGGATTATCATTGAATTCTTGTGATAACTTAGATCTTCTTCTTGTGTTGGGAGTGAATGATACAGGTTGAGATAATTTGTAAGAACAGCATTGCAGTTTTGGGTCCTGTTTATGAATTTAGCCAGAACCTCTGTGTGTGTGTGGCGGGGGTGGTGTTTACTGAGAGTGAGACCCAAGTACAACACATCTCCTTGGTGACTTGTGCTTGTTCTCAGAGCCTCAACACAGAGGCATTTTCCATTCAAGTCACCTAAGGACACTCTGCCAAACACCTTTGATGTTCCTGACTTCTAATGCTCCCAGTTAAGAAAAGATTAGCAAAGGAATCACAGTTGGTGCATTTTGGATTTAGTCTAATGAATGTAATGATTCAGCATGGAAATTTCTAGGATGAGAAAAGAAAAAAAGGAGGGAGGGAGGTTTCCCTGAAAAGGAAAGGAGAACTGTAAAGAGAAAATGTGTTTAAATTGCAGCAGCAATGTTTCAGGTTAATGTAAGGAGAATAAGTACCTTGGGAATGAGAGTCATTCAATACTGGAACCAGTGAGCCAGGGAAGTACTGGCATGGCCTTCTCTGTGGCTCTTCAAATAGAAGATTGATTTCTTATCTGCCTGGAATGGTGTTGGGATAAATCTGCTTGGAAAGTAAACACAATTTGCCTTGGTTTCCTATGTCCAATGGGTCTCTGATTTTCCCTTTTGTTCAAAGTAACTTTCTATATTGAGTTGAAGAGAACCAGTAGAGTGGTTGTAGCATAGAGCCTAACGCTCGATGACTTGGCTTTGAATTCCAGCTCTGCTGCCCAGCAGCTAGAGATCTTGTGGATCTTGCCTAAATTCTGTGCCTCTGTTTACTCATCTGTAAAGCGGGGTAAATTGTAGCTATGTGTGAGACAGGTGTCATGAGGATTCAATAAGTTGATATTTTTTAAATGCCGTATAAAGATTTATTAAAATAAAATCTTTTAAAGACTTATTAAGTCAAGAATTTGTCATCTTTATTTAACAACTTCAAAAGACTCTTACCAGTGCCATTAAAGCTGTATGCATATATTATGAGCTCATATCTAGAAGCACATTATTTAAATAAACCTTTCCATGCTTTTAAGGCATTTCATGTTTAAAGATTTGGGTATTTGCATGGTATGTCTGAATTATCAAGAGAATCCAAAGAAATAAAACCTCCCTGTTTTGATGCTTTTGGCACCTTGACAGCTGTGGGTCAGATGGGGTGTTAGTTACATTCGGTAGCCTAAACAGGGCTGCCTCTGAGGACACCGCTTTCTGGAAGCTTTCTCAGGTGGTGCTAGAGGAGCTGCCTGTGTCCTTAATGCTCCTGGTTTCTGCTTACAGCCCAGTGATCTCTCTCCCTGTGCCTTAAAGTCCCCAGCACTTTTGCAGCGCATGCTGCAGATGCTCCTCCTTGTTGCAATTCTACCTGCCTCTTGGCCACTCCACCTGGTACATTACATATTTACCGACTTCCCCACCATTTAAGTCATCATTCCCGATGCTTTTGATACCCACATGGGCAGCACATCCATCACCCTGGGCTCCAAGGTCATCTGCTTTTGTCCTTGTTCGTTATTTTACCTCATCCACTCACCTCCCTGGTGCTACCCTAGACTAGGGCTTCTCAACCTTTCCCATGCAGAGGAGTCACCTGGGTTCTTGTCAAGGTGCAATTTAAAATCAGTAGGTCAGACATGGGACCTGAGATTCTGCATTTCTCACAGGCTCCCAGGTGATACTGATGCTGCTGCTCCAAGGACCACATTTTGAATAAGAAAGGCTCTCGCCGAAACCGGTTTGGCTCAGTGGATAGAGCGTCGGCCTGCGGAATGAAAGGTCCTAGGTTCGATTCTGGTCAAGGGCATGTACCTGGGTTGTGGGCACATCCCCAGTAGGAGTTGTGCAGGAGGCAGCTGATCGATGTTTCTCTCACATCGATGTTTCTAACTCTCTATCTCTCTCCCTTCCTCTCTGTAAAAAATCATTAAAATATTTTTTAAAAAAAATTTAGAAAGCCTCTCTTCATGTCAAAAACATCCACCTGCAGATCCTGTTGGCTCTCCCTTCAAAATTATATCCTGTGTCCATTCACTTCACAGCACCTCCTCACTGCCACCCTAGTCGCAGGTTAATGTAAGGAGAATAAGTACCCCCATCTCTCTTCTTACGGGAAAGTAGGTCATAAAGAATTACTCCTGTAATTGCCTTCTACCTGGGCTCACTCCTGCCCCTATGGTCAGGTTCCCGTCCAGCAGCCAGGATCCTTTAAAAATGTAAACGAGATCATATAACTTTCCTAATCAAAACCCACCAGTGACTTTTATCACACGGTGAAGAAATCCAAGGGGCTTTCCATGACCTGCCTCTGCCTACTTCTCCACACTGACCCTCCAGCTCTCCCTGGCACTTGTCAATCCTGCCTCTCCTCAGGGCCTGGCCTCCCCGAGTGCCCTTCCAGTTTTGCACAGGCTCTTCCTTATAACACCAGCTGCTGGATCAGATGTCCCCTCTTTAGGGAGATGGGTCCTGACAACATAATTGAAAATTGTTCCCCTCCTTCCCAAGGGGCTTCACTGCTGTCCACTTACTCTGCTCTATTTTCCTTCATAGTACTTACTACCTGACATTTTCTATAACAAAATATCTGCAGTACTTTCTGGGTACCAGGTGATGTCTAAGTACTTACAAATATTAATTCATTCAACTTCTTAATACCCCTTGTTATCCCCATTTTACAAAGTAAGGAGCTGGAGCACCAGGAGGCTAAGTCACTTATTGAGACCAAATAGCTACTTCATATTGGAGCCAGAATTGGAGCTCAGCTGTCTGGCTTCAGAATCCGTGTTTTCTAAGTCCCTGTGCTATTCTGTCCTCCACTCTTTGTGTGATATAACTATATATTTTAGAAATGTTATCTAATATATAAATATGTGTTTGTTATTTCCTAGCTCTCCTAATAGAATGTAAACTCCATGTGGGCAGGGACTTATTTCATCTAGTTAACTGCTGTTCACCCAGCACCTAGAACCCTGCTTGGCACATAGTAGGCACCCAGAACAATTATTGGATAAATGAATTCTGCTGGTGTTACTCTGTATTTAAAAGCACCATTTGATTGTTTAAAGCAGTGGTTCTCAACCTTCCTAATGCCACAACCCTTTAATACAGTTCCTCATGTTGTGGTGACCCCCAATTTCATTGTTACAAATTGAACATAATTAAAGCATAGGGATTAATCACAAAAACAATATGTAATTATATATGTGTTTTCCGATGGTCTTAGGCGACCCCTGTGAAAGAGTCGTTCGACCCCCAAAGGGGTCGCGACCCACAGGTTGAGAACCGCTGGTAAAGAAACGTGTGTAAATACTAATATTTTCATGAAAGTATGAATGGGGCCTTTTTTATATTAGAAGACTATGTTACTTAAGTCATAAATTTTTAATAAAACTACTTACCATTACATATTTAGAACCTAGCTTTTCTTAAGAATTTAAGCTCAACTTGTAAATCTTAATATACTGTTGACAAATATAATAAATAAAAAACAAGCAGCTTTACTATTTCTTTTATTAATGATTAATTCAAGTTGATCAGACTAAATTCTTAAACAGTCTCATTTACAAACTTGGTTAATTAAATTGACTTTGCTTTAAGTTCTGTTTTAATATATTCATTTTTCTTTTTATGCATCTCAAATGCCTGATAAGAAGCATTTACAACACAAGTCAAACTTCTCAAAAACTTAAATTGCTCTTATTAATCTAATAAGCCAAGCTTATAGCAAATCAAATTCACTTAAATATGCTAACACTGTTTTTACAAACTTAATCAAATTGTTTAAATCTCAGAATAAAAACATAGCTTTAGTAGAAAAACTTAGATTATTCCTCAACATAACCTAAAAATAACATACAAAAGGGTTGTCATGTGGCATTGTTTCTATTAAATTTTAAGCCTAGTTAGTGTTCACATTTCACCAGCCTTTTGGAGAGTTCTTGCCTCCTACGCAGGCTGAAGCACTGACCCAGCTGCTCACTGAGGGTGGGCACAGGACATAGAGGCTGTGCTCATGTGATCAAAAGATTTACCTGAGCTGAAAATGAACTTGCCAGGCCTTTTGTTCTAATTGCTCTGCAAAGAGGGCTCTCAGGCAACCTTCCTCAGATGAAATTGATTCTCATTTCCAAGTTTCACCTTTATATCCCTTCCTCACCTGATTCTTTTGTAATTTTTTCTTCAACTTTTAGACTTCATTGCAACTACTTCCCTGACTGTGATTGAATTCTGCATCCTTTCCCATTGCTCTGACTCACACCCTTGAGTCATAGCAATGACAGTCTCCATTTGTTGAACTGTGTGTATTTCAGTTAATTGCTTTTTTTAATTAATAGCTTTACTAAGGTATAATTCATATGTATCAGTACACATTGCATATATCAGTGATTCATTCTTTCTTGTGGCCCAATAATATTGCATTGTATAGATATACCACATTTTGTTTATCCATTTGTCAGTTGATGGACATTTGGGTTGCTTCCAACTTTTGTCCATTATGAATAATACTGCTATTAATACAAATTTTTGTGTGGGCATACATTTTCAAATCTTTTGGGTATATCCTTAGGAGTAGAATTGCTGGACTGTGTGGCAACTCTATGTTTAATCATTTGAGGAGCTTCCAGACAGATTTCCAGAGTGGCTGCACCATTTTACATGGCCACCAGGAGTTTATAAGGGTTTGAATTTTTTCTTTCCTTTTCTTTCTCTTTCTTTCTCTTTCTCTTTCTTTCTTTCTTCTTAATTTATTAATTAAAATATATAAGGGTTTGAATTTTTTCTTTCCTTTTCTTTCTCTTTCTTTCTCTTTCTCTTTCTTTCTTTTTCTTTCTTTCTTCTTAATTTAGTAATTAAAATACTTATTGTTGAAAGTATTACATATTTCCTCTTTTTTCCCCATTGATCCCTTCTAGCCTGCCACCACCCCCTGCCCCAGGCCTTCGCCACACTATTGTCTGTGTCCATAGGTTATGCATACAAGTACTTTGGTTGATCTCTTCCCACCCACCCACTTCTACCTTCTCTCTGAGATTGGACAGTCTGGTTCATGCTTCTATGTTCATCAGTTTATTTTGTTCATTAGATTCCACATATGAATGAGAGCATGTGATACTTATCTTCCTCTGACTGGCTTATTTCATTTAGCATAATGCTCTCCAGGTCCCTCCATTCTGTCTCAAAGGGTAAGAGATCCTTCTTTTTTAGTGTTGCATAGTATTCCATGGTATAAATGTACCATAGCTTTTTTTATCCACTCATCTACTGATGGGCACTTTGGCTGCTTCCAGATCGTAACTCTTGTAAATAGCACTGCTTTGAACATAGGGGTGCATATGTTCTTTCTGATTGTGTTTCAGGCTTCTTATGATATGTTCCTAGAAGTGGGATCACTGGGTTAATTTTTCAATTTGTTGTGGAGTGGTATCTAACTGGTCTTTCTTTGCATTTCCCTAGTAGCCAATGATATCAGATACATGATTTGCAAATATCTTCTCTCATTGTGTGGGTTGTCTTTTCACTTTTTTGATAGTACTTTGAAGCACAGAAGTTGTTAATAAAGTCCAATTTAAATATTTATTTTTGGTGGCCATGTTTTTTATGTCATATTTAAGAAACCATTTCTAAATTTGTGGTTATACACTTAAGTTTTCCCCTAAGAGTTGTATGGTACTAGTTCTTATATTTAGAAATTTCATCCAGTTTTGAGTTAATTTTCATATCTGGTATAAGAGTCAAATTCATTCTTATACATGTAGGTATTGAGCTGTCTCTGGACCATTTTTTGAAAAACTGCTCTTTCCTCCATTGAATACTTTTGGCACCCTTGTTGAAAATCAGTTGACCATAAATGTATAGGTTTATTTCTGGACTCTCAATATCTATTCTATTGATTTCTATGTCTATTCTTCTGACACTGCCACTTTGTATTGATTATAGTTGCTTTGTGGTAAGTTTTGAAATTGGGGAGTCCACAATGCCATTGCTCTTTTTTCTTTTCTTTTTCAATTAAAGTTGACATTTAATATTTTATTTTGAATGTACAGCATAATAGTTAAATATTTATATAACTTAAGAAGTGATCACCCAATAAATCTAGTACCCACCTGGGAAAATACTTAGTACTTTATATCCTCATGACTATTATATAACTTGAAATCTGTACTTGTTAATCCCTTCACCTTTTTCACCCAGCCCTCCAACCCCACTTCCTCTGGCAAAGATCAATTTGTTCTCTGTATCTATCAGTTTGTTTCTGTTTTATTTGTTTGTTTACTTTGTTTGTTAGATTCCACATATAAGCGGAATAATATGGTATTTGTCTTTTCGTGTATGACTTATTTCACTTAACATAATACCGTCAAGGTTCATCCATGTTGTCCCAAATGGTAAGATTTCATTCTTTTTTATGGCCAAGTAATATCTCATTGTATATAAGTACCACATCTTTTCTTTCCATTCTTCTATTGATGGACACTTAGGATACTTCCATATATTGGCTATTGTAAAATGATGCAATGAACATAGCGAAGCATCTATCTTTTGGAATTAGTGTCTTGGATCTTTGGATAAATACCCAAAAGTGGAATCATCGGGTTATATGGCAGTTCTATTTTTAATTTTTTGAAGAACCACTATACTGTTTTCTATAGTGGCTGCACCAATTTACAATGCTAGCAACAGTACACGAGGGTTCCCTTTTCTCCATATCCTTGTCAACACTTGTTTGTTGATTTATTGATGATAGCCATTCTGGCAGGTGTGAGGTGATATCTCATTGTGATTTTAATTTGCCTCTCTCTAATTATTAGTGACATTGAGCATCTTTTTAGGTCTATTAGCCATTTGTCCTCTTTGGAGAAATGATTATTCAGTCCTCTGACCTTTTTTTAAATTGGATTGTTTGGTGTTTTTCTGGTGTTGAATTATATTCTTTATAAATTTTGGATATTAACCCCTTACTGGGTGTATCGTTGGTGAATATCTTCCTCCATTTAGTAGGTTGTCTTTTCTTTTTGTTGATGTTTTTCTTTGCTGTACAAAATCTTTTTAGTTTGATGTAGTTCCATTTGTTTATTTTGGTTTATTTTTGTTTCCTTTGTCCAAGGAGACATATCTAAAAAAATTTTTTACTGAGAGTGATGTTAAAGAATTTACTACCTATGTTTTCTTGTAAGAGTTTTATAGCTGTTCCTTTTTTTCAAGAAAAATTTGGCTATTTGGAGTCCTTTGCGTGCTATATGAATTTGAGGATCAGTTTATCCATGTCCACAAAGAAGCCAGCTAGGATTCTGACATGGATTGCATTGAATCTGTAGATTGACTTGGGAAATATTTCCTATCTTATTGGATGCTCCAATTTACATTGCCACCAACTATACACAGGGCTCACTTTTCTTTACATCCTTGCCAATATGTGTTTTCTCTTGTGTGTTTTTTTAAATAATAACCATTCTAATAGGTGTCAACTGATATCCCATTTTGGTTTTGATTTGCATTACTCTGGTGATTAATTATGTTGGGCATTTTTTGTTCCTGTTGGCCATCCTTGTATCTTCTTTGGAAAAATATCTATTAAGATCTTCTGCCTATATTTAAATTACATTGCTTGTTTTCTTGCAGTTAAGTTGTATGAGTCCTTTTTATATTTTAGATATTAGCCCTTTATCAGATTATGATTTGCAAATATCTTCTCCTATTCAGTAGGTTGCCTTTTTATTTGGCTAATGGTTTCACTTGCTGTGCAGAAGTTTTTATTTTCATGTAGACCCACTTGTTGCTTTTTGCTTTGTTGCTTTTTCTTTTGGTGTCAGATACAAAAATTATCAACAAGACCTATGTCGAGGAGCTTACTGCAGTTTATGGTTTCAGGTCTTACCTTCATGTCTTTAATTCATTTTGAGCTATGTTTTGTGGATGGTATAAGCAGTAGTCGAGTTTCATTCATGTGTTGCTGTCCAGTTTTCCCAACACCATTTATTGAAGAGACTCTCTTTTCCCCATTATATATTCTTGGCTCCTTTGTAGTAAAGAAATTGATCATGTATGCATGGTTTTATTTCTGGGTTCTCTATTTTGCCCCATTGATCTATGTGTCTATTATTATGTTAATACCATACTCTTGATTACTATAACTTTGTAATATAGTTTGAAATCAGGGCACATGGTGCCTCTAGCTTTGTTGTTTCTCAAGATTGCATTGGGTATTTGGCATTTTTTATGGTTCCATATAAAATTTAGGATTTGTTGCTATTTCTGTAAAAAATGCCTTTAGAATTTTGACAGAAATTACACTGAATCTGTAAATTTCTTTGGGTAGTATGGACATTTTAACAATATTGATTCTTCCAATTCTTGGGCATGGAATATCTTTCTATTGTATCGCCTTCAATTTCTTTCATTAATATCTTGTCATTTTCAATATACAGGTTTTTCATTTCCTTGGTTAAATTTATACCTACTTATTTCATTTTTTATGAAATTATAAGTGAGATTGTTTCCTTAATTTCTCTTTCTAATTGTATCGCCTTCAATTTCTTTCATTAATATCTTGTCGTTTTCAATATACAGGTTTTTCATTTCCTTGGTTAAACTTATACCTACTTATTTCATTTTTGATGAAATTATAAATGAGATTGTTTTCTTAATTTCTCTTTCTAATACATTTAGGATTTGTTGCTATTTCTGTAAAAAATGCCTTTAGAATTTTGACAGAAATTACACTGAATCTGTAAATTTCTTTGGGTAGTATGGACATTTTAACAATATTGATTCTTCCAATTCTTGGGCATGGAATATCTTTCTATTGTATCGCCTTCAATTTCTTTCATTAATATCTTGTCATTTTCAATATACAGGTTTTTCATTTCCTTGGTTAAATTTATACCTACTTATTTCATTTTTTATGAAATTATAAGTGAGATTGTTTCCTTAATTTCTCTTTCTACATAGTTCATTATTGTGTATATAAATGTAAGAGGTTTTTTTGTATTCTGTAAATTTATTGAATTTGTTTATTAGTTTTCACAGTTTTTAATGGTGTCTTTAGGGTTTTCTTTATATAATATACGCCATCTGCAAATAGTCACAGTTTTACTTCTTCCTTTTCAATTTGGATGTCTTTTATTTCTCTTTTTTGCTTAATTGCTCTGACTAGGACTTCCAGTACTATGTTGAATAAAAGTGGCAAGCATGGGCATCCTTGTACTGTTCCTTATTATACTGGGAAAGATTTCAGCTTTTCACCACTGAGTATGATGCTGTCTTAGGGCTTGTTGTATATGAATTTTATTATGTCTAGGTATGTTGCATCTGTACCTGCTTTGCTGAGTTTTCATCATAAATGAATGTTGAGTTTTGTCATATGCTTTTATTGTCTCTATTGAGGTGATAATATGATTTTTATCCTTCATTTTGTTAATGTGGGGTATCATATAAACTGATTTACAGATGTTGGACCATTCTTGCATCTCTGGAATAAATCCTACTTGATCATGTTGTATGATTCTTTTAATGGGCTGTGGAATTCAGTTTGCTAACATTTTGTTGAGGATTATGTTCATCAGCGATATTGGCTTATACTTTGCTTACTAGGTCTTTGTCTGGTGTTGGTAGCAGGGTGATGCTGGCCTCACAAAATTAGTTTGGACGAGTTCTCTCCTCTTCTATTCTTTTTGGAAGAGTTTGAGAGGGTTGGTATTTATTCACCAGTGAGGCTATATGGTTCTGGACTTTTGTTTGTTGGGAGGTTTTTGATTACTGATTCAATCACCTTACTATTAATTGGTCTGTTCAGATTTTCTATTTCTTCATGTTTCAGTCTTTGAAGCTGTTTTAAGTGGAATTTTATTCTAATTTTATTTTTAGATTGTTCATTACAAGTATGCAATTGATTTGTGTATATTATCATTAATCCTGTCACCTGTTGACTTTATTAGTTCTAATGTTTCTTAGTGGATTTTTAGGGGTTTTTATATGCAAGATCATGTCATCTGTGAATATAGATGTTTCACTTCTGCATTTTTTAAATTTCATTTTTCAATTAGAGTTTGCATTCAACATTTTTTTGTATTAGTTTTAAGTGTATAGCATAGCACAATTGGTAGTTACAAAGTAGGCATGGAGATGTAAGGTACAGTATAGGGAATATCCTATATAATAAAAGCCTAATATGCAAATTG
>NW_005353770.1:1705474-1751858 GCF_000412655.1 Myotis brandtii | reverse complement strand
AGCTGCCCCCAGCCTGCAGGCCCCAGGCCAGCCAAGGCAGGTGCCAGTGGGGGCCCCCCAATTGCCCCACTGGTCACCCCACAAATCAGCCCTGATCGGCCAGGCCTAGGGATCCTACCCATGCATGAATTTTGGGCACCGGGCCTCTAGTAGTTAATAATCCTATATAATAAAAGCCTAATATGCTAAGTGTCTGGTCATCCAGTTGTCCATTCAACCAATCAAAGTATCATATGCTAATGATATGCTAAAGCCACTCAACCACTCCCTATGATATGCACTGACCACCAGGGAGCAGACAGTCAACCAGTCAATCAATTGCTGTTACGTGCACTGACCACCAGGGGGCAGATGCTCTGATTGGTAGGTTAGCTTGCTGCTGGGGTCTGGCCAATTGGGACTGAGCGAGACAGGCTGGACAGACCCTGGAGCCCTCCCGCGATCCCTCCCTGGCTGTCCAAACTCCTGCATCCCTTCCCATCCCCAATCATGCACAAGTGGGGTCCCTCGGCCTGGCCTGCACCCTCTTGGAAGCGGGACCCCTCAGGGGATGTTGGAGAGCTGGTTTTGGCCCAATCCCGCTCAATGCAGAAGCTGCCCCCTGGTGGTCAGTGTGCTCCCACAGGGGGAGTGCCGTTCAGCCAGAAGCCAGGATCACGGCTGGCAAGTGCAGTGGCAGTGGTGGTAGCCTCTCCCACCTCCACGGCAGTGCTAAGGATGTCTGACTGCTGGCTGCCAGCTGGACATTCGCCCAAGGCTCCCAGACTGTGAGAGGGTGCAGGCTGGGCTGAGGGACCACCCCCCCCCAAAGTACACAAATTTCATGCACCAGGCTTCTAGTCTACACTAATAAAAGAGAAACATGCAAATTGGTGTCACTCTGCTATACCCACCAGCCAATTAGAACAACTATGCAAATTAACCCAACAAAGATGGTGGTTAATTTGCATATGCAGGCACGGAGTGAAGACTGAAGACTGAAGACTGAAGAGGCTTGGCTTCTCCACTGCAGCCAGACCAAAGGCCTGGGTCCCGGGTGCTGGAGGAAAACCGGTGCCAGCAGCCAGGGGAAGGAAGGCCTATTGCGCAAATCTTCGTGCAACGGGCTTCTAGTATTGTAATAACTATCTATGGTATTAGGTGGGCACTTGAATTTTAGAGGGAACACTCTTACTTACTTTGTAACCAATATGAATGCCCCTTCCTTCCTTCCTTCCTTCCTTCCTTCCTTCCTTCCTTCCTTCCTTCCTCCGTTCCTTCCTTTTTCCTTCCCTCCCTCCCTTCCTCCCTTCCTTCCTTCTTTTCTTCTTTCCTTTTTTTCTCTTCCTTTTTCTTTCTGCCTGTTGAGATACTAGGACATTGGGTACAATGTTGAATAGAAGTGGTGAGTCCTTGTCTTGTTCCTGATCTTAGCGAAAAAGTGTTCAGTCTTTTGCCAGTAGCATGATGTTAGCTGAGGGGTTTTCATAGTTGGCCTTTTCCAGATTGAGGAAGTTCCCTCACATTCCTAATTAGTTGAATGTTTTGTATCATGAAAGAGTGTTGGATTATGTCAGATACTTTCTCTGTGTTTATTTAAGATGATCAGGTGATTTTGTTTTTTATTCTGTCAGTGTGGTATATTTTACATTAATTGATTTTAGATGTTAAGTCAAACTTGTGTTCCTGGGATAAATCCCACTTGGTCATGTTGTATAATTCTTTATATATATAATCTGGATTGTTTTGCTGGTATTTTTTGAGAATTTTTGCCTCCATATTCATGTAAGATATTGGTCTATAGTTCTGTGTGTGTGATGTCTCCAGTTTTGGTATCAGGTAAATACAGTTACTAAAATGAGATAGGAAGTGTTCCCTCTTCTCTATTTTGGAAGTGTTTATGAAGAATTGGTATTAATTATTCTTTAAATTTTTGGTAGAATTCATTGATTTCTTTTTAGGATTCTCCTTTGGCTGTCTGTTCCATCTTGCTTATTCTTGAAATTTATAGTAAATGTGAATATCTGTAACATCAGTGGTTACTTGAACTGTTTTTAAAACATGGTAGCACTTTTTAGTGCTATAGTGGAATGAAGAAGAGCACTCAAATGAAAATTTTTTATACAATTGTGTATTCAGTGATTTCATATGGGGGAGGGGCAGAATCACCTGGATTATTCATATCACATAATGTCTAGTAGGGTGCTTTTTGAGGTTACTGTTTTACTTTTCTAATTTTCCCCCTCAGTTTTTATATATATTCTGTAGTGGAAGTATACAAAGTTAACTTTCTGAACCTTTCTATGTGCTGAAGCACTGTAAGATTCTTGGAGGGAAAGGTAAGTTTCACATTTCATAACCTGTAAGAAAAGTTTGCTTATTATGAGGTAGGAAACTTTTAATGGTTCCTTCTAAATGAACCAAGTGGGAACATACATGTTGCCTGTCATCCTACAGATCCTGAATTCATCTGTTTTGCCACCATGACACCCCATGTTTCCCTTACTTGTTTCCTTTTCACCTTTTCCCTTTTCCCAGAGCATACATAGCCTGGCACTTCCCCTGAATTCTAGGTCTCCGAGGTTTCTTCTTTTCTGCTCACCACGTACTTTTGTAATCTTGCTATTTCTTTGAAATGTTTTCTAATTAATAATAACACAAAAGTGACACATGGATGCAATGGGAGTGCTCAAACTGCAGGGGAGAAAGCAGAAAAGGGAGAGATATTAAATAGAACTGGATGAATGGTGAGTATGATTGGCCACTGTGTGGATTGTCCAAGAGGTGGGGATGGAGGATTACAGGTGACAAGGGCCATCAGAGTGGCTATTCGGGTATTTTTCTGGCTTGTAAATTCCCATCAAACCCATCCCATTCTTGTTAATTAAAGTCTAAATAATGTTATATTGGTCTCACAGATTATAGAATCTATTCTCTGATGCTGTTTTACTTCAATTGGTGATAAAAGCACTATAAAAGAATATTTCTTGTATATGCTGATTTCTCCTGGAATATTTCCTCACAGCTTTCAGTAAATGGGTTCTTCCCCTGATTAGTCTCTTTCTTGCAAGTCGTTGAAGATTGGTTTGGAACACTAAGGATTAGCTTTATTAATAAGGTGGGGAATGGCCTAAATGACCTATAGGCCTTTGCACACTTACGTGTTTTATTCTGTTTAATCTTTTAATGATGCCTTTTGACCTACTTAGCATTGCACCATAACAGAGTGAATCCATCATAGACATGTCTAAATAAATTAGTAGCATTAATTTAAAAGTGCTATTTCAGACCTAAATTTTATGTGCCTCTATCTTCTGAAATTGAAACACATCATAATGGGCCTTTGCTCTTATGAAAGGGCAATATATGCATGAGAAGATTAAAGAAGATCTAATGTAATACCTCAGGCCTAATTTTGTCACAAATAGGAATAAACCATATTCATTTCAGAACACTTAAGGGCTGGTCAATGATTATTCTTTCTTCCTCTGTTTCTTTATATCTTTCATATTTATTCAATGAAAAGATGATAGCTCTTTTATCTGTTTTCAGTCTAAATTTTACAAAGTAATTTTGTTAGAATGTGGTTTTTCATTTCACTGTCTCAATTTTATGGGGATTTTCTCATTAGAATAATGAAAGAATGTGTTTTAATAACAAATATAAAGTAATAAGTGCTTTAAAGAGATAAGTATTAAATGAATCTGTTACATCCTTTTAAGGAAGATATTAGTTCTTTCGGGCTTATTTGCAATACATTATACTCATGGAATACTTGATATCTCCTAAAGTGTAATTCTAATTCTGTTCCTTGCACCTACAAAATACTAGTTTGAACACTTTTAATGCTTTAGACAAACATGTCTTCAATATAAAAGTATTTTTAAAACGTAGGTAGAATTTTTATAACATTGCCTAAAAAATTACCCAGGTATAATCAATGTTAATACTTCTGTCTTTTCTAATACATGTTTTTTAAACTTTATTTGTTTGTTGGTTTTTCCCTTTTGAAGACTGTAACTAGGATAGGATCCAAAGCTGTCCGTGAGGTCTTGAGGATGCATTGTGTCTCCTTCACCAACTTTATCTGTAGCCATTCTCTCCTCCTCTCCCCAACTTTGTTGCTCCAAATACCACACAAGTCTTTCATTTGTTTGGGCCCCTCAAAAAGCCAAGACTTCACATGCCTCAGTGCCTTGGAATATGATGTTTCTTTATCAGAATATTCCCTTTCCAATGTTGTCTGTCCCTTTTCTGCACCTTAGTTGCAGTGTTGAGTTTGTCATACTCTACAGTTCATATAATCTTTATTAGTCTTTATTAGTTTTATTATTTTTCTTCTTCAAATCCCATGCCTACTCTTCCCTTCCTTCCCCCCAGAAAGGTAGCCATTCAGTTTTGTTAAGTACAGTTGACCCTTGACTAACATGGGTTTGAACTAAATGGCTACATTTATATGCATATTTTTCAATAAATGTACAGTTGACACTTCATATCCCCAGGTTTCACATCTTCAGATTCAACCAACCACAGATCAAAAACAGTATTTTTCATCTGCAGTTGGTAATTTGGGGATGTGGAGGGCCATCTGTATGCATTGTTCTATGCCATCTATATATATAAAAGCCTAAGCAATAGGCCAACCCAACAACAGTTCGACCGTCCGACCAGTAGCTATGATGTGCCCTGACCACCAGGGGGCAGATGCTCAATGCAGGAGCTGCCAAGCTGCGGTGACTTGGCAGTTGTGGTTTTCGGGTGATGCACCTGGAACCAGAGAGGAGGGAGCCCAATTCTGGGATGCATCACCTGAGAACCACCCTCTCGCAATCCAGGACTCCTTGGGGGATGTTGGAGAGCTGGTTTCAGCCCGATCCCCGCAGGCCAGGCCGAGGGACCCCACCAGTGCACAAATCCATGCACCGGGCCTCTAGCCCATTGCAGAGGTCATGGGTCTGGCCCTTACAGAAACTTTTCGACTCGATTAGCTAAATGATGAGATGTGCAGGACCTACTGGCTGCGGCCCCAATGTCTGGCACCCCCGCCGGCCCATCCACTTAATATCAATTTCCAGTGGAGGCAGTGAATTTTCCCACTACCACTCTTGGCGGGGAAACCGGCTGAGGCTTTCCTCCTTCTGGGAAGGTAGACAGTAGCACTAGTGGGCAACCTCCAGGGAAGGAAGGAGGCAAAGGAGCAGCTCAGGTGGGAAGAGGGAGGTTCCTGCCGCCACAAGACTCCGCCTGGGCGGAAGTGCCTGGGTGGGAGCCTGACATTGAGCAGGGTCTTGCACTAGGCCGACTAGATTCCAGGCTAAGCAAATCCTGTTTACTAAATAATTGCATTTTGCAGCTAAATGCCCACAAGTCATCAGTTACCACCAAACTTAGAAGAAAGTGACATGAAAGAAGTGACACAGATGCAGAGAGAAAGTGACATAATATTGGGAGAAGAAAGGAGGGAGCCTGATTCCAGGGTGTGTCACCCAAGAAACACCCTCTTGCAATCCAGGACTCCTGGGGGGATGTTGGAGAGCCGGTTTCTGCTTGATCCTCGCAAGCCCGGCTGAGGGACCCCACGGGTGCACAAATCCGTGCACCGGGCCTCTAGTTTTATATAAGGGAGTCAAGCATCAGCATATTTTGGTACCCACTGGGGTCTTGGAACCAAATTCCCATGAATAACAAGGGATGACTTGTAATTAAGTTTTGGGGGAGTCAAAAGTCATACATGGATTTTTAACTGTACAGGGGGTGGGTGGGTGCTGCTCCTAATCCTGTTGTTTAAAGGTCAACTGTATATGTTTTGAGATATGTTCTGTCTTTAAAAGCTATGTAGTGTTTTCTGTGGGTGCAGGTGTTTTTAATTTTTATTAATGGTATTGTGTTAATAGATCTTATTCAGTTTCTTTTTCCTTTCCAATACTGTTTTGGGACTCATCTGTGTTACTGTTTGCAGATCTTGCTTATTATTTTGAGTGCTGTGTGGTACTCCAGTGCATGCATCACCATACTTCACTTTCCTCCCAGGGATGGGCACTGCAGCCATGCTGTGACCAACATTCTCAGATAGGTTCTTTCACTCATCTCTTCACAAGATTAATCCCAACTCCTCATTCGATCTTAATTTCACTTCCTCAGAGTCACGTTACCTGGCCTTATTAACACTCTACTTTCATTCCCCATCTAAATTAGGCCCCACAGTGGGCTTCTGAGACATTTATTGAAATATTGATTCCAGTTTGCAACTACAGTTGACTCTTGAACAACACAGGAATTAGGGGTGCTGACCCCCACACTGTCGAAAATCTGCATGTAAATTTGGAATTCCCAAACACTTACTATAGTCGTTTCTAGGTCTCTGCAAATTGGTTGCAAGACTCCCTACAGATACCCAAATCCGTGGATGCTCAAGTTCCTCATACAAAATGGCATAGAATAATGCCTACAGCCAGCCCCCCACATCCCCAGATTCCCAAACATGGATTGAAAATACTGTTTTCAACCTGCAGTTGGTTGAATCTGCAGATAGGGAACCTGGGGATATGAAGGGCCAACTGTATATTTATTGAAAAAAATCTGCATGTAAGTGGACCCACGCAATTCATGCCTGTTCAAGGGTCAATTTAAATTGATGACTGTGTTTCCCACCAGACTGTGAGCTCTTTGACTGTAGGGCAGAGGTGGGGAATTTTTTTTTGTTTGCCAAGGGCCATTTGGATATTTATACCATCATTTGCTGTCCATACAAAAGTATCAACTTAAAAATTAGCCTGCTGTATTTGTCAAACATTTAATTAACTCACCCCTAATGCCTTGGCAGGACCAGACCAAATGATTTCGTGGGCCTTATATGGCCCTTGGGCCAGATGTTCCCCACCCCTGCTGTAGGGACTGAATCCTTTTGGTTCATGACTCTTTCCCTACTGCTTGACATGCCTTTCACTCCAACATCTCTGCATATCTGAGTCTGTATGATGCTTGCCTCATCACTTCAAAAAAAATTTTTTTGCCTTTAAGTATGTATTATTCTTATTATTTGAAAGCCAGAGATGACATACCAGGTAAGAGTAACTGAGGTAGACTGCTTACTTGTAATCCTCTGTTATTACACAGGAGCCCTATTGTGTGTCCTAAGCTTAGGTCTCAGTCTTTTAGTGACTCCATGCCTGGCCTGTGATCATCACAAGGGCTTCTCAGGTTTTTCCTCCTTTGAGATGAGATAGGATGGCTAGAGGGACTAGAGTTCGGTTAATTTCCTTCCCCCTTATTCAATTTTGGGAGGGCAGGAGTTGGATTTTTCCCTTTTCCCAGTTCGTTATGCTCTGCTAAAAGTTTCCTATGAGAGCAGGCGGATGTTAAAGGGAACGAAATGCCCTGGGCCCGGTGTAGATTCTGAAAGCAGGATGGGATTTGTCTACGATCTTCCCCCTAAGGTCCTAATGGGGCTCCTGGAGGCAAAACTCACAAAAGGCCGATGCCTCCCCTGCTGGAGGCTCAGGCCTCCAGGAGTTTCCTTTCTCCAGCTAATTGCTCTGTCTCCAGCAAGGAGTCAATTGATTACCCTTTAAATATTCTTAGCTGTTGTTTGCATCAGAGGTGGTTTCTGGGCAGTCTCTGTGCCAGGTAAGCTTCACTTTTCTGTGTCTGCTTCTGTCTCTTGATTTTCAAGGTGCTTATTTGTCCTATGGTTTCAGTTCTCTGCTGGATCTAAGAAGAGTTGTTGATTTTTAAGTTTTCTTGTTGTGAGGATGAGAATGACAATTTCCAACCTCGTTATATGGCAGACTAGAACCCAGAAGTCTAGAAGTTTTATTTTTAATTACTGCATAGTATTCCATTGTGTGGCTGTGTGTCAAACTCTTGTTAAAATTTTCTTTTGAGAGAAGAAAAAATATTTTCATGTTAGCAAAAGCATCACAGAATTGTGTGCTTTTTTTAAAACAAGGAATTCATTTTATTTTAGATGTTTTTAATTTTATTGATTAATAGGCTGTTTAGATTCTTCTCAGTTAAACCTTGCCTTCCACACCTTTAGGAATAAATATGGTATATTAGATAATAATCGTTTTAAAATCAATAATTTTAAATTTGTACGTGAATATAAAGGCAAAGTTTACTCATTCCTTCTACAAGGAAACTTTCTTTGGGGTTATTTTCAGGAAGGCACACACAATTCATTTACTAGATAAATTAGTGAATTTTTGAACGTTTATTTTACTTCTATTATTAAACTTCTTTGTAAGGATTGCCTTATATTCTGCTTGTCATTGTTTTCAACCCCAGGTGTGAGTTTTTCTCTCTGAAAACCTGGAACTGGTTAGCAATGTAGCTTGTTGGTTTTAATCTGCTCCCACGTGCTTGAAAAGCTACACTCACATATCTTGTTTCTAAAGAAATTGTCAAGGTCATCTCATCGTAGTTGAAATATAAAATGACATCCTGCAGCTCATCATCCTCTAACTTCAAAATAAGGAAATACTCCTAAGAAAAGGCTCTACCAGCTTAGGTTATAATTATCAAAGTGGTTAGAATGTTTACGTTGTTTTTTTGTCGTGTTTTTTAGGTTTTAGTTATTTCATAGGTATAATACATTTGGGCATGGTTTTCTGTCAACTTTGAGGTAACACTATTTTGGAGTTGATTGTGTGAATGTGGTAATAGTTCGGGTGATTCTCTTCTTTCCCCTACAAACCCATTAACCTGTCATAAATTAGGGGGGGCAGAGAAAGCCTTAAATTGAACAGTCGTGGCTTTACTTGTATGTAATGTGATTAGTTGGATAAGCCCTTAGAAAATCGACCCCATGAAACCAGCATAGAAAGTCCTGGCTTTTAGACTTGGTGTTTATTCTGGAATTCCACCTGGACACACCGACACCTGAGAGCTGTTTGTCTTTCATTCTCCTGATACTTTGGTTCTCCATCTTTTATACTGTATCTCACATTGACATTTAATAAAAGACCTAGTGGTAGATTTTTCATTTGTTAAATGAAGCATGTAAACATGAAAGGAAAAAAAGATACAATGAATTATGTATTTCAGCTTTCCAGTGTTATTTTCATATTCTATAGTTATTTTAAAACAGTACTGCCCAACAGAACTTTCCACAGTGATGGCACCGTTTTTTTTTTGTTATTTTTTGTTGTTGTTGTTTGCACTATTCAATACTAACTATTAGCCACATGTGGTTACTGAGCCTTTGCAATGTGGCTAGCATTATGGAGGAAAAGATTTTAAAATTTTATTTAATTTTAATTAAATTTAAGCAAGTACTTTCAGCTAGTGGTTACCATATTGGACAGCACAGATTTCAATATTTGTTTGTTGGCTGGTTATTCTTTTAATATCTATAAAATTGTGTGTGCTTCCGTGCATGTACTTTAAGAAAAGTTGAACTGTAAGCCTTTCATCCAAAGAAAGCTATCAAGAAGAAAAATTGGCACAAAAACTATAGAATTGGTGTTATATATAGAATCTGTAAGAATTGTCAAAGAGATCATTTAAAATGTAATAAACTTGGTACACATAATTAAATGGACTTCTTCCCAGAACAATGAGAGAGCAGTCTAGGAATTGAAAAGGGTGTCTGCTAGAAAGAAGGAGAAAAGGGGACAGTGGGAGAGAGAGGGGAAGTGAGGCTATGGATGGATGTAGGAGATATTTATTAAAATTTTAAAAATCTAACTGAGGTAATGTTACTGCACTGGCTCTCTAATACGGAAGGGGAAAAGCTAATTTCATCTAGCTGCTTTCTGTCACTATGCTTTCTGAACACTGTGCAGAAAATAGTGTTCTGCATAGTCTGTTAATTCCTTCACAAGAGATAACCTTCTTTCAGATTAAAGATAGAAAAAGCTATAAGTAGAAAATAAAAAAAGTGTTAAGTTTGCAGATTTGGAGACTACTGAAAGTATGACATAGCTCAGAACCCTGATGATGAGCACAAAGGGTTTTTTCTAACTATTGTGGTCCTGTAGTATCACTTGAAACTAAAGAGCCAACATTCTTGTAGGACTACCTGGAGTAAGAGGACTTCTGTCCTAGGAAGGTGGTAAGTTGTGAGTCTGGGGAGGGAGGGAGGGGTCAAGTAGCAATACTTGGTAATGTTTGAGGAGTAAGACTGTCTGGTTGAGCAGTAAATATTTTTTCTTCTTTGAAGCTTTATTTCTCTATTACTTTTCTTTATTATACATTTCTTTTTCTCTAGTTACATCTATCTTGCTTTTTAAAAATGTCTCCCAGAAGATTAGCATCCAGTTCTGTGGGCATAGTAACATATTTTGACCAGTTAAACCAAAACAAAACACAAAGTCCCACCTTACCTCAGCCAATCTGTTAATATATTTCATTTCACCTTTATCTCCTTCTTAGTGTTTCTAAAGCAACTGTGCAGCTGTTTCCTGCCTTAGAGAAAGAAAACAGATTGGCAGCAATCTGCCCAGTTTCAGGGTTCTGGCCAGGGTGTGACAGTCCTGAACATAATGGTTGCAGGAGAACACCCTTTCTGTGTTTACGGTTTAAAATGTGGCAGTGCCACAATGGTAACAAAAGGGAGGTTAAATGTTTTGGAGACTGAAATGCTTAGCACCAGCCTAGTTTGGACAAACTGCCCCATGGACTAATTCCCATTACTCCACGTGCCTGTATGGAATTTTGGTCAGTGGCATTTGGGAGGATTAAGATAGGAGAAAGTGTTGAATTCCAGAGATGGGACATGGCATTATTAGAAAAATATTTCTGTTGCATCTTTTGATGTGTTGGGGACAGGATAGAAAATGGGCTTAACAGCTAGAATCCCTAATATCACACCTCACTCTAAAAAAAAAGAAAAAAATATATTCAAAAGAGCTTTGGGAACGTGCCTGGGTGTCCCCGGTGGCTTGTTTAGCCATGCCAACAACAGCAGCACCAACAAACACAGTCTCTGTGATGCCTCCTCCTGTCCCAGCTCATTGGGAGAAGTCGGTAATGTTTCCATGCTTCAGACATGTCCCGAGCATGTTGTCACTTGGCTCACTGGTCATCTTATCTTAGCAGATGGTTGAAAAGGAATTCTGCTCTGGTTCCTCCCCTGGAGTTTTGGCTGTTTTATTTTCCTGTCTGAAACTGTTGTTCTTGTGAAGTGGGCAACGAAAACGTCAAAGTCCTGGTCTTCAAGAAACTCTTTCAAAGCCCCTATCTTGAAGAAGTGTGTGTGTGTGTGTGTGTGTGTGTGTGTGTGTACATGTGTACAACCTTGATGCTTTGGTGGGTTTGTTGGAAAGGCATGCTTAATAACTTTCTGTGGTGTCTTTGTAGAATATATTAGTATCAACATAATATAACCAAAACACATTTTAAGGGTAAACTCAACTTAGACATTACTAGTATAGTACATGTTTTTCAATACACTTCAAGGGAAAAAAGTATATAAAGAAATCTGGGCTTCCATATGTAGCAATATGGTAAATTTGATATCCTGGTTACCTTTTACAAAACACCTAGAAGAGCTAGAGAAAATGAAAATGCATAGCTGAACATGCAAGAAGATCAGAGAAATCTCTAAATACAAAATATATAGATGTCAGTAGAAATGCAGATATAAACTGGTTCTCAGGCTTCAGCTCCTCTACTCATAGTACCCAAGAGGTTTAACTTTTATAGGTTTTTTTTTTAAAAGGAAAAAATATAGTAAAGGTTGTAATTTATATTGGAACATGATACATACATGCACAACAGCAGGCAGCAGAGTTTGTAGCAACATGTGCAGTTTTGAGGGTCCATGTTAAAGCATCGTCTGTTATATTGTATTCCATTCTGTTTTTATTATAAAATGCTGGTCGTGGTGGTGATTCTCAATCTTGCCTGTTCATTCAGGTCACCTGGGAGCTATAAAAATATACATTGCTGATCCCATCCTCTGCGATTCTGATTTAATTGGTCTTGGGTTGTAGCCTGGAAGTCAGGGCTTTAAGCGCTCCCTGGGAGATTCTAATGGGTAGCCAAGGTTGAGAACCACAGCACTAAATTTATTTCACTAATGGGACATGACAGTAGTTTGAAAAGCACTGCTCTAAGGGGACACACCTTTAATGAATGAGCAGACTAAATATAAAATCTCCCACCACAGAAGGAAACCAAACAAACAAAAAACACAGCTATCTTCCAGCCTGAGTGGTGAGTGTGCTTGGTGGGGTTGGATGTAGAAAGTGGGCTCCCTAAAGAATATGTAACCACAGGCCTGCTCACACTTGTGTTTGGATCTATACTACTACACGCTGCAACATCAACATTTGAATCCCTGGTAGGGAACACTCTGAGTCATCTGGCAAAAGCAAATACAGTGGGGCCTTGATTTACGAGTGTCCCGACTAACGAGTTTTTTGAGATACCAGCTGTCTCTCGGCAGATTTTTTGCATTGAGTTGATAGAGTAATTTGAGTTAACGAGCTCCTTAACGAGCTCGGTCTCTGAACGAATTAAGTCAAGGCCCCACTGTACAAATCTCTGCAAAGGGACACACCTCAACCCAGGTCCAGCAGGACGTCTTGCCCAACATAAGACATGAGACTTTCTCCAACCAGCCAAAGCTGCAAAATGGATGAGGATACAAACCACCAAGAGTGTAAGCAGAAATAACATACAGGAAAACTAAACAAGATGTACACCCCGCCTGCAGAGCTTCAAATATGGAGGAAAAAAACCCTAAACTGATTGAAGAAAGATCAAATAAAATGCAGAATTATACTATCAAAAGACCCCCAAAAATCATTTAAAAGTACCAAACAGGAATCTCAGTGGTAAGTGGCTGATTAGACCCAGCTAATTCACAGAGAATTAGTAAATTGGAAGATAGAGCCAAAGAAATACTTCTCGAATGTTGCATATTTTGGGAAATCTGAACGAAATGAAGAGACATAGGGAACAGTGAAAAGGTTTAAATACCTCAAATGAGACTTCCAGAAGAAGAAAATAATGAAAACGGGGGACATGACTTGGAGTTCTCTTTAAATTGATGAGATGAAGCCTCAGATTCTGGAAGCCCAATAAATCTCAAGCAAGGTAAAGAAAAAGAAATCTACATATTGTAGACTTGTTGTAGTAACATTACAGAACATCAAGCGAAATATCTTAAAAGGAATCAGAAAAGATAAATGTGTCACAGTGATTGCTATTCCTATATCCCAACTTAAAAAATAAATAAATCAAAACAGAAGTTGGAATACTGTGGCATATCTTCAATATAGAATTCTACACCTACCTAAACTTCATTTTAAAACAAGGTAAAAATTAAGCCATTATTAGACAATCAAAAAGTGAGAGTGTTTCTCATCAGCAGATCCTCCCTAAATGGACTTCTAAATGATGTCCTTCAGAAAGGATTAGATTTAAAGCCTTCTGCAGGCCAGATATTACTCAGGGAGTAGGAGGGTTACTGACCTGAAATCTGAAGTCAAGTATGTTTGTTGAAAGTTATAAGGATAACCAGTAAAATAATAAAAGCTGGAATAATTTAAATTATTGATAATTTAAATAACAATTAACAAGCAAATAGAGGATTAAAAATTTTTTATGGTATGGAGGAACATATAGCAAGCAGGTGATTAGAAATTTTAAAATAATATGTTAGATTTACCTCGGTTCTCAACCTGTGGGTCGAGACCCCTTTGGAGGTCCAATGACCCTTTCTCAGGGGTCGCCTAAGACCATCCTGCATATCAGATATTTACATTATGATTCATAACAGTGGCAACATTACAGTTATGAAGTAGCAACAAAAATAATTTTATGGTTGGGGTCACAACATGAGGAACTGTATTTAAAGGGCCAGAAGGTTGAGAACCACTGTGTTAGAAACAAACCCAAGAATACTAGTAATTACAACAAATGAGATTAGTAATTTTCTCTTAAATTCTACCTATATAAAGTTTATGAGATATATCTAAAACATAAGTACATAAGTGGTTTGAAAATAAAAATAAAAGATTAGCCCAGCCAGTGTGGCTCAGTGGTTGAGTGTCCACCTATGAACCAGGAGGTCACAGTTTGATTTCTGATCAGGGCACATGCCCAGGTCGTGGGCTCAATCCCCAGTAGGGGGCATGCAGGAGGCAGCTGGGTGATTCTCTCTTATCCGTGATGTTGCTCTCATCATTGATGTTTCTATCTCTTTCTCCTCCCTCCCTCTCTGAAATCAATAAAAATATATTTTAAAAAAGAAAATAAAAGATTGGGAAAAGATGCAGTAGGAGAATACTAATCAAAAGAAGGTAGGTACCGCTTTGTTAATATTAAATAGTCTTTAAAGCATAAGCTTTATTAGAAATAAAAAAGACCATTACGTAACTAAATTACAGTTCATCAGAAACATATAAGAATTCTAAATTTGTATATATTGAACTCTGTAGCTTCAAAAATACATTAAAAAAGACAATAAGGAAATTATTAGCAATAATTTACACATGCACCATCATAGTGTGAGATTAATACAACTCAACATTTAGTGGGTCATGCAGATAAAAAGTTAGAAAGATATATATGTATGTAATATATATATATGTATATATATATACACACATATATATATGTATGTATGTATGTATATTAGTGTCCCAGTGTATGGATTCGTGCACATTGAAAGGAAATTAATTAGAAGAAATATTTTAATATTGCTATTCGTGTCTTGCTAATGAAAAGAAAATAGGATTCTACCGAGTCTCCTGTCTACCTACTCCAGGACTTCTGTGAGGATCAAATGAGATGAGGCACCGGAAAACGCTTCACAGACATTTGGTTAAACTGTAAAATGTTTGCACCTGGCTATAAAGCAAGTCGGGTTCCTGGGCTGAAGAAACTCCAAGGAGGCTAGTCTCTAGGGAGAGGAAGCCAGGTGTTGCTACATGACTTCATTACCCGGTACCCATAGCCACCATTTCCAGGCTGGGGTGGGCTGTGGGCCGCATTTTGCGCCATGGGGTCTCAGTAGCATTGGCTGCGATTTGGTGGGGTGTCACTACGGGATGGTGGCGTGGCCTGTTTCCCACTTGGGGGAAGCCCAGTGTTGGCTTGTTGGCGCCAGGTCTGTGGTGTCGTTTATTTTTAAATGGCCAGTGCAGCCCTAACTGGTTTGGCTCAGTGGGTAGAGCATCGGCCTGCGGACTGAAGGGTCCGGGTTCGATCCCACTTGGGGGAAATGGCAGATCTGCAGTGTCGTTTATTTTTAAATGGCCAGTGCACGTCATGGCAGCTCCTGCATTGAGCGTCTGCCCCCTGGTGGTCAGTGCATGTCATAGCTACCGGTTGGATGGACGGACACTTAGCCTTTTATATATATAGATATCTTGTAGATAATTTAAATAACACAATTAACAAGCTTGATCTAGTATACATATATTTAATGATACAGCCAGAAATTAGTGAATATATATCCCTTTCTGGCATTCATAGAGTTATTCAGTAGTTACCCATGATTCATGAAATGTCTCAGTAGATGCTATATAATTAGTACCAAAGTATAGTCTATGTTATTGGACAACAGTGCAGAGAAGTTAGAAATCAAAATTACAAAGGTAACTAAATCTAATCTAAAAATATCCCCCTTTAGGCTTCCTAGTACCTAGCAATAATCACTATTTTCCCAGACAAAAGCTCCATGATCATGAGGTTTGTATTCTTCTAAACTATAAATCAATACAGAATTTTAAAAAAATAATCAGATCATTCTGATTATATCATTCTGTGTGTTTTTTAACTCAGCAGGCTATCACAGATATATTTCCATGGTAGCACACATAGCTGTCCTTCTATAATAGATAACTAAGATAGCCTTCTATCTAAAACAATTTAATAAAAGAAGCACATGACCTTGGGTTGCCTCACTTTGCTCTCAGTGATCTATTGTTCAATAGCCTGTGCTTCTAGAATTAAACTAAGAAAGAATCAAGACTATCAACAAGTAGCCAAAAATATAGGTTTTAAAGCTGTGATGGATTTTATTCATGGAAAAAAACAAGTGGTGGTTTCAGTGAGCACTTTCTTCCTTTTCATTAGACAGTATTTTTGTGTTGCTCAAAATACCATTTCTCCAATGGCCGAAAATTAGAAAGGGAAGGAAGCTGCTGGAGTAGGAATAAGGGCAGTTAGTGACAACCTGACAGTATGGCAGTCAGATAAACAAATACAACAGTAAAAATGTCACAACATTAGAAACCACAGTCTAGCGCATTTTTATTTGAGGACAAATTCCCTCCCCAGTGGAGCATCTCTGTCACAGCAGAACAAATATCTAGAATCAAATATATAGAGACAATTTTTGTCATGAAGAAAAAAGTATCTTCTGTTGTACATACTCAAGAGGACAAGGACATTTATGTAGTGAATTGGAGTGGGGTGGGGGGAGACTATAAGCTGTAAAAATGGTTTGATGTAGAGAGTTACCTGGTTATGTGGAATTCAATGATCAGAAATTCATCGATGTGAGCTAAACTTTGACAAGACCCTTCACCAAGTAGGACCTCAACTGTGGTACCGTTGTTTCCTCCCTGCCCTCTTTCAGCAAATCTCTGTTGAGCACCTGCGCTTTCTAACAGACCTTTCCAGATGCTGCCAGGGCTGATGGGTGGCCATTTAAAAAGACTGGGACCATGGACCTGCCTCTAGAATTCACAGGCTAGCAGGATAGTTGAAAGAGGTGCACCAGGAACAAGAGTGCACGTTAGAGATAAATGCCCAAGAGAGGGACAGAAAATACTATGATAGTGTGAAATATGTGTCATTTGAACAAGACCTTAAGACAATTACACAGTTGTGAACCAAGGGAGAGATGGGGGACAAGTTGAAGAGAGAACACATAACTGGGTAGTTCTGTTCGAGAATGTAGTGTGTAAAGGTAAGGTCAGAGAGCACACTGGAACCTCATTTGAGGACCCCAAATGCCAGCATAAGAGAGTTTTTAAGTGTTTTCTATAAGAGAATGCCTGATTAAATTTCTGAGAGCATGGGGGTCTTTAATTCAGTACTAACAGTTGATTTACATTTTTTCTGCTTCAGTGAAAGTCTTGTAAGTTATTTTCAGCATTTGGTCACATAATGTTCATTGTTCTCTTGTAGAAAGAACTTTACAATCATTAGAAGCTGCTTCATTGGGATTATGTAAGGAATGTCTTGCTTCTCGAGTCTAAATTGGATTGAAGAGTTAAAAAAGAACAAGAACACAGGATCTCAAATTATCCATTGCATAAAATATTTAATTTCTTATGAATAAGTGGATTTCACTAAAATTATTTTTCAGTCTTCAGGGGCTCTCAGGAAAGCAGTTAATGAAGGATACTGATTTTAGAAGCTTTTAAAATTTTTATAGTAGAAATAATCTGTGAAGACACATGAAGTAGATCCATGAGTAGCAAGTATTGAAACCCTGATGCAGTTGGCAAGCCTCAGACTTACTAAGAAGAGGAAGCATGAGCATGTGGTTGGAAGTGTAGAGAGACCTGGGTTCTAATTCTTGTCTGCAACTGATTACTTCTCTCACCGTGGACATTCAGTTCACATTTCTGGCCTTTAATTTCTTTAGCTATTAAATGAGAAGGTTAAAATAGATGGCTTCTAAGGTCCTATTTATCAGTTCATAAGTATCCTATATAATAAAAGGCTAATATGCAAATCAACTGAACAGTGGAACGACCGGTCACTATGACGCACATTGACCACTAGGGGGCAGATGCTCAACGCAGGAACTGCCCCCTGGTGGTCATTGTGCTCCCACAGGGGGAGAGGTGCTCAGCCAGAAGCCGGGCTCACAGCAGGTGGACATCCCCTGAGGGTCCCAGACTGCGAGAGGGTGCAGGCCAGGCTAAGGGACCGCCCTCCCCCAGTGCACTAATGTTGTGCACTGGCCTCCAGTAGGGAAATAAGACAATGAATACACAGAGAAAAAACTTTGGGGAGAAGAAATGTAAATTTTAATTACTAGTAATCCAATTTCCTTTCTTTAAACTAAACATGATGGAGAAGGTATTTTTTCCTAGTTTTTCTGAGCTATCTTTCTATCTTATCTTGTTTCAATTATGAATGATTTTATTGATTGACGTTAAAATCCACTACTGTGTTACTTCTTAGCCTAATCAACCCCTTCCGTTTGTGCAGAGCCCTGGATTACCTTTCATCTTGAGGATTTTGTAGTCATTAGATCCTTTGGAACTGAGGCCTGTTGCTATTTATCTGTGACACACATACATGGTAATAACTTGTGGTATTTAATACAATTGTTGTAAAATTTGTTTGCTGTTTCACTGTGTAAATCTTGTAGGCTATTTCTAGAAATTTGTCACAAAATCTTCATTGGAATCATGGAAAGAATTTTTGAATCATTAGGTGCTGTTTCATTGGTATTATATAAGAAATATCTTTCTTTTAGAGTCAAAATCAAACTGAAGAGTTAAAAAAAGAACAAAAACACAAGAATCAAAAATTAGCACATGCCTAAAATATATAGTATCCTACATATTGAGGAGCTTGTCCTTTTGGGGAAAGGAGTTAATAATAATTGTATTTCATTTGATAGGTTTAGAATTATTGAACTAAAACTAATATTATATCCAGGTTTTCACAGAATTCATTAAATGTTAATTTGTTAAAGTTTAGACACATTAGCAATCAACAAATTACAACATATCACAACAGAAAATAGTAAAAACTGTAAGAGCATGAACATTAATATTCTAAGTAATATATTTATCTTACTATTTGGCTACATGACAAAAATACAGGTGTGTTACGTTTTGTTTATCCTGCTGTTATGTCCCTATTCCAAACAAATAACTTCCAAAATTAGAATTTCTTTAGTGATTAAGTGTGTAGGAGTTGAACTTCTTGTAATTCATTATACATTTATTGGGCTCCGACTGGTAACCAAGTATTGAGCTAGTCAATGGGGTTTCAGAGGCATTCCCCCCTTGGGTGCTCAATGACCATGAACAAGACAAAAAACAAAATGAAATTGCAATTTAACACAGATGCTGCAGTACACATCTGGACTTGTGCCTAAGGAAAGTATGGAATACTTCTCAGATGGGTGGGTGTTGAAGATGGGGAAATGAGGTAAGGACAATTAGCAGCCAAGGGGAAAAGCAGCAGAGCCTGGCTGGTAGCTGGTGACAGGAGGAAGAAGTACAGAAAAGATGGGTTGGGACCAAATTGTAAATGACCTTGGATATTCTGCTAAGGAGATAGGAATTTTCTTTCTAAGGAAAATTGAATGTTGTGAGACAATAGGAGGCATTGAACATTATGAGACAAAGTAACATTGTTAGAATTATGTTTTAGAAAGGCAAAGGATGATGTAGAGTGATAGGCCTGAGACCAGGAGACTGGGGCGCTGGTCAAATGTTTGTTGCATTTGACTAAGCCTCCATTATCTCACTCCTAGAATAGGTGGAAGTGGGAATTCTTTTACTTATTTATTCACTAAAAAATATATTTTTGCACATCTACCATGCAACAGTCATGGCACTAACTAGCAGTGGGCACATAGCTTTGAAGAAGACATAGCATGCACCCCTGTGGTAGTGGTAAGAATGCAGTAGGGCTGATTACCAGTGCCAAGGGAACATGTGGAAGGGGGTGCCTGATGCGCTCTTAGGAGGAGGAGGGGTGACAGTGTTGAAGGTGGGATGTGGAGAACTGGAAGCCAGGTTAAAGGGGAGTCAGGTATAAGAAGAAAGGACATTGTGTGCAGAGGCCTGGAGAGGTCAGAACAACTGTACCCCATGAACTGAAAGTGCTTCAGCTGGAGCTTAGAATGCAAGTTTGAGACAAGCAAGAACTAAGACTGGAGAGGCTAGCAGAGTCCAGGCCAAGAAGGAATGGCCCAGTTTGGAAACATTTGAATGTAGATGCCCCAGAACATCAAGGTTCCTTGATGTTAGCGATGAGGCATAGTTAAAGGTGACGCCAACTTGTCTGATTTGGGGCAGCATAGTGTCTGTTAAGTGTCTTAACAGAGCAGAGGAATATGGATGGAAGGCATCCATGTGATGCATAAATGGCACTGATTGGAGACAGGACCATTGGTATGTCTGGGTGCTGCCCTGACCTGACCTCCCCAGAGCCCTGTGTGTACCCAGCTGTCGTGGTGAACACCATCCTTCCTGTCTCGCCCTCCAGTCAACGTGTTAGGACTCAGACCTGGGGGAAGCCCACTGCCCTTTTGAGTTAACCCTCAAATTGCCCCGAAATAGTTTGACTCCTTGCAACCCACATTGCACCAAGCACAGTGATTTGCACCGTGCGTCTTCATTGTCTATGAGTTATGTTCTGTTGCTAAGCCACCATTTCAAGGCCACCAGGTGTCCTTGCTGATCCTGGTCATTCTCAGAAAACAAGGTGGAGATGGTCCCTAAGTTGTATGTGATGGAATGCACTAGTAACAGAGCATATCATAGCATATGCCCTGGACAATATATAAAATGACATCTGCCAAGTGATTACCTGATAAGCACCCCTTGTAATGTGTATGTATAAACTGAGAATCAAATAAATCCTTAATTTCATAGAAACAAAAATGCCCTACAACAAACTTTATCTCCATTTGGTGACCAAGAAAAAATGAGTGGCAGTTATTATTGAGACCCCTCTTTAATTTTAGAAGTAAACACTTTGATAAAGTGTTCATCTGCCTTTATGTCAGTGAGAGACTTTATGAAAATGTTATTTTTTAAATTTTTATTGTTGATGCTATTACAAATGTCCCCCATTATCCTCCCCTTTGTCCACCTCCACCCAGCCCCTGCCCCTACCTGGCCTTCACCACACTATTATCTGTGTCCATGGGCTATGCTTATGTTTTGGTTAATCTCTTCACCTTCTTTTATCCAGTCTCCTTTCCTCCCTCCCCCCTGACAGCTCTCAATCTGTTCCATACATCCATGCCTCTAGTTCTATTTTATTCTTCATTTTATTTTGTTCATTAGATTCCACATATAAGTGAGATCATATGGTATTTGTTTTTCTCTGACCGGCTTATTTTGCTTAGCATAACGAAGCTCCATACTGTTCTCCACAGTGGCTGCACCAGTCTGCATTCCCATTAGCAGAGCCCCAGGGTTCCCTTTCCTCCACATCCTCACCAGCACTTGTTGTTTGTTGATTTATTGATGGTAGCCATTCTGACAGTTGTGAGGAGATTGAAAATGTTATTTTTAAGAAAAACATACAAGCTAAGAAACAAGCATGTTAATTAAATCAAATGGAGCAAAAGAAAGCCATTGTGGGCTGCATTGCTCTTCACACTGCTTCCAAGTTATTGCTATGTATAAGCTACGTGGCTGAATAAGTAAAGTATTCATTCACACCATTGAAATATCTTTTTTGAAATAATTTTGACATATGTCAAAAGATATAGAATATAAAAGATCATCTATGCACCCATTCCCATGACTTTTTTTCTGTAGTTTGCTATCAATATACTTATCACTAAACAATACACAAAATTATCATATAAATATATGAATTGTTGGATCCTGGTTCTGTCCTTTTTTTCAATAGGATGCCAAGGGAGCAGAGTTTGAATACTGATAATGAGAGAAGTAGTCTGGTGTTCAGGTTGTTTGATTTGGAAAGCTGTCAACCCTAAAGACACCTGCCCTGCAATAATGTTTGTGGTGCCTTCCTTGAGTACCAGCTGTGTCCCACAATATGGGCAGGACTTGGGAAAGTGACTCGAACAGGCCTGACAGGAAGAAAGGGGGTGCCTGTGGAGATCATATTTTGCTTCGCTCATTGTTCTGCAGAATTGTTGGGTAGGGGTATTTGGCCTTCCCTGGTGGCCCCAGCCTGCCCATGACTAGGGAAGCTTTGCATGTTTGAATGAATTCATATACACAAATTAATCAAAATTCTATTTATTTCTTTAAAATTCCTTTTTCTCCCTTTACCCAAGAAGCATAACAACAAAATAAGCCACCAAATGGTAATAGAGCATGGACTATCATGCTAAATGTTTATGTAGTTTAAGGTCCTTTAGCCCATTCTACTTTGGTGGAAAGAAAGTTGAGAGTGAACATGATGGTTAAATTAAAATAGCCATGTTATTCAGGTATGATTATATGGGTTCTGTGTCTCTCCTGCCTCTGCTTTTATTGCTGTCAAACATGACAGCTAGTCACCCAACATGGCTATTTAATTTTAATTTTAATAGGCACATGTAGCTAGGGGCTACTGAATTGGACTGCACAGACATTAAACATTTTCATAATTTTGCAGAACATTCTTCTGGACAATGCTGTAATGAAGTTCATACTTCCCATCTAATTGTATTTTTCAGGTCAAATATTTTCTATAAGCTGCCTCAAAGCCTATGTAGAACACATACAACTACTTTTGCCCCTGAGGTACCCTGTGTTTGCCAAGCTATGCTCATCCAAGTTGTTAACCTGATTTGGTAGATGGAGGATAAAGCTAGTGTTGATCCTGTTGACTTTTACCTGCATAGCTAGCTAGCCCTTCATCTAAGTTCACCACACAGAGGACTCTGTGCTTTTAGATCCAACTGTTGCATTTGGCTAAGGGTTTGGCTGCTGTGATTCTAATTTTGTCTTTTTAATGGCAGGAAATGTTTCTGGGCTTGGAAGGCTCACATTTGGTTAGTACAATTGAACAGGCATAGAATTTAAGAGATCATATCATTGCCATGTTGGTCGTACTGCAGAGTTGACTGAAGGGCATTGCACAACTAAGCTTAAGCTCATGGGTTTGTTTGACTTTTGTAATTCTGATCCTGGGTGGTGTTCCATTGCCTGCAAGCGGCTATAGTGCAGAGGTCATTTTCCATCCAGGCTTCCTTTTGCAGTATTCTTTTTTATTGATTCCTGAATTTCTGTGCAGCAAAGTTAATCTCACCAAATTGGCAAGCTAACATTGTGATTCCTGGGGGGGGGGGGAGGGGGGCGGGGATGCGGGGAATGTCGCTGTATGTGTCATCATCGATCATTTTACTTGTGTATTTTGGGGAGCTGAGTATGTAGGCCACTTTGCTTAGAATGCACACTCTCTGCTTTGCTTCTCCAGGTGATGAACATTCAGCCAGGAAGAGTTTTTATTGCCATTTTACGTTCTTAAAATACTAAAATATGAAAGATAATGAAGGAATTTTTAGTTGTTGTCCTGTTCTCATTTTTCTGTTCCCAGAGTAGTTGGAAACTTTAGTCGGAACTAGTGAAAGCTATGTGATCTGTTTGTGCATGATGCTAAGCAATGAGGGTGGTTTTTATTTTTTTAACTTGTTAGTAGGTTGGCTAGAATCAAAGCTTTTTGATTATTCATGGTTGATGTAGTGATTTTGCTTCCACCATTGTTTACATCTTTTCAAACTTTCATTTGCAGGAATTTCAACTGTTTACTCACTTTCATTATTTTCAGCCTCTGTTTCTTTCTTGTTACTCCACTCTTCATTCTTTCCTATATTCTGCTTGCATAAAATTTTTTTTCTAGCTTTAATAAGACATATTGTTTCAATTGCAATTCATTTTGATTGTTTCTGTTCTGAGGACCCTACATAGTGGGGAATTGATAGGCCCTTGGTGGTGGGCGGGGTTCAAGGAAGCTGTGTTCCTGCTCTTGTTCCTCCTTCGTGAGCCTAGACTTGTGCTTTAATTCAGTGCGTGACGTGTGGCATTGCAGTCTGTAATTGACCTACGCTGGGTCAAGCAAGGTGCCATTAGTAGGCAATCTAGGACTAATTTTTAGAAATTAAGTGGGAAATTTAACTGGTAAACCTCAAAAACTACCTTCTCAGGAACTCTGCGGTCCTTCTCCTCAGCCTCGGAGTCACCTTCAGCTCAGTGTCCCTGACAGCTCTCTGCACTCTTGATTTGGTGGCTCAGTTTTCTGACTCTGCTTCTTTCTCTCCGAGGAATAAAACGATGACATTCAGGAATGTTTTGCTTCCCTGGAGCATCGCCTGGAATGGGAAGTGCTGGAGGCGAAGACTTCTAAGTAGGAAGTTTCATTTGCTGCACTTGGAAAATTAAAAATTTAGAAATCATTTATGATAAGTGCCTACTGTCAGTGTTGTACCTTGGAGCTGGGTTGATTTGGATCATTGGGGCATATTCTTTCTCAGTTGACTGAAAGCCCTACACAGGAGCCCTGTCAGAAGTTTCTCAGAAATACATGGTAGATACTAGACACAGATGTACCTTCCTCCCCCCGCCTGGCCCCTAGGGATGGAAGTACTAGTGTTGGTGGGAGGAAGGGCACTGAAGAGGCGGGAGAACAGAATGGCATAGAAAGGTTGCAAGCTTTTTTCTTTTTCTTTTTTCATTTGGACTTCTTATTGCTGAGCATCCCTTTTGCTTCCTACTCGCCTTACTGACGCACCCTCACCCCATGGTGCTTTTGCTCTGCCAAGAGAGCTCCTGACTCACGCCTCCTTGCCCGCCTTCCTCTCTGCAGTCCTTTTGCTCTTTTACATCTGAGTGGTGCTGTGTTCATTGACAGTGAGTGACAAAGGGATGTGGGGCGGGTAGAAAGGAGCAAAAAAACTAAAAGCTGCCTATGCTCAGAAAAGCCCTAACATTTGCCACCTTATCTGTGTGCAAGAAGGTACACGTGCAAAAGTAATGACTTTTCTTTGTCTACTTTTACACAATGGAGAACACAAAGGTGAGAACTGACCAAGTAGCATTTGTTTGTGTTTGTTTAATCTTTATTGTTGAAAGTATTACATTGTTCCTTCTTTTCCCCCAATTAACCTCTTTCAGCCCCCCCCCCCCCCCCCCCCCCCCCCCCCCCCCCTTCTTTTGTGCGTCTATGCATCCAAGTTCATTGGTTGGTCTCTTCCCACCTACTCTCCCCTGCCTTCCCTCTGAGGTTCAACAGTCTGTCCATGCTTCTCTGTCTCTGGGTCTATTAGCATTTGGATGGTGCTTCGTAAGCTCAGCGCTCACAGCCATCCATCCTTTGTGTATCTGGTATGATCCTCCCGTTGGAGGGAAGGAAGGCTCAGACATTAGGACTCACTGCTTTGGGTCACGAGGGAATTAAGAGGTGGGTCAGGACCTCTGAATCCAGAGCAGTCCTTCTTTGACTCGATCTCAGAGTAACTAAAAAAGACCCTGAGACTTTTGTATGTTGGTTCAATTCCAGCATGGCCTAGTTAGAAAAATCCACAGGAATTTTTTTTTTCTTACAGATTTAGGAAACAAAGCCTGGTCTTTGGTCTAGAAAATCTCGGGGGGTGGGGCGGGGAGTGAAATATGGAGACATGCTGCCACCTCAGATTATGTTAGATTGGATCCAGAATGGAGTCAGAGTCCAGACATAGGCACGCATGCCTCAACTGTGTCCCTAAGAGGGCTGCTGGGTATAGGAGTGGCCCCGGCTTGTTTGTCTCCTATTTCCCACATGGAGCAACACCTGCTTCCAGGTGGCCAGGAGGGGGGCTTTCCCTTGAAGGTATTCCCAAGAATGTCCCCTCTCAATCCTGACTCTGGCACTGGTCAAGCCAAACGCAGCAGAGCAGCCTTGGAGCTAAACTGGTGTGGCACTGCCACCTAGTGACTGTCTGTCCCACTGCTCTTGTTGGCCTCCCAGAAGGAGAGTGGACCTGTCTGCTTACTGCCACCCAGGTAGAAAATCGTGGACGGTAAGTTTTAGTAGGAAGCTTCTAAGACCACAGGCCGCCAGGCCAGTGCAGACACGCTCTGTCTGCAGTCAGCTGAGCCGGGCACACATTGACATGAACTATCTTAAGTGTCTTTGAAAAATTGACTTTTTGGTAAGGATATCTTGAGTTCTTGCTGAGCATGGCTCCATCTTTGTCTCCTGGTCTCCACCTTCCCCTTGGAGGAGCTCCCAGTATGTGCAAGATGCAGGCACAGAGCAGGAGCTGGAGGAATTAGCTGCCCCAGATAATTAAAATAACTACTGGTTAGGAAGTTAGTAAAGAAACAGAAGGAGAGAAAAACTTGGTCAGAAACGCTAGCCCTGGTTATAACATTGCTCTGAAAGTTGATATCTCTTTTATTCCTGGGGAGTAGCAAAGGTTTGAGAATATAATTTGTCCCCAAATGCCAAGTTTTCTAGCTTCACTGCTCTCCAGGTTTTCTGAGGGCCATTGCAGAGTCCAGCTGCCCTGAGACTTTAGACCAGTGGTTCTCCATGGCGGTAGTACTGGCCACGTGGGCCGTTTTGTTCATCTGTGGATAGGTTTTTGGGGGTTTTTTTTGCTTGTCATTGGGTGGGCCAGGGATACTCTGTACTCTGTACTGCATTGCACATTCCCATTCAACAAAGAACTGTTCTGCATCCCACTCGACCTTGGTCTGACCTCCTGGACATTCTCTGTACAAAAACTCTGTTTCTAATTTTCTTAGTTTAGACATAAATCCATTTTAAATAAAAACAAAATGTTTTTGCTCAGTTGCAATATACACTTAATTTTTATATGATGCTATAATTTATAGTGTGTAAATTGAAGGAAAACTGTCATTTGTTTATTTGTAATTTGACCGAAAGTTGTGCCCATCCCAGAAAATCCCATCAGCTATGGAAGTGCCCCTGTGACATTTGAGTTGCCAGCCATCAGACTAAATTGTATTCCAGTGCTTTTACATGTAGGTGCTATCCATGGAATGCTTCTTATGTCTTCCAGGTTAACCTTGCCTGAGAATTTAGATACTGAAATACAAGACTTATTATAAATTACTGCTATTTTACATCTCCAAATCACAATTAAGATAGTATATTGATTTTTGTTTTATAAATCACATATATAGATAACTTACATTATCTGGATTTCATTTCAAAATATTCAAAGAGGACATTAGGTCTACTAGGATTGAGAACCTATGATTACATGGAGTTTTCCATTCAGGGGAATCTCTCATGATGGATACATACACACTGTGGTCTTTCTCCATCTCACTTTTAGGAGCCAGACTTACTACCATGGTTCTCTGACCTGGAAGTTTTGTCCTAAACCTGGGTATATTTCACTAAACCCCATTATCGAAGAGAACCTGAATGCTGATTGGACCTTTCAGATCTTTTTATAATATGTTCATATGGTACTATTGTGTTCATACAGGTTTTTTGTTGTTTGGTTTAGATTTTATTTTGTTTTAAGGTATTTCTTTTTTATTATTCAATTACAATTGAAATATAATATTAGTTCAAGTGTAGCACATAGTGGTTAGACACTTATATAACTTAGGAACTGATCACCCAGTAAGTCTAGTACACATCTGGCACCACACATAGTTATTTTGATGTTTTTAGCTATATTCCCTATGCTGTTATTTTACATTTCTGTGACTATTTTCATAACTGGCAATCAGTACTTTTTAATCCCTTTCCCTTTTTTTGCCCAGCCCTCCAGCCCCTCTCTCAACTGGCCACCATCAATTTGTTCTATGGGAATTCTATGGTGAGATATATGTATCTCACCTCTTCTTTATCCAGTAGTTGATGGACACTTAGGTTACTTCCATATATTGTCTATTGTAAATAATGCTGCAGTGGATAAAGGCGTGCATATGTCTTTTTGAATTAGTGTTTTGGATTTCCTCAAATAAATGCCCAGAAGTGAGATTGCTTGGTCATATGATAATTCTATTTTTAATTTTTTGAGGAATCTCCATACTATTTTCTATAGTGGCTGCACCAATTTGCAATCCCACCAGCAGTGCAAGAAGGTTCCATTTTCTCCACATTCTCACCAACAGTTGTTTGTTGATTTATTGTTAATAGCCATTCTGACAGGTGTGAAGTAATATTTCATTGTGGTATAATTTGCATTTCTCTGATTGGTGATGGTGAGCATCTTTTCAGATGTCTATTGGCCCTGTGCATATCCTCTTTGGAGAAATGCCTTTTCAGGTTCTCTGCCCATTTTTTAATCAGATTGTTTATTGTTTTTTTGTTATTGAATTATGTGTGTTCCTTATATATTTTGGATATTAATCCCTTATCAGGTGTATCTTTGTTATAATTTGCATTTCTCTGATTGGTGATGGTGAGCATCTTTTCAGATGTCTATTGGCCCTGTGCATATCCTCTTTGGAGAAATGTCTTTTCAGGTTCTCTGCCCATTTTTTAATCAGATTGTTTATTGTTTTTTTGTTATTGAATTATGTGTGTTCCTTATATATTTTGGATATTAATCCCTTATCAGATGTATCTTTGTTGAATATCTTCTCCCTTGCTATCCGTTGTCTTTTTAATTTGTTGATAGTTTCTTTCACTGTGCGAAACTTTTTAGTTTGGGGTAGTCCCGTTTATTTTTTTTCTTTTGTGTGCTGATCCTTTGCTGTTCTTTTGGTGAGTGGAGCTTATGATTGTGCAATGAATTCGTTGTAAGGCGGCTAGGTGGAAAGCTGCATTTTTGATAGAGAATTCTTGATATTAGTATGTGATTGTCTTTTCACTGAAGCTGTTCTGTCTATCCAGAGAAAAAGTATTCTTTCTCTGTATTAGTTAATTCTAATATAGGGTTGGGGATAGGGAATGAAGAAAGGAAACTAGGAATGCTACTGTTCAGTTTGGAAACTTGAATTTATAGCCCACATTTTCAGCCCCAAACATCTTTCCCTTCCTTATCTGTGTCCTGGGTTAGAATCTCCAGTCTATCCCTAGAGGAAAAAACCTCTATCTCTTGTTAGTTATCTGGCATAGCAGGTAGGGGCAGGAACCTGAGCATCTATTATTCCACATATTTAGATATAATCAATTCTCCTGTTTTCACCACGGGATCTCCAAGTTGTGAATCTCCCATGGATTCTTTGACTGTTAGTGCCTTTTAACTGGGAGTATTTAGACCATTTGTATTTAATGTGGTTACAGATATGCTTGTTAAATTAGTCCTCTTGCAGTTTGCTTTTTACTTGTCTCATCTATTCTTTATTCACATTTTTTCTCTATTTCAGCCTCCTTTTGGATTATTTCTTTATTATTCCAGCATATACCTGGTATTCTTTATTTAGTTATCAGTTATTACTCTTATGTATTGTTCTATTGGTTCCTTTAGGGATTCTTTATTTAGTTATCAGTTATTACTCTTATGTATTATTCTATTCCTTTAGGATTTATAACATATCTATATATTTAGGCATATTATAACTGAATTATCAGTCTTATCCTCGTCCTAAAGTTACACCAATTACTACAACCTATCTTCAAGTGATTCTGTACCACTTTAGATATAGTACTTCCACTTTTCCATCCTTGGATAGTTTTACATGCATGTACTGATCAGTTAGTACTCAGCTGAATAATCAAGACCCCTTGGTAGGTCTCTGGATCCCTCTCTGTGCAGATTTGTCCTCTCTGGTTTTTGGGTCTGTGAACTCCCCGCATTCTCAGCTCTGTCCTTCAACTGGGGGAACCCTCACTGGGCCTACCTGGTTTTCCCCATGAGCTACCTCCAGAGATTCTCTTCACTTTGGTTGTTTACCATCTCTCAGGAGTCACTGTTCTTTGTTACTAGATTATGTATGTCTTGTTAACTATTGTTATAAATATTTTTTCTGGTTTTGTAGCTTTCTTAACAATATGTGTAAATCCAGTCCCTTGTTCCATCATCACGGGAAACAGAATTCCCTTTGTACTTTCATTGTATAAAAATGTGTTATTTCTTATTCTCTGATTTATCCTTTCCTTTTTTCTTTCTTTTTTTTGTTCTTGTGAGTTTATACCTCTTTTATATAGCCTCACTACCATTTTAGTGTATTTCTGAAAAGAGAGCTGATGGCTGATTGATACCTTGCATTTAAATCCTCATAATACTTTTTACTATATAACTAAGGCTAATATTTGAGATCAGAGCTAACAATTAAGATGAGATGATTTTACCATTTATAATGCTAATAGTAAGTTTAGTAGAAAAGCATTAAGGAACATAGTTTGTCAGCTATTAACCTCCAGTGTTGAATTATTTTCAAGTGTAAAAATACCATGTATATTGCATACAGATCTTGGAATATAACATGACAAATTTGATTCATGTCAAACAATGGGCAAGACTCATTTCTATCCACGTTTTGTATCTATATATGTGATATTGAAGGCCTAGTATGTGGCCAAGGGCAAGTCAGTTGAGAAAAAATGTCTTACATTGTCACACTGATTAATTCAAAAACACCAGTTACCTACTATATTCTTCTAAGCATTGTGTGAAGATATAGCAATGAAAGAGACACAGTCTTCGCCCTCAAATTCTTTATAGTTTAGAATCTAGGGGTATTCTAGATGAGTCAATTATATGTTACATGTCTTATGACCCAAGTTAACATTGATTGGTGGTGCTAGGAATATCTATAACAGTGGTTCTCAACCTTGGCTGCACATTAGAATCACCTGGGAATCTTTTTAAAATCCTGATTTCTGGGCCTCATCCTCCAGAAATTCTGTTTCTTTGTTGTGGGGTGGGGCTACATTAGTAACAAAGAAACAGAATTTCTGGAGGATGAGGCCCAGAAATCAGGATTTTAAAAAGATTCCCAGGTGATTCTAATGTGCAGCCAAGGTTGAGAACCACTGGTCTATAAGAAGCTCCTGGGATACAAAGAGAGTACTAGTGGTCATGCTGACCAAAAGCTACGAGTATGTAGAGTTTGGAGAAGGGGATCCACAAGCAGATTCTTAAAGTACAAATCAGGGCTAGGAAGATGGGAGACAGTGGTTCCAGGTAGAGGGAAGTGCACCTGCAGAGAGGGCCATGAAAGAGGATGACGTCATTGCCAGCCATTAGTGTAGCCAAAGGTCCTGTTACTTATGGAAGGTGCTGAGGGTGGTGCAGGAGTGCTGGGCAGAGGCTGCCTCATTCAGAGGCAAGATAATCTCTGTGAATTTAAACAAATATTATGGAAAGCTGACATACTTATGATCTAAAGAAAGAGACAGTGGTAGACGCACAGTCAGCAATGAATGAAGAAATGAATGGAAACTAAGAAAAGGAACATTGTGCTTCTTTTAAATCCTTAAAGCTGATCTCACAGACTTTAAGTCTATGAGTCATGCAGTGCTGTAAAACCGTTCACTAAGTCTTCTCCTCAAACCCCAAAGTCCTTATTTTAAAAACTTGAGGTTATCAGGCATTTCTTGCACTAAGTTTAATCTTATTTCATGTATTTTTTTACTTTATTTTTTTATTGATTTCAGAGGAAGAGGAAGGGAGAAAGAGAAACATTGAATTGTTGCTCCATTTATTTACCCATTCATTGGTTTATTCATTGGTATGTGCCCTGACCAGGGATCAAACCCCCAACCTTGGTGTATCAAGATGATGCTCTAACCAACTGAGCTACCCAGACAGGATTTATTTAATGTATTTTTAATTAATCCAGCATTCATATTGAGCAGAATTGGAAATTTGCCATCCGAGTCATTTCTTTATGTCTTTCTCAGAACAGTTCTCCTTGTGGAGAGGATTGGAATAGTCTGAATAAGTGTGTGACATGAAATTTTAGAAGAAATGTTTTGAAATGTTTTAACCATTGAAGTTATACATATTAATCATTTGCAATGGTGTGAATCTGACATAAATTCAAAGCCTGGCAGTGTTCTAAGTGATAATATCATGTTATAATTAAGTGTAAGGATTTTCTATATAAGTACATGATAATATCATGTTGTTAAGTCTAATATTTATGCCTGAGTTGCCAAGAAAGAAATCTTGATTATTCTAATAGTATCTAATATGGTCCCTAATTACCTACCTCTTCTTGACTATTCTCAACTGAGTATGTCTGAATATAACACCAATGTTAGCATAAGATATTATTTTTCCATTCTGAGCTATTTTTCAGGCAGGTTTATTATTTCATAAGCAAAAAAAAAAAGAGAGAGAGAGTTAATTTACCACTGGATCCCAAATTCTAAAATACCAACTCCTAAAAAGATATTTACTTCTAATTAGGCCCTTCAATATGGGATTACAACTTCTGACCCAGTGTAATGTGCATAGCATATAATAAATATTGACTAAATAATAATTATAGCACAATATTTGACAGTGTTTTGCAAAGAGTCAAATGAGGATGGAAGAAATTTGTGTATTTAAAATTGTATTAATTAAAGGTAAGCAACTAAAAAGGAGTCAGTTTCCCTAAATGTTTTAGTGAATGCTTTTATTTTTTCAAAGTCACTTACTGCTTCCAACTTTGAAAATGAGAAGAGCTACAGGAAGAACAGTCTTCCAAACCTGTGCCAGAACTGAGATTTCCTTGTGGGCCCCAGCCATGAAGGTGCCCCCAGGGGCCTGTGTTTATATATGAGCTCTTGCACTCCTCTTTGTAGTTGCTCTACCAAAGGACAACCATGTGCCCAGCAGTTTTGTTTTAGTCACTCATGAGTAGAAATAACTTAAAGATTTCATTCAAGCATGGTCACGTTTTCTAAGTCTAGTGATTGAGGACACTGTTGAAATAGAAAGGGTGGAAGACTATAACTTTTTCAGCCATGTTTCAGATTTCCCATGTCTTAAAACATTGGTGTAAAATGCGAATGAATGCAAGTCAAGAACTGAGCACATAGTAAGCGCTCAACAAATATTTCATATGCACCAGGCAATTAAGGCCACCAACTCTTAAATGCATCAGATCTTTATGTAAATCACACTTTGTTAAGAAGAGACTGTCTCACAATTAAATATTGAATAGGCACTGATTTTCAACCCGTGTGTAATACCTGACTATTTAGTCAGTGGCACTGATCTTTTTTCCCTTAGATTGTAAAAAAAAAAAAAAAAAAAAAGACAACAGCCAACACATCCAATACCCATCCAGTATGAATGAATCAGTGTATGGCAGAATTTTAGTTTATGTGTGCCAGGAGATGAAAAAGGTTGAAAATCACTGTAATAGGGTATGAACTCTTTTGCCTCCCTTCTTTTGTATCGCCCACACCCATGCCAGGGAAGTGCATTCCCTGTTTTAGGCAACTACTTAATGAGGAATGCTCTAGACAGAGCCGCAAGGTCATGAATGGGTTAGAATCCAAAGCTTACATCTAAGGGGCTTGTTTGAAATGAAAACCACATTCTGTTATGGAAGCCCCATTACACAGGCCTGGAAGCTCCCAGAGCAGTTCACAGAGCCTGTGAGCTCATATTGTAGCTGAAGGATAGCATGGACCACATCACCCTACTCGTATGTACATGTTATTTAACAGGGGAAATGCACTTATTTGTCTTCCTGGAAAGCCAGGAATACCTCTTGGCCTCCCTGTTGGCAATGAAAGTCTCTCTACCAAGCCATTCTGGGAGATGGGAGTCCACAGCTAGGACATGGTGGCAGTCCCTGGGGTAGAATGGTGGGAGATTCTGTCCTTCTGCAACCAGAAACTCTCAGGATGCTCATCAGCAAGCGTTGGCTTTTCTTTCAGAAGATACAGTGATTGTTTTCTCTCTTACTTACTCTGGGAATCTACCATTCTGGACAGGTTTTCTCTTTCCCTAGACCAGAGTAGCTTGAAATACTATTTCTTAGCTTCTCTTACTGTATTTGGGAAAAAACAAAGGTACAGAAGTAATAAGCATGGATCTTTCTGTATCCAAAGACAGCAGTAAGATCCACTAATACTACAGAGGAAAGCTCATATTCTGTGAACCTTCTAAACTTCTGGTTATAGCAGCAGGAGCCTTGCCATTAAATGAAGGACAGGGGGAAAGGCACACAGAACCCGTTGGCCCAGTGTAGGTTGTATGTGGGATCAATCCTGGGGCTCAGGCCAGGGGGCAGCCTCCTTACCACATAGCTCTGGCAGCACAGTGAGCCAAGTTTAAGGCAGGACTGAGTGCATGCAAGCCAGGAAGTTATCGGAGATTATCAGATAGCGTTAAGAATAAGAGAAAAAAAAAAAAAAAGGAAAGCCATCCGCACTGGCATCTGAAAGCTGGACAGGAAGGGGGATCCTTACAAGAAGTTGGGTGATGAGCAAGAAAGGCCTTTGGTGACCAGAGTCTGGGGTGTGACTGTCATGGAGACAAAAGAAGGGCCACTCTACCCCATGACTTCATAGAACATGCATGCAGAGCAAGCTCTTCTAGGGAAACAACCCACAGGTTGTACGCATGTGGATAGCAGTGTCCACAGAGTGGGCCAGGTTACTGTTTAGTATTGCTAATTCAAGCAGAACGTTATAGGATATGTTTCTGAAATAAACACCTTCCTCCTCACTAGAAAAACTCGATACTTTAGAGAATAATCAGGATAAACTGTATCCCTCCCCTTACTATAACTCTGTGTGTGCAACTGTTGAGGCAACAGCTTTTATTACGCTCTGGTTCTTGGCAGGGACTATGTGATCAAAGGTACAGCTAGTGCAGGACCTCTAGGTCAACAGTTCAGCATAGTCCTATGGTGGAGAAATACACAGGATACTGAGGGAGAAATACACAGGAGGGAGCTTGGACAAGAGTAGATAGAAAGGGTCCCACTTGAATTTCTATTGAAAAATGACTAAAAGTAGGCCCATTAGGGAAATTAAGTTTGCAAAGGACACTCTCTAAGCAAAGGGAACAGCCTGGCTGTTACAAAGGTGTGGATTGAGATTGGGCAGCTGCATATTGACCTATAAGTCAGACACACCGATGAGCATCAAGGAATGATGAGACTTTACCATGGGCCAGGGCAGGGCTCAAGGATAAATATGCATTTATCAACTTACACCAGTGAGAAAATAGTTTTTATATTTTACAGTTTCTCTTTCAGATTATTTTTAAAGTTGTGGAACATCCTGCTGTCCTTCAGAATCCATAGGTGGAACCTCAAATTTATAATCGAGAGCTTTGAAAACCTAGAGCAGTTTATAGAAGATACTTAGTGAATTCATTGAATTGAATCAAACTGGCCTTAGCAACCACAATGTAGATTAATTATAAAGGCCTGGCTTTGTTTGCTATTTTTCAGGTACCATGATCAACAGGATGTTACTAGCAACTTCCTTGGAGCAATGTGGTTGATATCAATAACTTTTCTCTCCATTGGTTATGGTGACATGGTACCTAACACATACTGTGGGAAAGGAGTCTGTTTGCTTACTGGAATTATGGTAAGTGTCTTTTTACTTTCAATCTCTTTTATTTATACTCAAGAAGGCACTTAAAACTGTTGGGTCCATGTGCAGAAATCATTGTAAGCGACTCGGGTTCCCAAGCAGGAAAACCATGTAATAAATCAGTTCTGTGTTGGGAGAGGACATCAGTTTTGATCTTTTTCTTCTCATCATGCAGCTCTGTTGAGGACATAGAGTTGCTAGATTGCTCTTTGTGGGCGAAAATATCTTAGAGTTCCAGCTTCAGAGTCAGAACATTCTTTGTGTACGTCTGGGTTCTGCTATTTCCTGCTAGCTGTGTGGACTTAAGTTTCTCTTCTGAGTCTTACTTGCCTCATCTGTAAAATGTGGATCATAAGAATTGTGAAGTGTGTAAAAAGGGTTAAAGAATTACATGACATTTTATCAGTTAGATTAGATTAGATTTATTATTTTAACAAATACCTGTTGAGTGCCAGGCACTGGCCCAGATACTGAAAATACAGTGCTGTCCTTCAGAATCCATAGGTGGAACCTCAAATTTATAATCGAGAGCTTTGAAAACCTAGAGCAGTTTATAGAAGATACTTAGTGAATTCATTGAATTGAATCAAACTGGCCTTAGCAACCACAATGTAGATTAATTATAAAGGCCTGGCTTTGTTTGCTATTTTTCAGGTACCATGATCAACAGGATGTTACTAGCAACTTCCTTGGAGCAATGTGGTTGATATCAATAACTTTTCTCTCCATTGGTTATGGTGACATGGTACCTAACACATACTGTGGGAAAGGAGTCTGTTTGCTTACTGGAATTATGGTAAGTGTCTTTTTACTTTCAATCTCTTTTATTTATACTCAAGAAGGCACTTAAAACTGTTGGGTCCATGTGCAGAAATCATTGTAAGCGACTCGGGTTCCCAAGCAGGAAAACCATGTAATAAATCAGTTCTGTGTTGGGAGAGGACATCAGTTTTGATCTTTTTCTTCTCATCATGCAGCTCTGTTGAGGACATAGAGTTGCTAGATTGCTCTTTGTGGGCGAAAATATCTTAGAGTTCCAGCTTCAGAGTCAGAACATTCTTTGTGTACGTTTGGGTTCTGCTATTTCCTGCTAGCTGTGTGGACTTGAGTAAGTTTCTCTTCTGAGTCTTACTTTCCTCATCTGTAAAATGTGGATCATAAGAATCGTGAAGTGTGTCAAAAGGGTTAAAGAATTACATGACATTTTATCAGTTAGATTACATTAGATTTATTATTTTAACAACTATTTGTTGAATGCCAGGCACTGGCCCAGATACTGAAAATACAGCAAAAGAAGACAGAAACTGTTCTTGCCCTGCCTTCTTGAAACGTGTAGGGGAAGAAGCTGCACTTAAAATAATTAGCAAATAATTGTTAATCACACTTGTGACAAATATATGAGGAAGTAAAGCTTCTGATCTGATTTGGGAACTGAGGGATGAGATCTGCTCAGAGAAATAGATCTCCATGAAGTTGACTTTTAACTTTTCACTGAGGTGGGAAAGCGGGGTAGCCAGGCAAAGCGGGAAGAAGGAAGGGCATTCTGGAAGAGGAAATGGTTTGAAGATAATGAGGCAAGGAGAAGCGCGGTACATTTGAGCAAGTTTACTAGGCCAGGAGTGTGCACAGTAAAGTGGGAAAACATCATGGCATGAGGCTGGGGACAGGTCTTGTAGGAGCACTTGAGAAAGGTGTGCTGCCTGGAGTGACCTGCCACTGTTCATCAGGGAGGCCTGCAGGCTGATACCTTCCTTGCCCCTTCCACGTGTACTATTTGTGTTAGATATATGAAAATTGTAGGCCAACACGCCATCTAAAATTTATTAATGTTGTATGAACTTTTAAATGTTTAAGCCAGAGGTAGTTTCAAATTGTTGCACCATTTTGAGTGACTTAGAGTCTCCTTATCTGCTTTTGATTATAGCGAAGAGTGTTATCTTGATATTTGTTTGGTTTCTGCCTACACAAGGAAGTGAACTGCTAAGGCAGGAAATTCCCAGAATTTCTGAAGCTAGGCATTCCTGCCCAAGGAGAGGCAGGCTTCCCACATGATGGCTTTTGAATGGTGGCCAGGGCAGCATGTACCCTCCCAGCAGCTGCCCAAGAGTCAGAACTAGCTAGGAGGACTGAGTCTGTGGCATGGAGAGGTGGGAACAATCTTCTCCCACTTGGTAGTATTGAACTGAGAAAAGGCAGCTTGCAGTGAAAATAAAATCCAGTTCCAATGGTAAGGTCACACGTAGTAACAAGATGACCATTCCAAGTCCCAATTGTGGAAAATATGATTTTGGGTCATAATTTAACTGTAAAATAAAATTACAGTTTTGTGAATTTTAGAGAACTTTTATTTCATTACAATTGTTATGGTCCATTGTGTTTACTATTGGACTATTTCCTGAAAAGATAGCATTTTATTATATAGTATAATGCTTTGGAAAACAAAATTTGCATGGATGTATTTTTCGAGGGTCCATAACAAGCCCACAAGGGATAAGAATAATGCTACTTATAAAAAAAAATAGAACCAATAATTGCAGTATTTCCCCCCATGCTTTTTAGAAACAACTTTCTTGGTGTTCTTTTTTGGCAAGATGTCCCTCACTTTATTTTTGAATTAGGTATGAGTCAGGATTTGTGCAAACAGCCTCATTTGCCATGGGATCAGAGCCAAATTTAAAGTTAACTTTGCCAGGATCTTGTGGTACTTTTATCTTTTCTCTCTTTCTTTGTCCTTAATGTCTCAAGAACAGTTCCTTCAAAATTTCATCTGACAGCACAAATCTTTTATTTAGGTGCTTGAACTACTTCCTTACTTAGGTTTTACTAGTAGTCTTACTTAGTTTTGAAAATAGAAGTTATAAGCAAAAGCAATCTTAATCGATACGGGCAGAAAATGTTATGTGCAGTTAAATTTACAGTGATGTGGTCCTGTCTTCTAAGCTCATGGTGAAACAGTCTTACAGTCCTCGGGCTAAGGAGCTCATTCCATCCCCATCATAAAGAATAGACTTTTTCTTAATTGACCCATCAAAGATCATTTGCTTGTTTTTAGAGAAATGCTGTAATCTTTGACTAGCCTATTTGAAATACTGTGTAGAGTTGGATTGTCTTTATCCCTGAGCCAAGACATGGAGACAAGTAGTCTTCTGGGAGTTGACTATATCCCATATAACTTCCTGGGGAGCAAGAGCTTACAAATGGAGGTTACCTAGAAACTAGTATGGAGAGTATTGGCTGACAGTATAGATTTCTAAAAAAATAATTTTTTTCATAGTTCATATAAAAGGTTAGTTTCCTTTAGATGAAATGCATTTCTGTTTTGTCAGGCAAATGTTGTTTTCTGGAACTTTAAATACCAGTTTGTCACTTTTGTGTTATCTAAGCCAGATAGGACTTGTTTTTATTTCGAGCGTTTTTTTGCCTATTCCCCCTTGGACTTTTGCAATGCATGTTTAGGTAAAATGTGTATAGGCAGATTTCCCATGAGTCATCTCTCTGTCTGTGTCTCTCTCCCTCCTTGTGCCCTTTAGTTTAGTAAATTGTAAAAAAGAAATACAATTTACAACACTCCTGAGAGAGGCCAGGGTAATTCCTGAATCATGTATATTTTTTCTGAAGTGCTGTGTGTCTTTGTGCTTTTACATTTAGATTTTCTTATCCTCTCATTTATGAAATTTTGATAGAATTTATACCTTTTTTTCACTTTGGAGTAAAATACAATTGATCTAAATGCTAATACCTACAGAGCTTTCCCATTTCAAAAATGTATAAGTAAAGAAATTAGCTTTGCTTCTTTTCTTCATATAGCTAATAAAAGTAATGAATTATTTCTTAGCATTATCGTAGATGTTCATATTTCATTAGTAAAACTCAAAATTAAATTGTAATTTAAAAGTTTTAAAGCTTAACTTGTGCCATGAGCTATATTCTGTGGAGCCAAGGACATTAATATTAACATGCAGTGCTCTGAGCAAAAATGTATTGTTAAACCATGAGGAGATTTCCAGAATATTTCTAAAAAAGAAACAAATGGCCTTATCAAAAATAACCTCTTCTCACCTGAAATGTAAATTGTGAATCCAAGACCATTGTAAATCCAAGATCATCATGCTAAGCTTTTCTTATAATTTTTTAGGTTGTGTTTATAATTTTATACATAGATGATAATGGAAATACTAAGATAAGTGTATCTTAGATACTGAAATGCTTTCACAGAAATTCCATTGTGATAGATAAAACAAGGCAAGAATAAACGTTCCTTTTACCAAGACCTACCTACTATTAGAACTTAAGAGACAAAGATCTCTTCCTCCCTCCTGGATATCCTGGATTTAAAATAGACCAATGCCTAATAGACCAAGTCTCTCATTAACCTTCAAGAGAAAGACACGAAGGTTGTATATACCTGTTTTTTCTATCCTTCCTCTCTTTAAGAAGGTACCAAGGACATGAAGATTTATTATTGTGAATGTCATGATAACCTATGATAGGCTCAATTTTAAGTGGCTTTTATACTTTTTGTTTAAGGTAGTAGGCAACTGACATTGTTCCAGCATGGTGTCTTAGCTTTCTGTGACCAGCAGGTAGTTTCTCAGTATCTCCAACTTTATAACAGAGAAAGTAATTGTTTTGCTTAACGCTTAAAAAGTTATCCTATCTACCATTTTTTTATGTTTGTACATAGATATAATACATGCTGAAAGTTTTAGCTTTTTATCTATGAATATACAGGGTGGGGCAAAAGTTTACAGCTGTGAGTATACAAAACAGAGTTTATTCTTATATTAATTATTGCATTATTTTCCACACAAACAACTGTAAACCTACTTTGGCCCCCAACTTGTTTGTGATGTTTCAAGAGTAGGATATAGCCTCATTGGTAAAATTTTTTTATTCTCCTTCTGTAAAATTATAACAGCTCTTACCATATAGGCATGGATGATGGAATTCTTTAGCATAATTATCTTTAAATATAGAGTAATATCTGCCCATTTTTAGGGACACAGATGATCAGATAAGCAGACCTCTAAAGTGATCTATAAATCCCTAGACATGTGTGATTTAGACTTTCTGCTACTTTCTGTCTTTGCTTTTAAGAATTTTTTCCTCTGCCAGTGAGGGTAGAGAAAGTAGACTACAGACAGCCATCCTGGATGTTGCATGTGTGAATAAGCAAGAAAAAAAAAAAGGGAGGGAGGGAGGGGAGGAAGGGAGGAAGGGAGGAAGGGAGGAAGGGAGGAAGGGAGGAAGGGAGGAAGGGAGGAAGGGAGGAAGGGAGGAAGGGAGGAAGGGAGGAAGGGAGGAAGGGAGGAAGGGAGGAAGGGAGGAAGGAAACAAACCAACCCAGGGTCTTTTTTACATGTCTTATACAATTTGACATGAGGTGGTTAATCCCAAATAGTAATTTGGAAGAGGTTATTTTACTTTTTGTTTGTTTTTGGCTGTCTCTGGTGTGTTCATTGAATCTCATCGAATAAAATCCAGTGAGGAGAGAGTATCTTTAAGTTATTATAATAGTTTCTGTTTTGTGCAGAGATGCAGCAGAGGTGGGTGGGCCTTTGCAGACTTAAGGCTCAATTCCCCACCAGTGCCCTAAGCAGACCTTCTCTTCTCCCCTCGGAAATGTCTGAGGGAAGATGACAGCTGCTTTCTTCCAGGTACAGCAAGTGTCGCTGGGAGTGTGGCCTTCTAGCATTCGACATGTCTGTATAATTGCACCTAATTTTTCTAAACTGTCAGCATATTTACTTGGCAGAGCTGCCCTTCCTGTCTCTAAAATGCATACGTTCACTTTAACACTGTTGCTTATCAGGAGAGATAAACCTAGGGATGACTCATTACTGATGACCAGTTTTATGTGGCACTTCCTTCTTTCCAGCACCAAAGAACATAAATGAGTTGAACAGGCAAATGACTCTAAAGATTTGGGTTTCCCAATCCCAGGTTTTATCACTGAATTAAAAAAACCACACATATCTTCTCCTCTCTTCCTTAAGATAAGGACATTTGAGTTGATCTCTAACCTCTTATCAACAAATATCAACTTGTATTTGAAGATCCTCAGAGGTAGGGCATGAGGGAATTTGTCTTCAAAATACCCTTGAATGTTGTTTATTTTTATAACCTACAGAGATCTTGCAAAACTCTAATGGGATATAATATTAAAGCTGTGTTTTATAGAATTTATTTGCCAGAATTGATTGTTTTACATAGTTTTATGAAAGAATAATTATACATGTCAGGCAGATGCAGTGAAAATGTATTTATTGCTCCAGGATATTGTGTCAGTCAACCCCAGGGACAGAAAAATGGGCAATGATTGCAAATACTCATTTTACCTTTTGTTTGGAGGACAAGTTGATATTTTAAAATGAAATTTAATCTTAAAGTTGTTTAATTTAGGTGTATATTAAATGAAAAGCATGCTTTTTTCAAATTAACTATATTATGAGAAATTTGAATTACTGATAGCCTAATAAATTGGCTATCAAACAAGTTTGATCTTTTAGGAGCCATTGTACCCAGGAAGATAATTAATTTAACACAAAATATTTTGAACATTATTATTTTTTAGCAGTCATTCTCTGGGGTGAGAATTCTGGAATTTCCAAAAAAAAATGTTGAATCTTTTCCAGATACCATTTTTCAGTGTGTTTTCCAAAAAAATTCTCTACTTTTCAGTTACAGTTTACATAAAACATTATATTAGTTTCAAGTGTACAATGTAGTGCTTAGACATTTATATAACTTACAAAGTGATCACTCTAAAAAGTCTAGTACCAATCTGATATCATATATAGTTATAATATTATTGACTATATTCCCTATGCCTGTTTTTATAACTGGAAATTTGTACTTCTTAATCCCTTTACCTTTTTCACCCATACCTCCATCCCACCTACCCCCAGCCCTGGCAACCATCAGTTTGTTTGATTCCACATATAAGTAAAATCATATGGTATTTGTCTTTCTCTGTCTGACTTATTTCACTTAGTATAATACCTTCTAGGTCCATCCATGCAATCGCAAATGGTAAGATTTCATTCTCTTTCTATTGTATAAATGTACCACTCCTTTATCCATTTGTCTACTGATGGACACGAGTTGTTTCTGTATCTTGGCTATTATAAATAATGCTGCAGTGAACATAGGGGTGCTATCCTTTCAAATAAGTGTTTTGAATTTCTTCAGATAAATACTCAGCCATGGTATTGTTGGATCGTATGGTAGTTCCATTTTTTTTTTTTTTTTTGAGAAACCTCCATACTGTTCTCCATGGTGTCTGTACTAATTTGCAACCCCTCCAACGGTGCAACAGGGTTCCATTTTCTCCATATCCTTGCCAATACTTATTGCTTTATACCTGTCAGAATGGCTAAAATCAACATCTCCTTGTGGTTTTAATTTGCATTTCCCTAATGATTAGTGATGTTGAGCATGTTTTCATATGTCTATTGACCTTCTGTATCACCTTCTCTCTTCTTTGGAGAAATGTCTCTTCAGGTCCTCTGACCATTTTTAATAGGATATTTTGGGGTGTTTTTTCTGGTGCTAAGTTGTATGAGTTCCTTATTTATATTTTTGAAATTAACCCCTTATCATATGTATCACTGATACATATCTTCACCCATTTCATTGTCTGTCTTTTCATTTTGTTGATGGTTTCCTTCCCTGTGCAAAACTTTTTAGACCCATTTGTTTGTTTTGTTTCCCTTGCCTGAGGAGACATATCCAAAAAAAAAATTATTAAGAGCAGTGTTAAAAAGTTTAGTGCCTATGGTTTGGGTCTTACGTAAGCCTTTAATCCATTCTAAGTTTATTCTTGTATATGATGTAAGAAAGTGATCCAGTTTTCCTAAGACCATCCATTGAAGAGACTGTCTTTACCCTATTGCATGTTCTTACCTCCTTTGTCATAGATGAAGTGACCAAATGGGCTTGGGTTTATTTCTGGGCTCTCTTCTGTTCCATTGATCTATGTGTCTGTTTTTATGATAGTGCCATGCTATTTTGATTACTATAGCCTTGTACTATAATTTGATATCAGTCAGTATGCTATTAAATTTCCCTTTTCTATAGGCTTGTAATCTTAAGTTATGATCCCTGGAAGTATTGGTAGGATCTGCATAACCAAGTTATCTAAAGTAAAAATATCACTTCTTTGAATTTTTGAAATATTATGTGGTAAATGATCTTGGAGAAACGAGGGACCAACATGACTTACAGTTTCAGTGCTAAGTTGGAGAAGAGTACTACATTTTAATTTGGCAGTCTAAAGGGTGTCCAAAAAAAGTATATACACTTTAACAGTTGATAGCTCAATTTTGAAAATGAAATGTATTTTAATAAACACTGCCTTCATAATTATTCAAAGTATATGTATACATTTTTGGGAGACACCCTACATAAGACTCTCTAGGTGCTGGGGTCAAATATAGCTTATGCTGTCTGATTTTCAGTTCACTTTGGTCTGGCATAAGGTAATGAGCATTAATAATTATCTTTTCTACGGACGAAGCCTCTTCCCTACCCTTCTTCTCCCTTTAGCAATATCTAATTTGTTAGAAAGGTGATTTTTTTTAAAAAAATATACAGGTTTTCCTTGACTAGTTTAATATATTGTCTTCATTTAGTTTTTGGTGGCCTGAGCATCTTGAAGTGGCCTGTTCGTGATTTGCTTAGGTTTTCCTGAGAACGTAAGTGAAATGGGAGAACAGTAATCAGGATACATTTTCTGACTTTGCTGAAAGGAATATGACTCATCTTGTTAAGGCATACAGGGATCTTCATTTCAGAGAGTAACATATGTTAGTCCCAACTGTTTCTGTACCCATTGTGATGGGTACAAAAAAATGTTGTGAAAGTGTATTTACTTGCATTCTTATTCACTTTATGAAACAGAATGGTCATGGAAATAAACACTGAGTGGACATTAACATCATATCATTACTTAAATTACTATAATAATTAATGTATTGGCAGGAATTCACCTTGAACCTAGAAAGCTTTTGGAGGTGAGCCAGTTTTGCATAACAAAAAGAGTAAGTTATTTTGAAACCCAATTCTACCTATACCAAATCGTCTTATGATTTATTAAGAACCTAGGGAGTTTATGGTTTCCCTAATTAAAATAAGGCAGATAAGGAATAAAGGACGTTGCATTTGAACAATCATAAGGTTAAATTACTACAGAGGCTCTTGAGGTACAATTTAAAGGATACATCTAGGATCATGGAATGAGGGATAAATGTAATAAATTGTCAGATTCACTTGTTTCTCCAGTTTGCAATGAAGGTACTCATTTTATTGCACAAGATTTGGGTGAGCTAGAGAACATGCTGCAAGAAATGGGCCAGCAGCAGGAAAAATAGAGCCCAGAAATAAACACAAATTGAAGGTTTCCAAAGGCTCTTGATACCAGTGATTTTCCACTCCTGTTAGGATTTTGATTTCCTTCCAGAGGATCTCAGCAGTGGCCACCTGCCAGGGGAGAACAATATTCAAGTTAGAGTGCCAGCTGCCGCTCACAGCTATCTTTATAGCGATTAGAAGTCCCTCAGATTTTTACATTCTCTGCTTATTCAGTAATAATCCCCACCCTTGAATTTCCCATGACTCACTGATTGAGGAGTACCTGAGCGCATACATGTAGCAGGTGATCCTGTACAGTATGTCCTCTCTTAACGTCAGCTATAAGTGAAACAACGTATAACAAAACCAATCTAACCATAGGCTAATTGATATAAACAAGAGTTAAGTTCCTCAGGCATCCCATCAACATGATAAGGAAATGACTTTGAACAAATTGACGTTATTCAAGGACCTGCTGTACTTGTCAAGCAACTGTTAGCCATTTGTACCAACCATAATATGACTTATCGAGTGAGTAACCCCTCATAGTATAACAGAACTATTTAGATTCTGTGGCAGATGTTTTAAAGTCAACAAAATAGGTATAGCTGCTTACAAAGGTCATTCTTTTCCTTCACTGGTACCCAGCTCTGAAGTCACCTTGCTTCCATCGTCTACATACCACACAAAATATCAGGAAAACCATCTCAGCAGCCCAGGCATTTATGACCTCTCTGTCCTCTGCCTGTACTTTCCTTGTTTATCATTTCCTAAATGTCTTTATGATGAAATGGCTCTGATACAAACCTTTAGCTTGTTTGTTCAAAATAGAAAGCGGTAGGTCACCATATTCCCTTAATATCCTTTCTTATCTAAAGCAATGACTCTGTTGGAATCACCTAGCAAGCTTTAAAACATTCTGATGCTTAAGTTTTATCCCTGGAGATTATAATTTAATTGGTTGGGGGCACAGCCTCTCAGCATTGGAATTTTTACAAACTCTTCAAGTGATTCTAGTTAAGTTTAAGAACTACTTATTTAAAGTTGTATCAGTTTTAAATAGGAACAATATTGATTTATTTTGGTCATTAACCATATTGCTCAATTTTTTGAACATTCATACTATAAGAGTTTATCATAAATAAGGTGAATTTGATACTCTTGTTTTGCTTTGAAATACAATGCTTCATAGATATGGAAATGACCACAAATAAAAATATAGGTAAAAGGTATTATCAGATGAGATAAAGGATGGAATATATCAGTGATAATTACAGTTCATAACTGAAGAATCTCACTCATTTTTGTTGTCTCATTTCTGAATCTGAGGTTAAACCACATAATGTCTAAATACTTTCTAGTCTCTTTCTCTGATCATATGAACAATATCACTTCATTTCTGAGGATACTGATTTCTTCATAGAGCTATATGGAAGGACATATAAATTCAGACACTCTGGAAATATTGTATTTAAACAATATTGGCTCATGAAAAAGGACATGTCTTGGTCATAATTATCAGGTTGTAGAGGACAGGGCAAGTGTATTTATTTATTTTCTTTCATTCTCAGCTTGTGTCTCCTGCCAGATTTGTTGTAATAACTCATCCCAGTGAGCCTAAAAATGCCTTCTTTGGTCTGTAACTGAATGGCTAAATTACATTTATTAATTAAAATGAGTCTATTATTAATTATATAATAAAACATAAGTAATTCAAAAGGATTTTACTAGGTTGAATTTTTTGAAGATTAATATGTAAAGGTTAGGTTATATGTTTTCTAAAACCACAAATTGTCACTTTTTAAATGTATAATTATTTTTTGCATGAGTAATATGTATTTATTATAGAAAATACAGACTATACAGAAAATCACAAAGAACAAAATAAGTTATTGATATTTCAACCACTGAAATATAACTTTTCACAGTTGGGCTAACTACTTCTTTTTAGTTTTCCAAATATGGATCATTTTTTAAAAATTAGGAGCAAATTATATATACAGTTTTCTAACTTGCTTAT
>NW_005353770.1:1666446-1704340 GCF_000412655.1 Myotis brandtii | reverse complement strand
GCTAAGACGAAAAGTAAAAGTAATAACTCTTTGGGTTTCTCTTTTCTCTGGTTTTTAGGGTGCTGGTTGCACAGCCCTGGTGGTAGCTGTAGTGGCAAGGAAGCTAGAACTTACCAAAGCAGAAAAGCACGTGCACAACTTCATGATGGATACTCAGCTGACAAAAAGAGTAAGTCACCACCCACTATCTGCAAAGGGAATATTATTTTAGATGTTTTCAATGTTGGATAACATGCTTTTTATCTTGACCTCCAAAGCCAAAATGACATGGCTTAGTCTTAAAATGTGAAAATATGGAATTGGTTCTGAGAGTAGACTCTTCCTAACTTTAGGTCAAATAGGAAATAATTGGACAATCTTGGTATTTACTCAAGGATAAAAATAGACCACATAAATCTTTAAAAATAGTCATTCTTAACATTTAAGTTGGCAATATAGAAAAAGAGACCAATATCAGATTTAACAGGAAGGAATACAGTGTCAATGTAATACAGAAATTTTATGGGAAGGTGATTCAATAAATGTTTTACTGACATCCTATAAGCCAGTCACTGTTCTAAAGACTGGGGTTGCAAAGACAAATAAACAACAACCCTTAATGTTTAGGACTCCAAGGTATGAGGGCAGATACAGACTCTTTCCATGACTTAAAGGATATCAGAGAGATGTTTAAAATAGCATCTGGAGGGGAAATCAATGTCCAATTATAAAGACTCAAGGAAAATAGTAATCACATGTGTACAGAGTACTCACCCTTTGCCAGCCACTTCTCTGTGTCATGTATAAAAACTTGTTTCATCTTCACAACAACCTGATGAGGAAAATGCTGGTATTATGCAAGCCAAGATGCAGAGAAGTTTAGTAACTTACATCAAGGAGGAAAATCATATAAAAAGGATGATGATTTTTACCACACTAAATTTTTAGCCTCCCTTGCAGTGGTTCTCAACCTTCCTAATGCCGTGACCCTTTAATACAGTTCATGTTGTGGTGCCGCGGCCCTTTAATACAGTTCCTCATGTTGTGGTGACCCCCAACCATAAAATTATTTTCGTTGCTACTTCATAACTGTAATTTTGCTACTGTTATGAATCATAATGTAAATATCTGATATGCAGGATGTATTTTCATTGTTTGCGACCCACAGGTTGAGAACCGCTGTCACTTGAAATACCAAGGTCAAAAATAACTAAAACTTACTTTATAGCAGTGTCATCTTGCTACATAACCACTTCCCAAAGTAGAATTCAATTAGGCTGTCATTAAAATAACAAAATTCACGGTCACTTGGTAACTTCATTCATAAAAGAAACAATAGAGATTTCAAGCAGAGTTCCATTTTCAGAGTTTTTGCTCACTTTTGACTTTGGTTCTGTGTTTAAAAGTAATCATGTTTAATTTGGTAAAATAATTCCTAATAAATCAGTCACTTTAATGCATATTTTATTTGTTTGGATAATATTTATGAAATGGAAAGATGAATTCCAATTGCCCTGATAAGTTATGTCTCACCTGTCAGACACTATTGTGAGACTTCATTGCAGTTAGCAAGTCCACATACGTTCTGGATGATCAAAGCCATGATCATCTAGATGTCATGCTTTCGTACTGGATTTACCACTTTGGAACATCTACTCTACATAATATTCGCTCAACTCCTGAATTCATTCTCCAAACTAATTTCTAAATGTTACAGAAAAGCACTTGGAGAGTAGACGAAGAGGTAAATGAGCTGAATGGAGAGTTAGGTTCTTGTCATTTTCAAAGATATACCGTACTGGGAAATGAAAACACACACACATTAGATTATTGTGTGTTCACATCTAGTCCAAAATTGTAGCAGATGTTTTATCTATCTCATCATGTACTTGTTTGGATGAGTTCTGTACTGTGCAGTTTATGTTTAAGAGACAGAAGTTGTACAATATCAAAAGAACCCTTAAAGTGCGAGCATAATCCAAATAATTTTACCATGAAGATATTACATTCTTTCCAGGAATTAAGTTAATGCCACACTTAAGATACTAGGCAGAAAAATACCTTAAAACACCGTATATAAGTATTTTCAACAGTGAAGAAAAAAATGTGACAGAATCACAAATAAGAAAACCAACTGTCACGCTTAGGCAGATTTCCCCCTGGTTCACAAGCAGGCATTTAGTTTTTTATCTTAAAGAAAATAAGTAACTCCTTTAAATTTACTTTGGGATATTGATACTCCATATCCACATTATTAAAGCATTTTAGAAAAGACAAAGGCTTTGATTTTTAAAACCTACAGCGTAACATTATTATATACTGCCTTTGATTAAAGAATTTTGTGAAGTTCAGAGTCCTTCCCATTCCAGGTTGGTTTTTTAATTTAGTTATTTCAGCACTGCTGTCCTTTAGGACCGAATAATACATTGCCTTGCAGGACTTTGTGTATTGTTGGATGTTTATCAGCATTTTGTCCTCTGCACACTAGATGCCAGCAGAAATATCCCGCACACACATTTGTGACAATCCAAACTGCCTCTAGACATTGCCAAATGTCCCCTAACGGTACAAAATTGCAACAGTGAGAACCACTGCTTTAGCTTGTTATTGCCCAAGGATTCAGAGACTGAGATAATTCCTTTTAACAGATAATCTTTAAGTGTACTGAATTTGTTGTAATCTCCTTCCTGGGACTAATAGATATTCATTTAACAAAAATATACTATATACTTACCATAGTTGGGGTTCTGTGTTAACTGCTAAGCATAGACAGCTGAAATATCATATTCTAGGAGACAGAGACTGTTATGCTTTTATAGTACTGTTCTTTTAAGCAAATTGGATGAAGGCTCTGTTTTTTTCTCTACTTGGCCAAAATGCACTTGTGTTCTTTCTCACGAGTCCCCTAAAGTCCAGTTAAGTTCTTAGTTACTTTAGATAAACTCCCTATTGGTAATTTTCTGTTATGAGTCAGATTGTTTGTAAGAAATGCTGTTCTAGTTTCAAATTCTCCACGGTGCTTCATTAATTCTGTTTATCTCATTCCTACTTAAAAGGGTAGCTACTCTGCCTATTTCTTTGGACCAGTCTCTTATAGGTTTGAGAAGACTTTCCATCCAGCAGGCTTGCTGACAGATTGGCTTTTATAGGCAACATGTCGCTAAGTACAGGTACAAATGTTTAACTGGCCTTAGAACCAAAGGTAAATTTCTAGCTTAGAATACTGTAATATTGATATTATAGTCAATACAATATTCGAAAATAATAGTTATTTTATACAAAGTCATCGACTTAATGAGTGTTATTTACTTGAAACTTGATTCCATTCACTTATTTGTGGAATGTCTAAATGGGCCCATTTAGAATTTTTAACTTTTTAAATAAAAAGTCTAAAATATTTAATGATCATTAATGAATGACTCCTGGGGGATAACCAAGAGTAGATGAGGACCTAGAAAACGTACATAGTTGCTAAGATGAAAGATTAAAAATATAAAATTCAACTATCCCCTGAAAACACGACTTTGTTTCTCTGTTTGACTACCTCAACCATATAAAATACTGTATTTGAAAGTAGGACACACTACTCATTGGGCAGCAGCATGAAGGAGTTTTATATAATTCCAAAAGTTTACATGACACTCTGCAATTTAGAAGTGGCCTATAGGTACATGTACACAGGATAATCTGATGATTTCAAAAGGAAAGCATCATAGCCATAACATGTCACTGGGCTTAGTATGAGAGGACCAGCTATCTAACAGACTAGAACTTTATCACCTCACAGAAGTAGTATTTATCATGCTGTATTTTTTTGCTGGGCTTAGTATGAGAGGACCAGCTATCTAACAGACTTGAACTTTATCACCTGTATTTTTTTGCAATATATTATTACTATTCATTTAGGTCTGAACCAAGAGGAAATCTTGGAGTTCAGCTCTCTGAATCCTTTCATTTTGGAAAGAACAAATTTTTAATATAGCTGGATATACCACGAAGGATAATTATACATATTAATGTCCACTGTGGGTGTTTCCAATCCTATTAAGAATTCCCAATAAGATCCATAATAAGAACACTATTATGTGGTTATGTAATTTTGTTGCTTGTGTGTCTCTTAACATGGGAACAGAAATTCTAGAGGATTTACTCTATGTAGCGCTGACATTGTCCTTAGCCACATAGCCCAGTGGTTTGAAACACAAAAGGAATGGATCCCTTGACCTTGCCCTGTTCCACAGTCATAGCATTCACCCACCCCGTACCTGGTCTATAGGAGAACTCGGTGGGCACGGTGAGAGCCCTGAGAGCACGTGACATCCCAGTGCACAGGCTCAGTAGCATTGTCTGTATTTGTCCTGGGCATCACCCTCAGCATATGTGGCAGGATTTTACTGTAGTTTCCAGATTGAGAAGCAAGAAACTCCCCTGCTTGGTTGGGGTGGGAAAAGATGAAAGAGATCAAGAGGTACAGATTGCCAGTTATAAAAATAGTCATGGGGACGTACAGCATAGGAAATATAGCCAGTAATATTGTAATAACTACATTTGGTGCCAGGTAGGTACTAGACTTATAGGAGTGATCACTTCGTAAAGTATAGAAATGTCTAATCACTATGTTATACACCTGAAACGATTGTGTTATATGTCAGCTGTAATTGGAAAGTAAGTTTAAAAAAATGGTTTTCTTTAAAAAACAAAACTGTTCTCCTCCTTATCAGAGATTATGTTCCTTTCCCTTACATTCAGGAGGAGTGGAAATACTGCACTTAAGCCTCTGAAGGGAGAGGCAAGAGGAAGAAAAACAAAGCAATATATGTTGAAAAAAAGTCACAGTAATATAAAGGAAAGGAAAACTATAAACAAAGTACTCTTTTAAACAGTGCTCTAATTACATGTGTCATTTACGGTTGAACAAAGCAAATTGTCAGTTAAAAGTATCAGCATTAAGTGCTTTTGTGGTTGATAAAGTATTGTTACACTTTATGGCTTTAATATCTTATAATTACCTATGAGTCAGCAATATAACAGTTCACATCCTTTATACCCATGAAAGTGGGTTTAAGGCATCTGGGTAAGTGGTATTACTTTTAGTAGTATAAATTATTTTAGGGCCTTTCTTTTCTCAAATTATTAAGCTATCTGATTATTAATCGGCCTCTCAAGTATTTCTGATAAAAGATTTGAATTGGAGTTGAGCATTAGTGAGGCAGAACAAATGTTATTTTCCTTTTCCCCTGTGTGTGTGGAGGGGGGATGAGAGAGGAGGCAGAGTCCTTTCCTGTTAAGAAAGAATCCTCCTCTCACTCTCCTTATTTTTTGAAATATAGGAAATAAGTTAGATTTCATAGTGCTGTTGGCCCATTAACTGGCACTAAATTTCTGAGTATATTTGTGAATTCCTCATACAAACTATCATGGTATCTAGCATGTGGTGGAGACTCAATAAACATGGAAATGCACTGACCCATTTAGGTTTTAGATCTCTTCTCTAACCTGTACAGCCTTCTTTCCAAGAGGATCCTTTGGCTGATAAATATTCATTTGCTTCCTGATCAGAAGTGTTTATGATGCAAATTATACACACTCTGGTGCCAAATTTAACCCTGGAGACATTTATTTCATACCATCTCTAGGGCCAAGGCACTGAGCTAGGGAGACACAAAGATTTATGACACAGCCCCTGCCCTCCAAGCATTTGTGAACATCCTGGGAAAAGGAGTAAGACAGTGGTTCCCAACCTTTTTTTGGCCATGCCCCACCTAAGCATCTCTAAAATCCTGATTGTCCCCCCCCCCCCCGCCGTGACATATAATTCTTATTCAAAAAGTGAACTCCTATTCACATGGAGGAAGCCTAAAAGGCCATTAACTTGGTCTAAACAAGCTTCCAAAGAACATGGCATCCATGAAATAGAAAAATAAAAGAACAAAAGACAGTTGAAATACTGAGGAAGAAATCACTAAGAAATTGTTTAATAATTGAAGTGATATGAAAAAATAGCAAATAAAGTTTCAAAACATGTACTAGAGAACTGAAGTGCACAAATATGTCACAATATATATTTATATACTGTATATGAGGCCCCTAGAACCATAAGAAATGCAAAAAATTCACTGTTAACTCATTCTCGAATTGCCTCCCCCCCGCCATGGGGCATGTGCCCCATGTTGGGAACCACTGGAGTAGGAGCTCCAGGGTTACATTATTAGATGACTGACCTTAGGGCTCTTAATTGTGCAAACAGGGACACTTCCCCCCCCCCCCCCCCCCCCCCCCCCCCCCCCCCCCATGCACTTCTCTTTCATGCTAATGATCAGAAATGCATAGAGCCTGCTTCTCCTGCAAGTTTGCGGATCACTTTCACGTAACAATCCCCTACAGTTCAAACCTATAAAACACTGAAGTGCTTTCCACCCTGTCGTCTCCCTGTCTGCTGTTCCCTTTCATTCCTATGAGAGACTGGAAAAACCTACTAGAAACACACCTGACCATTAGGCAAAGGATACCTTTTTCTATTTGTGGACATACTGTTTTGTGGCTGCTATTTTTGAAAAATATCAGTTAAATTTGATGCTTTGAGAGGTTAATTCCTATGTTTGAAAACCTATTAAAGAATTATAAAAGGGGATGTTTCAACATGAATGCATACATATGTATATTTAACAGGTTTTTAAAAGCAACTGTAGGGATTTTACTTTCAAATGAGAAGTCATTTTCGGTTTCAGCCTGTCAGCTAAGATGAGTGAATACAAATACTGCAACATAAGGCCTCAGGCATCACTCACCCCATTGAATTCTGAAATTGAAGTCAACAAGGTATACTGCATCCAGCTCCTTACCTCTGAAAAGGTCGTACAAGGGTCAGATGGAAGAGCCTTCTGAAAGGTGACTCCTACCTCTGTGAGGAAGAGAAATGTGTTTCTATAAGAATGAAGAGCCAAGAATTACCTGGAACACCTTTGAACGTCCCTGTGGACGGTGGCAACTTTCCTCATCCGCACGGCTGGCGCTCAGTCCCTAACGTGTCAGTCGCTGTTCTGTTGGTTTCAGAATGCTGTCCATGCAGAGGCTGATGAATGTCCAGAGGATGTGACCAAAATCTACTCCTAAAAGCAATTTTAGGAAACCAGTCATTTTCTTACAATAGGTTCTAGGGATACAGTTTCACTCAAAAATAAAACTTTTTAGCACCATGAAAAAGGCTAACATGAAAAAATATACATACGGACATGGGCCCATAATCTTAGTGTAATGCTAAGGTTCTTTCTTATTGTAAATTTAAGGACTAAAAGGACTTTACTAATATTTCTCTTGAACCTCACATAATGAGGAGGAAACAAAAGTCGTACAAGGTTAGCTAGCCCCCTTGACTGGACTTGGTTAGTAGAAAGACCAGCATGTACTCCAGCCCAGCTCACTGTTCTGTCTTCCCCACCACAAGCCGTCCTTAAAGCGTTGTCTGCCTCCACCCAGTCCCCCACTAGCTGGCAACTCTCCATGTGAACATCTTTATGCCTCTCTCAAATGGTTGTTCTGAGAGTAGGTGATCAACAACAAGAAGCCCACACGAAAACTCTGGGTCTTCGGGTTGAACATCTCTAGGAAGTATTCACACCTTCCATCAGGTCTTGGCAGTGCTACTGTAATGCTTTCATCCTTAGGTTTGTCCCATTCATTTGAAATGAAGTATACATTTCAATTACCAACAAAATCATGACAACATAGACGTCTGTCAATTAATTAAGTGGGCTTACAAACTCAGTTTGCTAAGACACTCTGGGAGCTAGGAGACTGGGTCCCCTGTACGATCCGCAGTGGAAATGTGCCCTCCTTCCTATCGTGTGCAGCCAGACATGCCGAGCAGGCTCGCAAAGGCAAGATTAACCTTGGCCTTCTGGCATGTTGCCTTTCTCCAGGGAAATGAAGAACACCAAGAGAACAATTGCAACACAGGGTGGAGAAATAAACACCTCTTGATTTTTTTTTAAGTGGTTGAATGAAAAGAAAGTCCCTGATAGGGTAGAGTTTGGCCCAGGAAGAGATCAGTAGCTCCCTAATATTTCAGTTTAAATATTGTTCCCACACAGATACTGGTACTTTTTAGATCCATGCATATTCTGTTTTTTAAACTTTTAGATTTCTGTAAAAAAGAATTTTTGAGACATAGTTACTAAACAGAGCGAGAGCTTATCATGATCATTGGGGTGAAGACTATGACCCCCCAGCCAAGTTGCAAAGGATTCCGCTTTGGAATTTATCAACTGCTTTTTTTGTTTATTTTCCTAACAGGTGAAAAACGCAGCTGCCAATGTACTCAGGGAAACATGGCTAATTTACAAAAATACAAAGCTAGTAAAAAAGATAGATCATGCAAAAGTAAGAAAACATCAACGAAAATTCTTGCAAGCTATTCATCAGTAAGTACCATTCTTCATTTTCCTCCTGCTTTCGTATCTCTAGGTTTTAATTCTAGCACTTGGTTATTCTTCTCTCGTGAGGGAGGAAAAAAAGAAAACGTCGTCAGGCTTGTTCCCAGAGGACGGTATTTGGCAATTTAATAATTTCATAAATGAAATCCTGAGCAAAGTTGTCGGTTCTTGTATGATTAGGAATCATTTATTATTGGGAGAATAGTCATTTAATATATATAGTAATGGAATGTCTTCTCGGTTTCTTTAGAAGCGATAATTTCAGTTAAAATTGTGTTTCTTAATTTAACATTCATATAGTTTGCTCTATAGTTTGCTCTAACATGTTTAGTTTGTACCTACTGCAAAAACTTGAAAAATATTAACATTTTATTGTCTGGATTTTTTTAATACTCTGTCAAGCATCTTTATATGAAGGCAGTACTATAGTTGACTCACTACTTGAATTTTTAAATGAGTTTTTAATCAGGACTTGGGGTTTTTCTCTGTGCTACGTGTTCATTGTAGATTTTATAGTTCCTATGGACCCTGTGCTCTTTTATCATTGTCCTGGCTTTATTCAGGCCACCAGAGTTCAAGTCTTTCATGCCATTTCATTGATACATTATATCACTATCACAGACGTTAAAGTACAGATTTATATCTAGTGAGCTTCAGTGATAATCTGAAAGCACCAGGGCTTTCTCCCCCAGGCTGGCGGCATCCTTCCCGTAAGTACATTCACGTGGGTGTCCATTGTGATGCTCTACAGACTTGCTCTTAATGCCATTTCCAAATGGGGAAGAGCAGGCATGGTCACATTTGTGGGTCAGCAAAGTGGCTGTCCTCATGCAAACTCCCGGGGTAATCATAGGAAGGTGGGGAAGTACTAGGTCCCTTGACTAGTCAGTGAAATGTCTTCGAGAGCTAACTAGCACAGCAGAGGAGAAAACTCTGAGGCTGGAGTTTTCATTTTCTATATTTAGATAATTTGCATGTCTTATATTTCACTAACATTCTGTGAGAAATCACTAAGCATTCATATGACCTGTCCAACCAACTTCCCCTTTTAACTAAGTATCACTGAAAATGTAGAATATGTCTATAATTATGGTCATATATGGACTATAGAGAAATTGCAGCTTTCTTAATGAAAAGAGAATTCACGTACTCGGAGACCTAAATTAGAGGGAGCCTGAACACGCAGTGGAGTAGCTGGCCCTCCGTGCTAGTCTCTCACGCTCTTTTCCTTGCTGCCACCAACACCAAAGGGACATCATTCCTCCTTTAAGCTCTGTGACTCGTCTAGATACAGACTATGCTATTTACCCAGGAAAGCTAGGATTTTAAGATAATACTCCTCTAACATCTGGGAAAGAGTAAAAGGGAAGAGCAAGAGAGGAACACTGTATTTGATGTGGCTCCCAAGAGAGAGTTGCTCCCTGGAGCTCACAGCTGTCTGTGACTGGGTCCCACCACCTAGGAGCACTTACCTAGACATCTCCATTCCCTGAAGCTCGGAGCTAAGAGAGTGAGGCCCTTGACAGATGCTGAGCCGTCACCTCTGCTCTCATCAGGCCTTTCATCCTTTCTGAGGACAAGCTTCTTCCCCAAGGGCCACCTGACACAACTCTCCCACACCCCAACCATGAAACACAGTAACCCCAACATTCACACAAGGGGCACGCATGCTATGCTGTGGAGAAATCATTCTCTGCACTTTTAATTTTCCAAGACTAACACATACTAAAATATATTAAATATATTAAAAAGAAAACTCACCTGTGTGGGAGTGAGATGACGTGGAAGTGAGCGAGTTCAGTCACTGTACGTGTCCAGCAGCCACACATCCCCTTTCCTCCAGGATTGTATTTGTGTCCCTTTCTGTCATTGTGACCTACTAAATGTATAATTAAATGTGATTTGCCTTTGACGCCTTGGATAAATTTTTATATTCTTTTGTAAATGCTTTGACAGTTTTTTTGTAACATAATTCTGTAGCCATGTGTAAATGGTGGGTATTTACGTTGTCCCAGAGCTCTTAAGTCTGAATATATTCACACTCAAAAATTTGGGGGACAATTTAAGGGTGTTCACTATACAATCTTTTCCACTTTGCTATAGGTTTGAAATTTTTCATAATCAACTGTCAGGAAAATTATCTTTCAGTGAGCCAAGTTTAAAAACTGTCCCTGAGCTGTTGGTGCATTGACCTGACCATAAGGGTTTGGTGGCTCCTTCAGCATGCTTCTTTTGGATAGACTAATAGAGGAGAAAAACATGCATTATTCCTCTGCTTCTTGCAGACATTTCTTATTCTGTTTCTTCTGTAGCAGTGTATACTCCTAAAGCAGATGAGTTTCAAGCAACTCAAAAATGTTCTGAATTGTTTTATAAATTAGTCTTTGGGTGACTGGGTTTCCTTTGAGGTGGGAGGGACCTTGTACTTTGTGAAAAAGTACACCTGAGAATTTATGTGGGCTGGGTTTGGCTAGTTGATTCTAATCATGCATTAACTATCTTTCATTTTAAGTTAGTGAACTCACAAAGGAAAGCACACAGGGCTCGATTCCTAAGGGCAAGGCCTTTATTGCCCACTGTTCACACCCAGTGAGACTGTCAGCCTTGTGTGTCAGCACTGGGTGAAGTCAGACTTTGCTAGTTGAGGAAAAATTGACAAACTCATTTGGTAGAGCTCTCCTGGCCTCTCCTATTCTCTGATTTGTCCTGAGAGCTTTGTCAATAGCTCTCTCTCTCCCCTTCTGCCAGTCCCCCTCTATTTCAAATCTTTCTCTTTTCCAAGCTTCATAGCCTTTCTCCCCGACACGTGCCCTCTCTAGTCTCGGATGGAAGCCGAACTCTGTAGGCTGTGTCCTCTTCTCAGTAACATATCTGTCTTTGTGGATGGTCACTCAGTGCCACGAAGCAATCTGTTTCTATAACATTTCACCCTTTTTCTGGTAGCAGCTTTAACTTTAAAGTTTATCCTTCTTCTATCTCACCTCTATCGGCCCATCAATCAGTATAACTTGTCTCAGAGCCAAGAAATTCAACAAACAATTTTTATAACATATCGAGTATTGCATTACCTACCTTTCAGAAAGCCAGGCTTCTAAACAGCCCCAACTCAGAAAAGATATACCCTTCAAAAAAAAAACACACACACCACATCATTATAATCCTATTGTTTAGAATATTATCCTTTCAACCCTTAAACATTTTTGCATTCATATTAGGCAAAAATGTTTCCTTAAACATTCTATCTCAGAGAGGCCAAGATGTCATGATACAAGTTCTTCCTTCTGAACTCTAGTTCTGGAGGAAACTATGGGCTTTCGGGTGGGGGAAGAATAGCAGCAATGAAGATGGATGATAATATATTGAATAGTGTTTCTCTTTGATCAATATGCCAAAATCCTACAGAATCTTAACAGGATCTTCCAGCCAATGAATCGAGCCCCTTGTGCACCACTGAACACCACACTGTGTTATTTTGTTCCAGAGTATTTCACAGTTTCTTTTCTTTTGTTTTGTCTTTTTATTTCAACAAAATGAAAATAGAGCTCGGAAGTAAGTTGTGTGAGCCGCTCCGTCAACATTTGCAGAATTCTCTACCGGCTGCATGCACCCAAGCGGATCCTTTATTTGTGAATTTTAGTAGTCTGATTGCTGCTATGGAAATGTGATCCAAAATCATGATATTTTCCTGTGATAAGTGAAGTTCACAAGGAAGAAATCAACATATGTTTCTTATTCTTTGGGGGGGAGAAAAATGTAAAATACACATCTGCGTGTTACCTTTTATTCTGGCAGCTGCAGCTTCAGTAGGCTTTTTCTACCAGTTCTACACCACAGGCAGTCTAAGCAGCAACAAAGCGAGACACTTTAAGTTCAGGGAGCAGCGAAAGGAATTCCAATCAAATAGGGCTACTCTAGGTCAGCTTTCCAGATTAGTAGAAAATAAAATGGGCAAAATTCTACTGTCAGAAACATAATCTAGGAATCCAGGAGAAGAAAATTAGGCTCCATTGATTGGAACATGATGTACTCACCTCAGCCAAGGGACCAGCTCTGGACCCTCCTCCAGACTTGCCGAGTCCAGGACTTTCTCTGCATTCATAAGTTGTTGGAGGTTTCTGGTCTGGTGACCCCAAATTCAGGCATTCATGTACCAACTATACTATTACTTAAATTTGAAAAGAAAGCTTGATATAAATCCCTGTCATAAATGGATAAGAAATATATCCTTCTCAGCAAAGAGAGGTAAAAGCAATATCAATTGACAATTGAAACACTGGTACTGAATTCTACCCACAGGCTGTTATCTGTAGAAACTCTCTGAGCTGAAAGCCTGCTCGCTGTTTTCTTTTTAAAAAAGAAGATAGCATGTGTTAGAAGATAAAAACAGTATAGGGCTGGCCTAAGACCTTTTTCTTATAATAATCAGGAATTAGAAGAGAATTAAAGGGAATTACTTTCTCTCCATCTCTTTTAGTATTGTCTAATGTCTTAGTCATCTAGAGTACCTCTTGGTATAAATCCAGCACCTTGGAAACATTATAATAACCTAGCCCACTTTATTTCATGCATGAAGAAATTGATGGTCACTTTAGGGCCAGGGAAAGGGTGGAATCCATGTCTGACATTGTGGTTCTCTCTGCTACATTTCTCTATAGTAAGTCACACATATTTAAAGTTTGTGTGTTTTTTTTTAAAGGGGGGATTGTTTTTGTTTTTGACTTGTTTTTTTTTAAGAGGCAGACATCAAGACTTGAAACCCTTGTAAATACTTAAGGAAACATTTCTCAACAATATATTAAATTTAAATCTATGTTTGTAAAACTCTTTTAGACTAGGACATATTCCATCTCTATAATAGCATGAAAAGGAGCCGTTCTTATAAACACAGTCGCAATGACAAGTTATAACCTTAAACTGTTGAAGATTGCTAAAGAGCATGATGTAGGCAGGTGTCAGTTAAATTCTTCCTGGCAGAAGGAACTATATCTTCACTGTAGAGCAGATTTGGTGACATATTGGATATCCTAGTTTCAGAACAAAATCACTGAGCATCGGGAACATTTGTTACAAAAATCTCCCTGGCAGTAAAATCTTGCCCTGTGAATATTTTTTTCTTCTTTGTAATTACCTTTAATTTAATTTGGGAAATAATAAAAAGTATTCTCTTCAGTATTACCACTACACTTTGTAAAATTATTCATCAGCAAAGTAAAAAGGTTAGCATAGATATATATATATTTTTTATTAGGTAGTTCAGAGAGACCTGCTTCTCTTTTGGAGCAAGGCTTTGAATTGTTGGCTTAAAGAACAAAATGGCACTTTTTTGTTGGAAAATCTTAATTTCTTGGTACCATATTAAAGACTGAATTAAGTATTTGTTAAAATATTACAATAAATGAATTAAGGAATAGTTCTCATTCAGAAAGATTTTTTATAACAGTGGCTTTTTAACTATCAGATATATGCAATGGTATTTAAAAGTATCTAAAAGTAACTTTATAAGTAACGATCCCATCTGTCAGATACTTTAATTGTCCTCTGACTTTTATGTACAATAAAAAGGGAAATTCTCCCAAGGAAATGGTCTGGCTTCTCTTCAAGTTCAATGGCAGTTTAAGATAAAAGTCAGGTGAAGAATAAGAGAATTATGTGTTTTGAGTTGTCTTGCTGCTGGTTGAATAAAAGTTGTATTTTTTGCTAATAAGAATCTCACTTATCACTGTGTCTCATCAGGTTCAAATACCTAACCCAATCCATTTCAGACTAAACAGGGCTAACACCTGTATCTAGTCACATAGGCATAGGAAGGTGCTCACTGCTCTAACAGTGATGCAATTCCAGTTGCTTTGCATATTTCTTCCTATGTCTATTTGTCACGATACTGGGGCTTTAATGAATGTTTTGGCTTTTCTCATATGGTTAATTCCTTATGAGCCTTTCTTAATTCAATGTTAACTACCTGGTGAACAGTTGTCCTATGGACACCTCATCCCTTACTCTCTCTCCTTTCCTTTTTGCGGTGTTGGGGAAGCATGCTTCTCATTGTAGCAGATACATAACCAGTTTGGACTTTACCCCAAATATTTGAGGCATTATCCATGCAGTTATTTCCCTTGTCAATTTTGTGCATGCTCTTTGGAAGGCATATGATAGCCATAGAGAGAAAGAAACATTTCTGACTTCAGATTCTGTCTTTTAGATTACGAAGTGTAAAAATGGAGCAGAGGAAACTGAATGACCAAGCAAATACCTTGGTGGACCTGGCAAAGGTAAGCTGGGGTCTCAGGCCTCATGAGTGCATCTGTTGGAATTAACCATGGCACAGTAATTAATAATGCTGACACAGGGGCCACCCTAAATTTATTTAACAAGTCAGCCAACCAACTGCCCAAAAATGATGGTCCAACTTAGAAGAATTTTTTTTTAACTCTTACTTAATATGTTCTTTTCCTGCCTGTATCCATTATTCATCTGCATTCTAAAAGCTTTTCTACTTGCAGTGATTTGGACCAACGTTAAGAAATGTAAGTGGAATAGGAGACAATACCTTGGGGATTCTTATTTGTAGTTCAGTCTCATCCCTATGAGAACAAAACCACATCTTGGTTTTAACTATGAGGCTTAGTAGGACTCAACAATAAACATTTTTTAATATATTTTAAGCAAAATCAAAAGAATGTACATTTAAATTAAAATACCAGAAATTACATCTTAGCATGAAAGTTGTCTTTCAAAAAAAAGGTATCACTTTTGTGTAACTTATGGTTCTTTCTCCATTTCATAATTTAAAAATTAATAGTTCCCAAATTCTTCTGACACATTTATAAGCTGTATCTGGTTGATTTTTGCTTGTTCTTCCAAGTAAACTCCACTTTTAAAATATGAATATTTGTCAACAATCACAACATTGCATTTTCTTGGACTAATTCTAAAGATGGGATTAGGATAGCATTTATGTGTGTTCAGCCTTTTAATACAAATGCTTTGAAAGAGGCAACTCTCAATTGGACCTGTACGTTCAGTTGTTTGATAAATCAGCTGTGTCATTTGTAAAACCTCAAGTATAATCTATAAAATCCACACATACTATTTCTGGTATCATGAAATAATACATCTAAAGTATATTCACTTTCATGTATATCAGTAACACATAAGATATAAATATTGAAGATGAATATTTGATATCTCAGAAGCAGAATATAAGTGAAGTATTTAATGACTTACCTCTGGGAGAGTATATATCACGCATTTAATCTGGGAAGCACACATATGAGGCTCAGAAACATCCTTGGTTAGTATTTACACATGACATTTGCTTGGATACTTCATGAACAAAGATGAGGCAAGCTCTTTCATCGCTCCTATGTCAAATAATAAAAGAAATTAGGAATTTTTATAAAAAAAGACCACTTGGAAATAATAAATGTTATATCATGATATATATATCATTTTACTTACGATATAATATTTGTTATATATAGTAGCTATATGATTTTACTTTATATTCTTTAAGATATATAAAGAATACTGTTTAATTAATTCTTTGGTGCCATGCTTATTATTATGACTGCAACACTGTCTATGCCACAAGGGTTCAATATTTTCTGAATGAATGGATATTGTTCACATAGTCTCAATACTACATAGTAAAAAAAAAAAAAAGTTAATGCATTTTGTCTCCATGGCCCAACTCAAACTAGCTGTCTGTGTTCTGAATAGTAACTTCCTTATATAGTCAGTCCATTTATCATCATTAGGAGAATGTTCCATAGGCTGGTTCAGCAGGAAAAGAGCACACGTTGCAAAGGGAAATGAGGTAAAAGAAGGAAGGCTCAGAGAAAGGGGACTGCGACTTGGGGAAAACTTCATGGACCTAAGGCTTACATCTCCAGTCTTCCCTTCCTGGCCACCCTCTCCCCTCTCTACCTCTATGTCAATCATCCCTGAGAGCCTCTGGGATACTTCTGGAAATATAACTGGGAGTCAGAGTCATGAACAGCCCCTGATCAAGACAATCAATTGCAAAATTCACTAGGATACCAAAAACATCTTCCATTTCAAACCATTTAGCATCTGATTAAACCATAGCCAACAAGGTAGCCTGGTAACTTCAGTATCACCAACTTTTTATTCTCTCATTGATTATCTGTAAAAATGCTCTTTAACCCACAGAGAGCCCTAATTTGAAACATGGGACAGCAAAAGATATTAAGAAGTTTTTTACAGCTTTAAGTTCCTAAATTACACAATCAAGTCAGTTTGTCCTAAACTTTGTTTTCCACCCTTAGAATTTGTGCTACATCCTAATACTATCCATATTATTATTTGTTTTTCTAAAATCTCCTGTTTTAAAAAATTAGCATTGCCCTAATTACTATTACACATTACAAAATGAGTGCGGTGCACTAACATTTGTATAATCATTAAAAATATATATATACATATATAAAATCAAAACATGTTTGTCTGTGTGTACACCAGAAATCATTGGACATACCACCTACAGTACCTGCACAATATTTTCAGGGCCTGGATCTAATTAATGCCTAAGAGATTACAATTCTAAGTCCTGGCATCAAACACACTCATACCCTGAAATTTTCTTTGCAAGATACTAGTAAAGTGTCCAGTTAGCTGATGCCCCGCCCCTGTTGCACTGATTGTCCCCAAAAGGAGACCAGCCCTCAAGCTCTGAGGATCCGTGTAATTAAGACTTAGTTCTTTGTTTTTCTATCCCTCTCAATCCTGTTTTCCAGACCCAGAATATCATGTATGACATGATTTCCGACTTAAACGAAAGGAGTGAAGACTTCGAGAAGAGGATTGTTACCCTGGAAACGAAATTAGAGACTTTGATTGGTAGCATCCACGCCCTCCCTGGGCTCATCAGCCAGACCATCAGACAGCAGCAGAGAGATTTCATTGAGGCTCAGATGGAGAACTACGACAAGCATGTCGCCTACAATGCCGAGCGGTCCCGGTCCTCGTCCAGGAGGCGGCGGTCCTCCTCCACAGCGCCACCAACTTCATCAGAGAGTAGCTAGAAGAGAATCAGTTAACCACAAACTAAGACTTTTTGCCATCATATGGTCAATATTTTAGCTTTTATTGTAAAGCCCCTATGGTTCTAATCAGTGTTATCCGGGTTCTGATGTCAGAATCCTGGGAACCTGAACACTAAGTTTTAGGCCAAAATGAGTGAAAACTCTTTTTTTTTTTTCCTTTCTTTCAGATGCACAGGGAATGCACCTATTATTGCTATATAGATTGTTCCTCCTGTAATTTCACTAACTTTTTATTCATGCACTTCAAACAAACTTTACTACTACATTATATGATATATAATAAAAAAAGTTAATTTCTGCACATACTGGTTTGGTCAATTGACATTTCTGAAGATTCACGTCTCTCCTTATTTTCAGGTAAAATGACTGATTATCACCTGATACATGTTGATAATTTTGATTTCCAGAAGTTTGGAAGGTTGGAAAAAAACTTTCAATTATTATATTTACTAGGATGTTCCATCATTATGAAATATTATAGTCACATCATTTGACCCAGCCCAGTTTACTATTTGAGTTTATAGCCTCATTTCTAATTTGGTTTCCAAATTATGTGGAAAATGAGGTGGTACCATCAAAATGTAAAAATAAGACATACAGATGTTTTAAATAATTATTTCATTCCAAGCTTAAAAAAAAATTAACTCGAATAAATTATCAGGGTACACCATTTTCTGTGAACTGATATTGCAGAATTTAGGTCTAAACTAGTTGTCATCTCTTTCCATATATTCATTTATTATTTGGGCCCATGATAACACTCTGTTGGGATTATACACATGCATTTGCATACTTCCTAACAACTTAATGAACATAATTTTTAACATGGTAAATATCACCTAACAAATGGTCCCCATTTGATCTGTATTTCCTTACTTGGTACAAGGAAGTAAATGGCATCTGGTAAATTTAAGGAGCTTCATTACACTTGTTTCATGAGTGGTTAAGGTTGGTTTCTGTAAAAGAGAACTGGGTAGTTACTGCTGCAAACACACCTCTTTTCCATTGGTTTTAGAACAACCATCCTTGAAATGATAGCAATGTGGGATTCCCTCACATGGTGGTACTTGCAGAGTCTACAAAAAGAACCGACCTGAGGTGGTAGGGATAACACATAAAAATAAGGCTTCACTTACCCAGCTGCTGGGTTGCCCTAAAACTAAAAATGACCCCTTTATTTTCAGAGAATTTCTGCTTTGCCATCCTCCCCTTTATTTTACACCATATCTTTGGGGTCTACCTTACAACATTGCAAGTTGCTTAGGATACCAAGTATTTTTCTTCTGTAACACAAAACTACAATGATATATTTCATCATCTTCCATAGTTCAATGAATAAAGTCACTTTGATAGCTAGTCTCCATAATCAATGCAAAATCTAACATTTCCATTCAAGATCAAAGATATAAAACGATGATTCCTTTCGATTGCCTGAGAATAACTTACCATTATTACCCATCCAAAGTGGCTGAAAATAAAGCTCATTTACACATCTTCTATATGTCTATGTAGGATGAGGACAAAGTTTGGAATGTCCTTTAATAAGTGAAAGAAAACCAGAGCACGCTTATAGCAATATACTGCTGAGTTAAATGAATTTCAAAATCCTGCATTATCAGGATTTCTACTTCATGAGTGAAACTAAAGTTTCCTTTATGTATTCTGGGTTGCATACAAAAATATATCAAGTATTTGGTGTAAACATTGGATATAAGAAAGAAAAATTTTGAAAGATAATTTGTTCTTGCAACTGATGCAGTTAATTTTTGTGTATATTCTACCTCTATTGTGACTAAAAGGCAAAGTAGCAGATAATTAAGTCTAATTATCATTTTACTGATGAATTAGCACTACCATCCCAAACTACTAGAAGACTAAGGAGAAAATAGTATTTTCTTCTGTTGAAGGAAAGAGAGTTTTAATTTCCATGTCATTATCTTGTGTTTATTTTCTTCTTCCAAATTAGCAGCAATTCATGTAAGATGTCATTCTTTTGTCTTCTAAATTGATCTTACTTTTCCTGTTCCTCTATGCAAAGTACATGAAGACTAGTAGAGATGCAAAAAAAGTGTAGGATCTTTTGTCTATTTTTTTTTCTAAGTACCAAGAAAGTCACAATTTAAAAGAGGAAGAGAGGACCATCTGTTGCATAGACATGGTTGGCAATATGCTGAATGAACCCTACATTACCAAGACTCTTCCATGAACATTACGCAAAATCCTCTGAATCTCCTAAAATGACTGCTCTTTTCTGGTGACATATACCTTGCTATAATTTGCACTTTGTTTTTCAAAGTTTCTAATAATAACTAAGTCTTGTTACACCTCAGCCTACCACACCCTGGTCTCACTATTTCTCCACAGCCAGTACAAGAGCATAAGGCTAGAACAAATCACTTTGAATTACAATGACACCACCTTCCTCAATAATTTCCTTAATTTTGTACACAGTTGACAGAAGATTCCAATAAAGATGAACCAAATACATAACAGGTAGTAGATCTACTAAATTTCACATGCTTTCTCCCTAATTTTTCCTCCCTTGGTGATTGTTTTACAGAGATTCTCCATCAAAGCATCTGGAATAATCAATTTTACTCCAAACAGAATATGGAATTTGGAGAAAAACCAATTAGTTAGAGTTAATATGAATCTTCAAAGATGGATTAAAATACTAGAGCCTTCCTATTTTGCCACTTTGCCCAGTCTTGAGAAATAGAATGATGAAGGTAAAAAAATATGAGGTTAAAAATCAGGTCTGGGTTTGCAAATTAGTTCTGCCTCTTGATAGCTCTATGTATTTGAACAGCCTTAATCCTTCTGCCCCTTTATCTCATCTACAAAATGAATATTCAAATATAGATATGAGTGAGACTCTTGCAAAACCTAATGTTTTACCAAATCATGGTAGATACTTTTTGTTACTATTTCCAGTATAAGGCAACAAACATTAAATACCCCATTACATGCCTATTTTATTATAACTTTTAACAGCTGGCAGTATAGTTTATAAAATCTCTCTCTTACCTATCTAATTCTTAAATCAAGTGACTGGATTCTGGATTAGTTGTTCAGTTCCTGGTCCTATCACTGATTTTTGTTTAATCTGATCTAGAATACCAATAGGTATATATTTGTTGTCTTTGTGATTCTGACATACTTTTTTCTTCTTGGCATCTCACAAGATCTGTTCATGAATATGATCCGGGAATGTAGAGGGTTCTTGTCCTCTGTGCCCAGGACTTGGGGTACTCACTTGGGGATGTGCTGGTACAGTCACCCAAGAAGTGGACCAAAGGGCTCAACTCCTTTTTCATATCCATCCTTAAAGTTCATGAGCCTCCATGTACTTCTCCCAGCCTGAGTAACACGCTGATCCAGTTTGTGTGTTTTAAATGAATTGTCAAGTTAATCCACTAAGAAAAAAGTACCAAACTGGTTGTTTGATTAATAGAATCCTAGTAAATGTTCTTGAGCTTGGAGTCCCCTGGAATAAGGGCCATGACCTGAGGAACTTCTGCCCATCTCACTGTCACTATTGCTAGAGTCAGGTTCTTAGGCCAACGAAGAAAAGAAAAAAGAAGAAAAAAGCCTGTCAAGGCTGCTTTCTAGTGCTTCTGTTAAATATGCCCTGATTCAGGGAATCCAGAATTAGAAAATATGTATTATAACTTCACAAGCCCTGGCTGGTTTGGCTCAGTGGATAGAGTGTCGGCCTGCAGACTGAAGGGTCCCAGGTTCGATTCCAGTCAAGTCTCTCATCGATGTTTCTAACTCTCTATCCCTCTCCCTTCCTCTCTGTAAAAAAATCAATAAAATATATATTTTTTAAATAACTTCACAGATATGTCCCCTTTTAACTTTTAAAAATACTCTGAATTTTCCCCCCAGAAAATTGTCTTCTTTCTACTTATGTATTTTCTTCTGCCCCAATGTTTACAGTCCCCAGATGGTAATGGGATGGGGGATGGGGACAGCAACAAAAGAAATTAGAAATTACCAGACAATAGTGGGGTAAAGACCTGGGGAGGGGACAGGACTCAGGGGGAGGGCTCAATGAGAAAAAGAAGGGGACATCTAAAATACTTTAAACAATAAAGATAAAACTTTTTTTAAAAGACATTCCTAGATGCCTGCCTGGTGGTGCTAGGAGCACCAGATTGGAGTTCGCTCAATGTTTGGTGCAGCTAAAAGCTGAGTGTGAGGAAGGCCATGGTCAGTTGACTGTGGCCAGAGATCTGAACAGAGAGGGATGCTTTCTCCCACCTTCTAATTTTGTAATAACCTGACTCCTCTACTTGTTAGGAAAGCAGCTCTTCTCTCTCTTCAGAGCCCAACTGCATAAGTATTAATTTGGGGGGGAGGGGAGAATAATTGTTGGAGAAGGGGTTACAAATGCAGAATGGAATTAAGCTAGGAAGAACCCTGTGGTACTGAACTGGAATTGAAGGCATCAGTATGAACTCATGGATATAGAAATAGATACAGATGTATGTTTAAATAAATGTATGTTTGTATATTTATTTTAATTCCATTTGCTGAAAAGACCTAGAAGCAAAAATATCCCAAACCTATTGCTTTGCCCTTGGATGCTAAATACTATTCTCCTTGTAAAAATGGCAGATTTCAGGAGTGTAGCTGAGAAATTCAAATGAGCCTAGAACATCGTATACCAGAAAGTAAGACACATATAAATGAGGACAGGAGGACACAAAGGCGAGCCTGCACAAATCATAAAATCACAAATCTGGGATCATCGGAGCATAAACAATATTAATAGTTTATGACCCATAGAATAAAAATATCTAATAGTCTTTGTTTAATAAATAAAAAGGGGAAACTCTTCCTCATAGTGTGTTAAAGTCTGTGAAGAACACGATGTATATTTACATAGTATCAGATACCTTTCAATACATTTATTTTACTAATTACTAAGGGTTAATGGTAATTTCACTGTTAAGAAAAAGGAAAGGAAAAACTAGGGACCAGCTCCTATCCCATGGAAACAAAGTAACATCACCAATAATAGAGCAGGCCCATGTCATATGCCTCCTGAAATGATGTAATAAGGACACTTCTAACATATTCCTGCCAAAAATGCATAACCTGAATCTAGTAATGAGAAACAAACAGACAAATCCAAAGACATAGGCCAACAATGGATAAATAAATGTAAACTGATTTTTTAAAAACTAGCCTTACTCTTCAAAAATGTCAAGTTTAGAAAAGACAAAAACAAAAAAAGAGGAAATGCTTCAGATGAAGGGAAACTGAATAGACATGGCAACTAAGTGCACATCATCTTTCTGGATTAGATTCTGGCCCAGGAGGAAAATACATAAATGAATTTATAGGGACAACTGGCAAAGGATTAGGACTATGGATTAGGTAATAGTTTTCTATTTCAAGTTTTCTCTTTTTTCTAACTATATTGTAGTTATAAAGGACAAGTCTTTGTTCTCAAAAAATACACATTCCAGAATTTATCATAATGGAGCATACTGTCTTCAACTTACTCTCAAATGGTTTAGAAGAATGTCACCTGTACATGAGGTGGAAAAGAAGGTGGATGGAGGGAGGGAGAATGATAAAGCAGTGGGAAAAAATGTTAACAATTAATAATTTAGTTAGAGGGCATAGATAAGTTCTTTGTATTATTCCTACAACTTTTCTGTAAGTTTTAAATTATATAAAATAAAACATTATGAAATAAAGAACCATCAATAGGAAATAGGTATAATTAATAATTCTTTACAGAAAGTAAAAGAATGGGCTAGGTCTACATACAGTTATGGAAAGCTTGCCAATGTATAGTATTATAGATTTTTTTAAGTTTGGAAAATAAATGGATTATTATCCCACATATGTAACATATAAAACCATATATGTCTCTGCATTCATATAAACATGTGCAAGTGCACAGAAAAATTATGACAGACTATATTTAAAAATATAGTCTTGGTTATCTCTGAGCAGGAGTGAAAATGGAGTGATCAAAGAAGACATCTACTTCATCAGTGGCGTTTAATTTTTTTTTTTAAGAAAAATGTGTTCTTGTAGTAATGAAAACTAAATAAAAGGGAAAATGTTTAAAACATACTAGAAAGTGGATAAGCGATAAAACAGGAGAAAATGGGAAAGTATGGACTCATAAGTACTGGGAAAGGATCACCTTTGAATAGAACAGTTATGTTTGTTCTAATCCCCAGAAAGAGATTTTCTGAAGCTAGACACAGGTATAGACATGTTTGGAGGTCTTGATGAAGGAAACTCTTTCATACCTAAAGACCTCTGCCTCTCTAAGAAATTGAAAACAAGGTCAGTTACTAAATAAGTTAAAGAGGGGGCTTTCAGAACAAACTTAGTCTGAAGAAAACAACTGAATAGGAGACATGATAGTTGTCTTCAAATACTTGGAAGGCTTTGAGAACCATCGAGATCTTGAAAGGTTTTGGCTCAAAATCATGGCTTTCCAACAATGGAACAGGCAGTCTTGACTGGTAATAAGTCCCTGGCATCAGAATTGCTTAAGCAGAGGTTTGAGGATATTATTGACCACATTCTGTGTGTATCAAAATATGTCAAGTCTCTGCCTCTTGCTTATGGTCCAACCACTCTCACCAGTTTTCTGTCAGAAATGAAGAAGCTATTTGGTAAGGCCTTTCCATTGCCAAATTATAGGGTGTCCCAAAATTCACGCAAGATTTGCAAATCTTGCGTGAATTTTGGGACACCCTATATTTGACTCCAGAATGCATATCTTTAAAAACATTGTAAGCTATTTCTAATGATACTAAAATATATTTAAAAATACACTCTATCTACCACCTATCTTAAAAACGAAAACATCTCAAACCTGAAATCTATTGTATTCCTCACAATGTACCCACTTTTCACTGCATCTCCATCTCGCCTACCAGAGCTAATCATTATCCTGAACTAAATGCCTATCTTCCTCTTGCTCTTGCTTTTTAAATATTTTATAACATGTACTCTCTATTTGTATTTATGTTATGACTTATTATAACTTTACATTTTAAAAAAAATAGTACTTAGTATATTTCACTATGTGTTATTTTCTGTTAATTCCCTTTTCAGCTCAACATTGTGAAATTCATAAATGTGTGTGGGAAGTTGGATAGCTTATTATAATATCTTTATTTTGGTGATGGACATTTAAGCCAATTTCAATATTATTGTCACTACACATGATGCTGATATAAAAATTCTTGTGCACATCATTGTGTACATATACGTGTGAGGGTTGCCAGAGCCCAGATGGCCAGCCATTGCGATACGGTCCCCTGTTTGCCATGACTGCTTTATTAGAGAGCTGAGATGGTGACCCCCTTAGGCTTGACGCTGACCAGGTGTGGGCTGGGGTAAGATTAGCATCTCCATTGGCTCTAGTGTGTCACGAACTATTATTATTGTCTATATTTCTGAAGTCACATGCGAGTGTTAAGAGCTGATTTAGAGCAATGGTTCTAAAACTCTACAAAGAGGGATTTTAAAGTCCTAGTTGTCTGCAGATAGTACTTTCATAAAATACAAAATAGATGATATGGCAGCATCAAATTACCCTCAAAGATTCTAAGTGCTTTCACCTAGTTTTGGTTATGATGTCTTCGTAAACTGGTCACAAGAATTTCCAGATTGCTACCTATCTGAGAGGACCACACTCCAAGTAGCACCGTTCTAGATTATATACCTAGGAGTTGAACTGCTGTGCAATGGGATTTGCACACCTTCAAATTTACTAATTTGGTCAAATTACACTCCAAAGTACTGGAACCAATTTGTGTCCTATTGATGGAAGAAAATTGTTCACACTATATCATATAGTTACTGGTACCAACTATTAGTATTGGTACAATTTTTAACTTTTGCAATCTGATAGGCATGAAGTTCTATCTCCTTGTGTTTTTGAGTTGCAACACCTTTTCATGTTCATTGGATGTGTCGGTTTCTACTTTTTAGTTGCCTATTCATTCCTTTGCTCATTTTTTCCTTATTTAGTAGTATTTTGTTTACTGATTTACAGGTCTTCATATGTTTCAAAATTCCTCATTTAATTTTGGTTATAATTCTTAAGATATATATTTGTTGCAGACTTTAATTTGCTAATAGTTCATTTAGAAGTTTTGCTTTATGTATTTACATGATATTGGCCTATAATTTTATTTTCTTACTAGAGGCCCGATGCACAAAATTCGTGCAAGAGTAGGCCTTCCCCCAGATGCCAGCACCGGCTTCCCTCTGGGACCCGGGCTTCCCTCAGGCTGCCGGCAGGCACTCGGGACCTGGGCTTCCCTTGCAGCCCTGGTTTCATCCGGAAGGACATCCGGTCTAATTAGCGTATTAAGCTTTTATTATTATAGATACTGTATTAATATTGTAAAAGTAACTGTTGAGAACCGAAGTGACCCCTTTTGTCTTATTTTAGGATTTTCTCTTTTTTAAATTTTTTAAATTGCACTTAAATAATAGTTGAGAGTTTACTTGAACTTGCATAGAAAATTATCGGGCCTCCAATTTTCTATGGAAAGATAATTTACCACCAACTGATTCATTTTTTAAAAATTAGTTTTGAGTTTACTGAAGAGTTCTCTTTTCTGAATCAGTTAAAATGTTTTATTTTCTAACAACAATTCCATTATACTTTCAGTTTTATTTGAATAAAGTTTATCATGGCATCCTTTAATTTTTTTCTTTAAATCTACTATGTCCATGGCATAACTCCTATTTAAACTCTTTAATAAATAATAATACAAGAATAAACTCTGTTTCACATACTCACAACTGTAAACCTACTTTTGCCCTACCTTATATATCTATTTCTTCCTCTATCTGTATTTTCTTTCATCTTCATTTTTTTAAATGGTATTCTTTTTCATACTTTCTAAGTTGGACACTTAGCTCAATGTTCAACCTAAAATTTCCCCCTTCAAGAACTAGTTAATTGTGTTTACATTTTGTTAAATAACCCTTTTTGAAGTATTACAGACACACAGAAAGGTACACAAATCATAAGATTACAATTTGATACATGTTACTGGAGTCCAGATACTCCCATCATGACCTCTTTAGACATTATTCCCTCTCCTTTCCAAAGGTAATTCTTATTCCAACTGCTAACAACAGAGATTACTTTAGCTTATTTTGAGCTTTGTAGAGTAAGTATGCATTGGTGAGTTGCATTTTTCATCCAACATGATGTCTGTGACATCCATCTATGGTGTACTGGTTGCCGGAGTTTGTTCATGTTTATTGCTATAGTATTTTCATTGTACATTTATATCACAATTAGCTTATCTTTTCTAATGTTAATGTTCATCTTGGTTGTGTTGAATTTTTTACTAAGAATAGTACTACCACAAACATTACTATACATGTATTTTAGGGAACATATGCATGCATTTCTGTTTGATATAAATGTAGGAATGGAATTGTTGAAACATGGGGCACATGAATATGTTCAACTTCAGTAGTTGAAGTAGTTACTGACAAATAATTTTCCAAACTGGTTGTATTTATTTGCATTCCCAAAGTGGTATATGATAATTCCAATTCTCCTACATTTTCAGAAATACTAGATATAGTTGTTCTGTTTAATATTGGCTATACTGGTGGGTATATAGCAATTGCTTAGTGTAGTTTAAATTTCCATTTCTCTGATTAACTGTGAAGTTAAGCATACATTTGCAGGAATTCTTTTATACATGCCAGTTAAAAATCCATTGCCTTTTGGCTTATATTGTTACAATTAAAAGGCAACTTTTTGTCAGTTTTTTTTTTAATTCAACTTTTTTCTCTTGCTAAGTTTGAATCTAATTTTATGATGATCAATAGTGTCATGATTTGTCTAGATATTAATTTCTATTATGTATTTTGCTTGAGACTTGATATACTTTCTGAATTTAAAAAATCATATTTCTGCAGTTCTGAAAAGTTTTTTTATTGTTTCTCCATGTCTCTCTATTCTCCTTTACTGACATTCCAATTAGTTGAATATTAGACATTCACATTTCATATTCTGTCTCTTAACCTCACTTTGTTATTTTATACAGCATTCTGGATATTCTCTTCAGCTCTATCTTGTAGTTTAGTAATTCTTTTAGTGTTTAGTCTGTGCTTTAGGTAACATTCTGCTCTTTTCTTCATTAGTATTGGCCTTCTTTATCTTCTTGGAACTTTCTGAGCTATTTTCTGCCTTAGAGTTTACACAGGCTGCTGCATTTTACTTGAAAGCTCTGTCTCCCAGACATAGAAAATAGCTCTCTGGGTACAGCTAATTTTTCATCATTAGGCCCCAATTTTAGTGTAGCCTTCTCAGAAGTGACTAATAATGAAACTAAAACATCAAAATTGTATTATGCAGTTAAATCTATACTTAAAAGAAAATATGGTTTTAAAATGGGTTGGGGGGCTGGTATTAGAAAGGCAGAATATCGTAAATTAATGAGGTAGTAAACAAAGTATAGAGGTTCCTCAGTGCCAAAATATTTGTTTTTTTAAACATGTTTATAAAATTAATAAACCTTTAGCTAATGTGATTAAGACTAACACAAAACCAAATAAATAGTCAACATAACTTATGATAAAGAAGAAATCACAAAAGATACCACAAACATTAAAAAGATATTAAAAGGACATTATAAAAAATTATAAGTAGTACATTTGAAAACTTAGATAAAATGATGTTTTTAGAAAAATATAACTTTCCAAGATTCATTAAAATAGAAATAGAAAGTATGAAGAGGCCTATATTACTAAAGAAATTAGATTTATAATTAGAAAATTCACCATAGATAATTCCAAGGTTAGATAAACTTATCAATGAATTCTACCAAACATTTAAATAAGTAATAACAAGAATAGACATACAAAATACTTCTTAGTTCATTCTATGAGGACAGAAAAACTTCATGTTAAAACCTGAAAAGCATATTATAAGAAAAAATACTATCCACCAATCTCTCTTACGAGTACCAATGCAAAAATTATGAAACCATATATTGACACACTAAATCTAAGCTATGTCTACGCATGTATCTATTTACCCATCTATCTGAGTTTATTCAGGAATTGCAAAGGTGGTTTAACATTCAAAATTCAATCAGAGTAATTCACCACATTAACAGAATAAAGGGGAAAATATGATTATTACAATAAATTTATAAAAAGCACTTGATAAACTTAAACATCTATTTATTAAAACGATTTGGCAAACTAGGAAGAGAAAGTTTCTTCCTTAATCCAACTGAAGGATGATGTCCATAGACATCTTATTTATAGTAATTCCTATAAATAATAATACAAGAATAAACTCTTATTCACAGGGGATACATTCTAAGACCCCATGGATTCCTGAAACCTCAGAACATACCAAACCTCATATATTATGTTTTTCCTATACATGCATGCCTACGATAAAATTTAATTTATAAATTAGGCACAGTAAGAGGTTAACAATAATTAATAATAAAATAGAACAATTATAATAACTTTCTGGAGGTTCTTCAGAGGCTCTTCAGTTTCTTTATATAATTTAGTTCCTTATGGCCTCTCCCAACACTTGGCTATGCATGTGCATATAGGTCAACCCTAAGCAGTGACATGACTCAAGTTCCTTGCCCAGGAAACTCCTTTGTTCCTAAGCAAATCAGGAGATTCTGGGATGGATATTGATGAACCACAAATACCCTAGATCTATCTGAATCCCATCCAGATAGGATGGTGCTTATATGTTATTCAAGACCTTCCATGATTTTTCCTCAATATTGCCCTTCTGTAGCAGAGTGAAATGCTTGGCCTCTCTCACTCCATCTTGTTCAAGCCTGCTTTGTTCCCACAACCTTTAGCTTCTTGCATATAAACATATTAATCATTAGAGGAATTCTGCTTGTGGCTTGAGTTTTACAAAAATAGTTACTAGAAAGTGCCTCTTTGGAGAAGAAAAGGGAAGTATGCATTGTTTATCAGGAACCTATTGACTGGACTCACATCAACTAGGTCAGTGGTCAGCAAACTGCAGCTCGCGAGCCACATGTGGCTCTTTGGCCCCTTGAGTGTGGCCACGAAGTTTCAATCGCACTGTACGTGCCCGCCCGCACGTGGTATTTTGTGGAAGAGCCACACTCAAGGGACCGCAGTTTGCCGACCACTGAACTAGGTCAACAGACTAAGCACAATCTTCCTCAAACCCGTGCTGGAGGTGGTCATCCTTCGCCTCTTGGCCTTCCTATTTCCCCCTTGCCTTGATATAAAAGAAGCCTGGACTCTACTTTCAGAAGATAGATTTGAGGCACCACTACGTCTCCCATCTCCTCAATTGGTTCCTTCTTGGTCAATAAACCTCTCCTTACTCCAAATTCTGACATTTTGAGTTTTGGCCTTTGCAGCTTCGGGCACACGAACTTTGGAGCAGTAACACTTTCACTTTCTTGAACGTGTTTTCCTTTAATGTGTCCTTGGAATTCCCTTTTCCTCCCCTAACCCTGCTGTTATAATCCTGCCTCTTGTCTGGGGCTCGGTTCCAATGCTACTTCCTCTGTAGCCTTCCTTGCTAATCCCAGCTGAAAATAAGGGCTCCTTCCTTGGGCTCTCAGACAGCTTCCACAACATCCTCCTTGAGTTCTTAACATATCCTGCCTCCTGGGGCAGTTGAGACATACAAGACCCCTCACCCACGAACAGAGAAGAGAGTCGTGTTTATTTAGGGCTTCCCTCAGAGAATCAACGAACAATGAATTGTACATGGTACGTGCCCGTGAATGTTTACTAATTGAACAGAAGTGTGTTGGCCTTGCCGCCAGTATCCTAGCAAGGGCCCTTGGTCTTGATTAGAAGAAAAATACTCATCGTCTCCTATCAGCCCGTTTGAGTTCCTTGTGTTCTCGTTGGCATCTTGAGCAGTCAGTTGATCTTCACACCGAGAGCTTGATCTGGAGCCTCTGCTGCGGGGAGCCAAGCAGCAGGCTGGATGTGGCTGAACCACAGTATGGCCAAGTGCCAGGGATATTTGCTTTCAAACACTTAACATTTGCTTTGTGTTACCCTTTTATTCCAAAGATTAAAATCGAAAGGGAAGCAAGTGAGGCAGGGCTTTCTTCTTTTCTTTCTGCAAGAGCAGCTTGTTTCCATGACATTTATACAGGGAGCTTTTTCTAAATGACAAGCAGATTGTTAGATGTTATTTTCTGTCTCTTTGCTTTGGATCTTCACTTAGTGGGTGTAATGTAAGAGAGACAGCCTTACTAGGAGGGTGACTGTCAGGTATACGGATTCGGGAGGGGAGCGGGTGGGGGTTCGTTGAGTCCGCTCTGCTGGGGTTGCTATAGCAGCAGCCTAGCAGATTCTGGCTAGAAGTTGTAAGATGTATTAGTGTACTTTTTACATGGAGTAACATTCCCGCAGATAAAAAGTGTCTGCTCTTTTTAGCTTTTTCTCTTAGTGAAGAAAACTGAATACTCATAGAAGAAGCCATCCAGGGGGACAGCAGGAAGTCCTCAGCACCCAGGCCCAGATGAAGTGGCCAAGTTTAGGCTGGTGTTAGGATCTGTCTTCTGTAGAAAATAAGTCAGTCTCAGAAGTATCCAGTCCCCAGTCTCCTCCCCCAGAGTTCTGAGTTCCCAGTGAGACCGCAGCAATGGAATAAGGTATCAACAGGCTCTACAGCCCTGACCCATGCCACTCTCCATCTAAGAGGTTGGCATCCCCATCCGCACCAGACTGCTGGTTACAAATTGTTTTCACTCACATTATCTCTTTCAAATAACTCCAAGGAGACTGGCTTCATTCTACATCAGAAGTCTCTCCTTTTACTAAGCCCCCTCCTCATTCTCACTGTTACTGCCTTGGTTCAGGCTTCATCACTGCTCACATGAACTTGGGCCATGTGCCTATAATCACTGGGCATTTAACCCAATCCTTTTACTTTCGTGAGGGCAATAAATTACCCTGTAAAACAAACCTTATTATGTCATTCCACCTGATTGAAGAACTCAACTGCCTCCCTGCTGTCTAAAAGATAAAATCCAAACTCCTTAGGACAACATAGAAGGCCCTTCACTTCTAGTTCTAAATGTCCTTTCCTCTTTGCCCATTCCCCTGACAGTGCTGGCTGCCCCTTCCCCCTTCCCCACAGCATCCCACAGTGTGGTCCTCAAACATTATGCACGGAATTAGCATTATATGCCCACAGATTTGTATTTGGCCAGAAAAGCTTTTAAAGAATTATTTTGAGCTTAAAGAGCTTTAAACAGGCATGTACCTCCAGTTGGACACAGCCCCCTTTAGTATTCTGCCTCCCTCCCTCCACTCTGCATATTTATATCACTTGCCTGGCCCCTGAAGGCATTTAATTCATATCTCCTGTTCAGAACAGCATTTCCTTCCTGGTAATTAAATCCCCACCTTTCATAACCTAGAGCAAATATTACTACCAATTCAAAATGTGGAATGGCTTGCCCACTAAGGCGGCTGCTGCATTTGCTGGTGTCCCTCCCCCTCTTCTCATTCCTCTACAATAGCATGGATGAAACTGTGATAATTAGTGTGTATGTCCCTCTACTCGACCATATTGTCAGCTTCCTTGGAAAAAGTCAATCTTAAAAATCTCTATATGCACACTGAGTAGCAAAGTGCTGGACTGAATAAACATTTGTTAGATCAATGATCACCATTTTACAGGCGGTGACAAAACCAGGTCTTGAGTTGGTTAAGCATATTCAGTGTCATAGACATTATAACTGGCACCACCTCAAGTTGAGGCCTTGTCTTCTAACTCTAACACCAGGTTTTTCACAGGTTCGTACACTCCCAGAGCCGCAGAACCCAAACAGCCACCCATTCTTTGTTCTAGTCAACCATCTTCGCCGAGTATAGCTGGGTCTGTACATCATAGGAGGTATAACTAAAACATTGATTAATTCCATGTGACTTTTGTGGTGTAGACAATGGCAATAAAATATAAGTATTCCCAAACTTTCTCCTCCCCTCACCTTCCAAGGAGATTAGCTGCCGGTCCATTGTTGTACTTCCAAGGGCAATGTAAGGAAGCAGAAATGAAGAAATGAGCTGAAAGGAGGGGCTTGATGGTTTTAAGAGAATAACTGGAGGCACCTAGAGAAGAAAATATTCAGAAGTAAAAAGATGGGAAGAAGAAAAGCTACTGCGTCATATCGGATTTGGTGAACAACGGGGCTCAAAAGAATTTTGAGAAAATTTTGCTGTATGTGATGTTGTGCAAGTTCCTGCCTCACTCCTCCCCTGAAAAAGGCCTTCACCATGGAGGGCTCTGTGAACCCTCTAAGCCATAGGAGTCACGTTGGGGTTTGTTTAGGATGTGTCACAGTAGTTATGCAAAATAACAACATAAAGGCTCAGGGTCATTTGTGGTAGCATCATTACTTATTGTTTCATATTCAATCAAACTTAAGAATCATCAGATATTAAAGCAGAGGTCAAGAGAAACTACCTGATTTTTCAGTTCCTTACAAAGTCAGAGGCCCCCGCCCAAAAAAAAAATTTGTTTTAGATGCTGAGCAAGGGCCACCTAAAGATAGAATGGAAGAGCTAGGATCCTCCAGGGTGCTAAGAAATAAATTATAAGCATGTTGAAGTAAAGAAAAAAATTCTTTGAGTGAAAACTGAAATTTTCATCCATGAAGAAGGAAGAAGGTTGCTCCTCTGTTTGATGGGATTTGTAATCCATATTTCATCAACTGCTGCATCCCTGCCCTTTGATCTTAAGGAAGGGCAAATGAAGCAATGCCTGAAAACCATATGTACCCAATAAATGCTTCACTAATGCATAGACTCATTACTGTTTGTTTCATCAGCTCTCTCTAATCCATCCATTTCTGGATCAAGTTAAGATCATAGCAAAGACATTCTAATATCAATGTTTTCAGAAATGGTTCATTTGGTAACTATATTTTCCTTCCTTTAGATATCAGGCAGCATAGTACAGCTACATAATGAGAATACCTTTCTATTGTCATTGAAATAATGAATCAGAAGTGGCTCAAAGAGGTAAGGAAGTGGCTCTAAAAGGCAAGAGATGACCATACATTCATGTCAAACATGAACCAGCAAAAGGCATTGAATGGTCTGCACACATTTAAGGATGTTGGGCTGAAAGATTCTACAGTCTGTTGGTTGTCTAGCATACTTGACTTTCTCCATCTGTGCCATCAACTGACTGTAAACTACCAGAGCATTCTTGGTTCTCTAATATTCAAGTAAACTATGATCATGCATTACAGTACTCAATATTGGGTTAAGGCAGTAATTCTCCTTAAATTAATCTATAGACTCAATGATATCCCATTAAAACCTCAGCAGTTAATTCTATGTAAATTGACAAGCTGATTTTAAAATGTATATGAAAATGCAAAGAACCTACTATAGCCAAGACAACATTGAAAAATAAGAACAAAGATGAAAGAATCAAATCACCTGATTTTAAGGTTTACTTAAAATTAGTGTGATTTTTGGCATAATGATATATAATGTACAACAATGGAAGAGAATTCATAAATATGTATTCAGAGAGAATATGTATAAATATATACCCACATATATACATGTTTTGTGTGTGTATGTGTGTATAGCAATTGGATAACCATATTTTTAAAAAGTAATGACTTACTTCATACCACATGCATAAATTAACTAGAAATTGATCATTCTCTGAACTATAAAATTGCTAAAATAAAACATAGTAAAAAGTCTTTCTGACCTTGGGATTGGCAAAGATTTCACAGACAGGACACAAAAGCAAGAATCATAAAATAAAAAATTGATAAACTGTACTTTATAAAAAATTTATGGTAGTCAAGACACTATTGTCACATTTTACATTCTAATACATGTATAATCACTTTGGGAAACATCTTGACATTTTCTTCTAAAATTATATAGATACTTATCAAATAATGCAGAAATTGTACTGCTAAGTCTGTGCCCAAGAGAAATGATAGCATATGTCTAGAAGACACTTTTATATGGATGTTTGTAGAAGTTAAAAACTGGAAAATAAATCCACCAACAGGTAAATTGTTAAACAAATTGTCGCATATTCATAAATGAAATACTACTCAGCAAAAAAAAAAAATGAACTATATACACAGTATCATGGATGACTCTCAAATATAGTAGGCAGAGCAACAAAAGCCAGACACAAAAGAGTTCATATTCTGGCTCCATTTATGGGAGACAAAATTAATCCACTGTGATGAAATTAGATCTGTTGTTGCCTGAGGCAGGGAGAAAGAAGAGGAATTGACTACCGAGGGGTATGAAGAAACCTTCCTGGGTGATGAAAATTTTCTATATCTTGATTTGGATGGTGGTTACATGAGTGCATACATATATCAACATATATATGCACAGTTAAAATGAATATATATTATTGTATACAAATTATATTTTATTTCATTGGATTTTTAAAAATGTAATCACATTGCAGTTCCATCTAATGATGGAGCTGAGGAAATCATTTTATCTCTACTGGATTTTCAGTCTTAAAAGTAGGTGACATGTTTTTTTTCTATCCTTGAGTTCATAGTTAGCACTACTCAATGGATGCTTGTTACATGAGCCAGACTGATGCTGAGCTTAAAGGCAGATCAGAGTAGCTGCTCTTTACTTAACATGATGTTAAATTACATTAATGAAACAAGGGCACTGGTTTTTGGTTTTCCAAAATGCCATGGGGTTTGGTAGTCAAAAAATATTTTTCTCTTCATAAGATTATACATATTCTCTAATGCATCTACGGTCAATTCTGTTCAAAGTAAACAAATACTACAAGTTCAATGTCATTCTTGGAGAAACTATTTTCTCTAAAAGCATCAGTGGAGATATTACTTTGTATGCTACTTACTTTTTACCCTTAATGATAAAGGAAAATGTCACTTTTAGTCAGAGAAAATATTTTGCAATTTCATGGACTCCCATTATTAAACCCACGTTTGCTATATAGTCCTTCATTGTATTCTCAAGTAACAGTGAAAAGCCTTGGAAGTGTTTGGATTTTAATGTTGTTTTAGTTACCTTCATAAAACTAGTAATTTAGGACACTGTGGCACCTAAATAAGCCAATAGCCCCTGGGATTGTGGATTTAAGAAATGTTGTACTTGGTGTCGTTCAAAATTGTCCAAGCATGTAAGTTTTGCTGAATGACTATTCTGACATTGTGATTGCCTATTCAAGTCATCAGGTTCTTTACTGCCACAGTCTATCCAGAGAAAAATAAAAATTCTTCAATGATCCCTAAGGAAAAAATCAACTAATTGGCTAACTTCCATGTATGGCAGTAAGATGGAGTCCATGAGTCACTGATTAAAGAAAATATTGGCAAAAGTTAATAACTATTTATTAGAAATCTCCTATATGCCAGATATTCCATGGGATGTGAGAATCAGAAATAGATAAGGCATGATCTCTTATGTAGGAATCTACCAGTGTCTCTGCAGAATTCAAGTAAAAATGTATGTGGATAATGTCAAATATATCCACATGACTCAAAGTATATGTAGACATTTTAGAATTCCAGTAGTTCTGTAAGTGCTTCAGTTCTCTATTCAGTGTGATCTTGATCTGATAGATAAAGCACTGAATTGGGAATCAGATCATCTAACCAGTATTTTATATCACTTACTTGCTACTTCACATCCTATCTATCTTCCTGACTACAACATGAGGTAATTCATGGAGGAAAATGCATCATTTATCTTTGTAACCCCCACCTCTATCAAAGTGTTAGCACTAGTAGGCATTAAACTAACACTGTTGAATGAATGAAAGATGCATTTAACTCCAGTTATCTAGAGTTATAAGTTGTGGTTCTTAATCTTTTTTGATTCATAAACTCATTTGAGAACTGGAAAAAATGTGTATTTACCAGAAGCAAATGCATATAATGCAGTAATGTGCATGTTATTTTAGGGATACTGTGACGCTCATTTTGTGGTCTACATATTAATTTTATATAGAAAGTTTTAAAATTAATATGTATTTTCTTGTCTATAAATTAATAATCTGCTATTTAGCCTGTCAGATCTCTTAAAATTTGCTTTGGAATGAAAAATGCTCTAGAAGGCTACTATCCAAATTATATTGGTTATATTTCTACCTCTACCATTACTGTGTGACTTTGGATGAGTTCCATACACAATCTGGGCTTCAGTTCCAGACTTGTAAATTAGGGAGGTTGAACTAAGATAATTTCTGAAGTTCCTTATGTCTCTGAAATTCTCGCTTCCAAAGCATTGTAATTTCTCTGATGAAAGAAGGAATTTGTGAAATACAAGTAATGACTTTATTTACATAGGAGGGGAGCACTAAGCATTGCAAAGATTTAATAATTTTTTAAATTATTAAACACTGTGCAGATAGAAGGAATCCAAAATTAGATTTAGAGCTCATACATGTATAAATTTTCAGGACTCCTGAGATTTCCAGTGTGTGAGAGAGCAATAGCCTCTCTCTCCAATGGTTATTTGACTTTAAACATAACTTAAATACTGGGAATAGCCCATTAGCCAAAATACTTCTGATTCCCAAGTCTATAATAAGGGATGCTTATAGAAAATAAGGTTTGGGAAAAATGATGGTATTCAAAATGTAAAGTACTTCCTGTGAGACTAAGGTCTTTTCTTGGAATCAGATATAATATGCTGTGACAGTATTGTGTTAGATTCATTTTTCTAAAATGCTACTTATAAATAATTTTTATAGAATAAACAAATGAATAAAAATAGAGTATGCCTATTTATTTTTAACTTATTTAATTGTGACACATGAAGAATTCTCCTAGGACTAACAAAAGCTTAGAGATCCTTAGGTTTAGGATGGTCATATATCCTGGTTTACATAGGACAGTTTTAGTTTACATGTTTTGTACCATGTAACTATTAATAGTTTCTATTTTACTTAAATTCCCAGATTGTACAGAAGTTTAAATGGTTACTCTACTTCAAGAAATGTTTTTGGAGAAACCAAGATGGCGGCATAGGTAAACACCGGAAATTGCTGCCTCCGACAACAACTTCAAAAATACAACGAAAAGACAAAACGGACATCATCCAGAACTACAGGAAGGCTGGCTGAGTGGAAATTCTACAACTAGAAGGAAAGAGAAAAGCACACTGAGACCCAGAGGAGCTGCGAAAGTAAAGTGCAGAGGTACGGAGGTTCCAGCGTGCGCGGAAAGGGGCGGGCACCTGAGGACGCAGCTGTCTTTTTGAATCAGGAGGAAGTCACAAGCTCCCGACTGCTCTGAACTCCAGTTCCGGGAGGTCTCTGGGGACCCAGGACTCATACGGGGAGAAACTGGACTGTCTGGCAGCAGGCAGAACTCAGAACTCGAGGGCGGCTTTCCCTCAGAGGTGCTTGCAGCAATTACC
>NW_005353770.1:1648378-1664498 GCF_000412655.1 Myotis brandtii | reverse complement strand
GGTGCGGGAAGAGATTGGACAATAATCGTGCACCTATGGATGAGGATAGTGGGTGGGGAGTGAGGGCAGAGGGTGGGGTGGGAACTGGGTGGAGGGGAGGTATGGTGGGAAAAAAGAGGAACCAATGTAATAATCTGAACAATAAAGGTTTAATAATAATAATAATAATAAATAATAAATAAAAATAAATTTAAAAAAAGAAATGTTTTTGTATCAGCTAACTATGGCCACAATAATATTGTGTAACAACCACACAATGCCAGTGGCATACAAGTATTTGTTTAGTTCACAAGTATGGGCACTGGCTGCTGGTTAGCTATGTTAAGCCAGGGTAGACTTTTTCACATCTCTCTCATCCTCTTTCTCAGACTCAGTGGCTAACATAGCATCATCTCCTCATAGTGATGGCAGAGAGCAAGACCAAATGCATGATATTTCCCAAGATTTTTTTTTATCACATCATGCCCACTAACATTCCACTGACTAATGGAAATCACATAGGAATTTCAAATTAAGGGGTAGAAAAACATCTTTTGTGGAAGGAGCTGCAATGTCATATGGCACAGCACCTGAACACTGGGAGGATGAAATCAACTACAGTTCTTCAAATGGCAAATAATTACTACCACGTTTGAGTAATTCATGAATGAGACCACCTACATTGCAAGGTAGATGCTTTTACCTGTCACATTATACTCCAGTGTCTTTCCTAGAACCACGGAGAGAAACTTTATCACAAGCCGAAGCTATCTGGCTTTCACAAAGCATTTAAGGCCAATAGATAAGAGTAAAGACAGTGGTGGATGGGTGATGTTTTCCTCTGAGAATCCTGTCTCTAACCCTGTACTCTGATTGCATAAGAGTGGGGCTAAGACGTTTCCAAACTATGTACAAGTCCAATTTTTCTTCTGATGTCTGTTATAGAACATTCACTCTCCCCTCAGCCAGGCAGGAGACAGGCAACAGAAACAGAGACAGAAGCCACTGAGTACAGCCTGAGCTGTACAGCTGTACACATTTCCTTAAAAGCAAAACAATTGGACAGAGTTAATGAACGTCTAAGCTGCATAAACCATGTTTTATTGATAATTGAGGAAAACCCCATGTTCGTCTCACTGAAACATTCCATCAGGATCCTGCACTCTATGTTCCAGGTTTAAGGAGCTGGATTCATATAATCTCCCTAAACCTACCTGCTGTATGATTTTTATTTGGTCCTTCAACTAGGATATTGTCCAACACAGAGGAGTCTCTTTAGCAATAGCTACCATCTCTTGCTCCTCTTATTCCCTATCCATCAGGAATGTGAAAGGACATGTGTACATCCAAGATGCTGTCAATTTTCAAGGCTCTGAAAAATTAGATAAGTGCATACTGGCTCTCATAGCGATCATTCTAGCTCAACAGACAGAAGCAATTATCCAGAAATCATCAAGTTGAATGAGGTGGGACGCTGGAGCACAGCACCGGAAGTGCTGGTGTGTAATCAAGTTAGGTTCTACCATTAAGTTAATGTGAGATGTGAGGCCACTGGGCTTCCATTTTCTGATCTGTATCAAATTGTACTGAACAGTTTTCATGATTCTTTCCAATCATCTCATAATTTATGGAGTCCATGATAAATGTATGATGCAGTGCCAAATGTGGATGCTCTAAGCTTTGGGAAATAAATACCCAGCCATTACAGGATCCTGGACAAGGAGAGAGGTACTAATATTTCTTAAAAGGAACATTTTGTTCCTTCTCATCCTCTTTTCATAAATTAATTTCCTAAACAAATCCTACAGCTCTCCAATTAGGAACTTGTTATTTCCTCCTATCAAGGTCAAAATACAAGCTCATCCTCATACAATTCCTTTTGGGAGTTGGAGAATGTAAAACAATTAATGGGTAAATGATCAGTGACAGAAACAAAAATGGTGTAAGCATAAATCCTCTATCCTCTACTTTAACATTATAAATTTACTCCAACATTTGCGGAACTAGGAATCAAGTTAAGGTGAGGATGTGAAGATGAATAAAGAAAAAAAAAGTTATTTCTTTCAAAGAGTACAGAATTCAATAGGCAGATAAATTCACAAATAAAGACCATCTAGAGATAGCAGTGTCAAACATGTTATAAAGATTCATAAAGGTGGTTATGGAGGTCCAGACATTGAATACCTAACTGCAAATAGCTTTTCAGTAATGATTAACACTCCTACATTGAGTTATGCACAACAGAGTCTTTGACACAGATTATTTTGTTCCCCAATGTCCTCTGATAAATATATGATGCTTTTATTACCAGCCTCCTCCTTTTGCAGAAAGAGAAACTAAGTCTGAGAGAGATTTAATACCTTGCTTTTAGACATTATTGGAATTATAGAGTACTCTACTGTAAAAAAAACAAACACACACACAACCTATAAAGACACTTGTAATCTTTACACTAGTAATTCCACACCTAAGAATTTAGCTGATGTGACTCTCTTGCATAGACAATACAATATCCTGAGTTAAGTTCATTTTCAGCCAAAATTCCTATATCTTAGAGTGAAATTTGTAATGATAATCATATTAATGACTCATAAGTAAGGAAATACCTTTGATTGCTTAAAAAACAATTATCTTAATTATGTTAGTTATTATATTCTCCTAAGATGATAAAATAGATCATTTAAAAGATTTTCCAATAAAGATAAACATAGAGGATCCCCTATCATTAATAAAATAAATATTTTGCTTAAAAAAACAACAAACATAAATATGTATTAAAGAAAAATCTTTATTTTCTGCCTGAGCGGTGTGGCTCAGTTCGTTGGAGGGCTATCCCATACACCAGACGGTTGTGGGTCGATGCCTGGTCAGGGCACATACCCAGGTTGCAGGTTTGACCCCTGATCAGGGTACATAAGGGCGTCAGCCTATCGATGTTTTTCTCTCTCTCTCTCTCTCTCCTTTTTCCTCTCTCTAAAATCAAATTTTAAAAAAATATCCTCTGGTGAGGATTTAAAAAACAATCAGTATTTCCTAAGAAGCCATTTTATCACATATTTAATTTAGAACAAAAATGAAAACTATTTTAGATAAAACTGCTTTCTAACCTGTATATATATTTTCCCCAACTTTTAAAATATATTTTATTTTTTCCAAATCTCTAAAAATCTTTATTGATACTTCACATGAGAAGCAATGAAACAGTTTGGTTATTGACCTTTCCCATATACCTAACTTCTTCCAATGTATAGTCCCGCCTCCCTACTCCAGATTTTAAAAATAACTTGTCAAGTCTTTGAGAGAAAAACCACATCTTAAGGGAAAAAGCAAAACATTATGTTCCTCACAAAAATGATACCATGCTAGGAAAAACTGCAAGAAATACATTAAATATATTTCTGTTTGATATCACAGCTTTAAGCATACCCCAGAGTAAAGGAAAAATTGCTTTGCGATATACAATGGTGTGCCCTGATTTAAGTAAATCTGTGGACATAAAGTGATGGTTTGCATTACATGAATCTTCTCCACTCTAACAGAAAACTTCCCAATTTCATAAAAGTGTTGCTATAGAGTAGATAACTAGACACTAGACAGAAAAGGGGAAGTAAAAAATTGGGGTGAGGAAAAAAAAAAGCTACAAATTGGGGGGGGGAGTACTGGGGGGGATGAGGACACATTTGTAATACCTTAACTAATAAAGAATTTAAAGATAAAAAAAGCTACAAATTAATCAACAAGTAAAAGAGTTAAATATTCTCTAAAATTACAGGATAAGTCAATAAGAAAATGTTATCTGATTTACAATCACACATATATGCACATAGACAATACAATATCCTGAGTTAAGTTCATTTTCAGCCAAAATTCCTATATCTTAGAGTGAAATTTGTAATGATAATTAGATTTATGATTCATAAAGTAAGGCAATACCTTTGAAATTGCTTTACCCCAAATTTATAGGTCCTTATCTGCTACATAAAGTGAATCACAACTTTGTATTACTGAGTATTTTTCAGTAATTTCATAATGTCATTGTCATTAATTTCAATTTATTAACTGTTTGTTTATGCCAGGCACTTCATGTATCACTGGATTTTAATTTTCACAATTATCATAACAGAAAACAATCACAGGTTAAGTGATATGTCTAAAATGACATAGTCAATAAGAAGCAGAGTTGAGATTTGAATTCAGGTGTAACTAATTCTCATGTGTCATTCTCACCACACTATATAAGTCCTATGTATGTATGTATGTATGTATGTATGTATTGTAAACTTGTATGTTTTTCTTTTATACCTCTTATCACAGACCAGATAACAGATATTAATGAAATATCTCAGATATTTAACATTTTAGTCTGTGATAAGAGGAATAAAGGAAAAACATACAAGTCCTCTTATCACAGACTAAAATGTTAAATATCTGAGATATTTCATTAATATCTGTTATCTTACAATTGGAAAGGAAAAATTTAAAATGTCATTATTTGCAGATAAAATGATACTACATAGAAAGAACTGTTAATGATTCTACCAACAAACTATTAGAACTAATAAATGAATTCAGCAAAGAAGCAAGTACAAAATTAATATTCAGAAATCAATTGTATTTTTGTATACCAATAACAAACTATCAGAAAGAGTAATTAAAAAAATAATCACATTTATAGTTGCATCAAAAAGAGTAAAACACCTAAGAGTACATTTAACCAAGGAGGTAAAAGCTCTATACTCAGAAAACTATAAGACATTGGAAAAATAAAGTGAAGAAGATACAAATAAATGGAAGCATTACCATGCTCACAAATAGGAATAATTAAAATAATTAAAAATGCCCACACTCCTCAAAGCAATCTACAAATCAACACAACCCCTACCAAAATGCCAATGGCATTTTTCACAGAACTAGAATAATTACAAAATTTTTATGGAACCACAAAAGACACAAAGCAATATTGAAAAAGAACAAAGTTGAAAGTATCACACTACCTGATATCAAACTGATATACCACAATGCTATAGTACTCAAAACAGCATGCCTGTGCCTGTGTGGCTCAGTTGGTTGGGCATCATCCTGTGCATCGAAAGGTTGCCCATTCCCTATCTGGTGAGGGCACATGCCAGGGTTTCAGGCTTGATCCCCAATAGGGGGCATGCAGGAGGCAGCGAGTAATGTTTCTATCTCTCTCCCTCTTCCTCTCACTCCCTCTCTCTGAAATCAATGAAAACATATTTTTAAAAAACAACATGGTACTTGCATAAAATCAGACACACAGACCAATGGAATAGTATAGAGAACCGAGAAATAAACCCATGTCTATATGGATAACTAATTCATGACAGAGGATGAAAGAATATACAATAGGGTAAAGATAGTCTCTTCAATAAATGGTGTTGCAAAAACTAGACAGATACAGGCGAAGAAAGGAATAAAACTGGATCACTTTCTTACAGCATATATGAGAACAAACTCAAAATGGATTAAATATTTAAATGTCAGACTGGAAACCATAAAACTCCTAGATGAAAATATAGGCAGGAAACTCTTTTATGTCACTCTTCGCCATATTTTTGGGGTATCTCCGCCAGGCAAGGGAAACAAGAAAAAAATAAATAAATAGGACTACATCAAACAAAAACAGTTTTTGCACAGCAAAGGAAAACATCAACAAAACAAAAATATAACCTACTAAATGGGAGAAGATATTTGCAAATGATACATCTGAGAAGAGTTAATATCCAAAATATATAAGAAACTCAGGCAACACCAAGAAAATATTACAAAACGATTTAAAAATGAGCAGAGAGTCTGAAAAGACATTTCTTCAAAGAGGACATACAGATGCCAATAAACATGAAAACATGGTCAACATCACTAGTCATCAGGGAAATGCCAATTAAAAAACCACAATAAATATCACCTCACACCTGTCAGAATAGTTATCCTATATATTAAAAGCCTAGGTGGTGTCACACCCTTGCGCAACATTGTCACAAGATGGCCACCACAAGATGAAGGCCACCACAAGATGATAGCCACCACAAGATGGCCATGCACACAGCGGAGGCGGGGCCCGGCGGCCGCTCCACGTGGTGAGGCCTGGGGGTCCTGTGGCTCTGCGCAGCATGGAGGTAGCTGGTCCCGGCATCTCTGCCACCTTGCATGGAGGAGGAAGGTCCCAGTGGAGGAGTCAGGTCACGGCAGGGGAGGGCAGTTGGGGGCGATCAGGCTGGCAGGGTAGGGCAGTTGGGGGTGATCAGGCCAGCAAGGGAGCAGTTAGGTGTCAATCAGGCTGGCAGGGGAGTGGTTAGGGACGATCAGGCTGGCAGGCAGAAGCGGTTAGGGTCAATCAGGCAGGCTAGCGGTTAGGAGGCAGTGGTCCCGGATTGTGAGAGGGCTGTCTGACTGCCGGTTTAGGCCCAATCCCACAGGCCTAAACTGGCAGTCGGACATCCCCCAAGGGGTCCCAGATTAGAGAGGGTGTAGGCCGGGTTGAGAGACACTCCCACCCCCATGCATGAATTTCGTGCACCGGGCCTCTAGTTATCAATAAACCAATAAACTATAAGTGTTGGTGAGGATCTGGAAGAAAAGGAACCCTCATGGTATATCCACTATGGAAAATAGTATGGAGATTCCACAAATAATTAAAATCGAACTACTCTATGACCCAGCAATTCCACTTTTGAGTTTTTATCCAAAGAAATACAAAACACTAATTCAAAAAGACATATACAGTCCTATGTCATTGCAGCATTATTTATAATTGCCAAGATATGAAACAAACTAAGTGTATATCAATAGATGATTGGATAAAGAAGAGGTGGTGCATATATACAATGGAATATTACTTGACCATAAAAAATAATGAAATCTTACCATTTGCAATAACATGGATGGACCTAGAGCAGTGGTTCTCAACCTTCCTAATGCTGCGACCCTTTAATACAGTTCCTCATGTTGTGGTGACCCCCAACCATAACATTATTTTCGTTGCTACTTCATAACTGCAATTTTGCTACTGTTATGAATTGTATCGTAAATATCTGATATGCAGGATGTATTTTCATTGTCACAAATTGAACATAATTAAAGCATAGTGATTAATCACAAAAACAATATGTAATTATATATGTGTTTTCCGATGGTCTTAGGCGACCCCTGTGAAAGGGTCGTTCAACCCCCAAAGGGGTCGCGACCCACAGGTTGAGAACCGCTGACCTAGAGGGTATTATGCTAAGTGAAATAAGTCATACAGAAAGAAAAATACCATATCATTTTACATATGTGTGAAATCTAAAAAACAAACAAGCAAAACAGAAACAAACTTATAAATACAGAGGACAAACTGATGGTTGTCAAGTAGGAGGGTGGTTGGGGAGCTGAATGAAAAAGGTGAAGAAATTAAGTACAATTTTTTTCATGAAAGATAATGAGACTATGATTATATTAAAAAAAAACAAAACAACAAAAAACAGAGGTGGACAGTCGGTTTGAAAACTTACTGATTACAATTTGCCAGTAATAAAAATAGTCACAGAGATGTAAAGTACAGCATAGGGGATATAGTCGACAGTATTGTAATAACTATGTATGGTGTCATGTGGCTGCTAAACTTATCAGAGTGGTCACTTCATAAGTTATATAAATATCTAATCACAATGTTGTACACCTAAAACTAATATAATATTGTATGTCAGCTGAAATAAAAAAATTAATTTAAAATAAATTCAAGCAGTAGAAAACGTGTACAATAAAATCTCATTTTTTATAAACATCTCTCTATCTGGATTTAAATTTGAATGAGTAAGAATAATGGTAAAAGCACACACTAGTTTCTTATGGAGGTAAAGGGGGAGATTACTTAATTATTTATATATTTTTATATTCTTTTACTTGTTATATTAACCATATATTTCTTTCTAATTAAAAAATTTGACATTAAAAATGATTTTTATTTCAATAGCAAGAAATAGCATACATATTTTAGGGTCTGCCATATTACTTTTATTACCTGCTATTAAAAAATACTTTTTTTATAATTGGGAAAGTTTATTTTCTGGTAATCATAGATGCATGCCTATTCAATATTTAGCATGTATTTTTATACCCGTGCTGTTTTTATTAAATGCCATAATTTACAGGTTTACAATGAAGGGGGGGGGAGCTTTTGAACAAATGCATGTTTATACTCATTAAATTCATAACACAACTCAGAGCAAAATGTACTGCCCATGAGTTCACCAAAGCTGCTCTTGTTGACTTCTAATCAATCCTGTTGATGGAAGCTAATTAAAACAGCACTAGCTTTTATGGGCCTAAGGGAATCTTCATTGATGTTCTCCTAACAAACCAGCGTTTTAAGAGGGACACTCTAGGCCAGGTGTGGGTAACCCCTGGCACGCATGCCAAACATGGCACGCGAAACCCTCTCTTATAATCTTCCATTTACAATTTTTTTCTTAATATCGACTTTTTTATTTTTCAGATAAATTCAGTGTAGGTGCATCTTAGATAAATAAATAATTTTACATAACAAGTTATCTTAAAGACCATAGACATGGATTGACGAGAGAGGGGAAGAGCAATTTCTATGCCTCTGCCTTAACTCTCCCTGCCTTCCTAGATCCGACCAGTGTTTTGGTTTCAGCCTCAGACGCAACGAGTTTTCGTTCACAACACAACCGCCTCACCTACTTATTCAAAATTTCACTCTATAAAAATGAAACCTTCTCTCTCGCTTTGCCCACCGGTACTAGCGAAAGGGGAATAAATTTCTATGTTTCTCTCGGCAGCAAAAGTCCCACTGATAATATCAAACGGAGTCATAAAGTTTTCTGTCGGACTATCAGTGTACATGTATACATTAAAAAATAAATGTATTTTTCATCATCATATACTGTGTTTTTGTCGCTCGAATGAATTTTATTATTTCTTCAAGGTTCTTCACATATGTACACCTTAAGAGATATCAAGTAGGCGTAACATGTTCTCAAAAAATTAGGGTTGGCACGCAGAAGAATTTTGAGTCAGAGATTTTGCTGGTTTTGGCACGCACTCACAAAAAGGTTGCCCACCCCTGCTCTAGGCCAAACTGGATCAGTTTTTAGTAATGCCAGAAGCCAGTTCAAGTTATGGCCTTTTGTTGTAGATGGGTGATTTTCTGGGAATGTGATAAATTAATATGATGAAAAGAGCCAAATCTCAAGAAGATCTCACTCCATTTAGGCACACGCAGAAGAATAGGAAATGATACATGGAGATGTACAACATATAGCCACTTGGAGAAATATTTGGAAAGAGAACATAGATTTGGAATGAAACAAAAACCTGCACCTCTTAATTTGGTTTGAAACTTACTTATTGAGAGCATAATATGCTTATTCACCTATTTAGCCTACAAAACCTTTATTTGAATTTCAGATTACATTGTCAACTTCTGTGATGTAAGGATAAAGCAATGAAAAGACCAGCCCTGCCACCAACCCAAATGCTGCCATTTTAAGAAATAGAAAGTGCCCTCCTTTCTCAAGATGATTTACTGCCATCCACCTAAAAAATGTTGTGAGAAATATACAAATCTAAGATGACTACAGATATGAATGGTTGCCCTGGAGTTGTGCAGTGTCCAAAGTACACAACATCCTAGCAACTGGTACATAAGATGAACATATCATCAGATCACTTCAATGGTGAGTGTCCAAGTCAGAGATACATACCAGGGGCTAGAAGGACCCAGCCTTACGAGTTCAAAATATGCTTTATTGAAGAGATGATGACTGAGCTCAGTTTAGGCTAACTTTTTCAATTTTAGTATGCTTTTGTCTGAATACAAAGAAAAGGTGAGTCTCTGACAGATGCAGGACAGAGCAGCGAAGGATACTTGAAGGTAGAGGTTCTATAGGTAAAAAGGTGGATAAATGTGGCAGGAAGATATCATTTCATTACTAGAATGTTATTTTCTTCAGAATAAAGAAAGAGCCATTCTCTTCCTCACCCTTATCATCTATACAAGTCTCAACCTTTTGGTAACTACACCGTAAAGATCCCTCAGATCTACAATATTAACATCATCTTTTTGGGAATGACTGGATATCTGGGAGAGAAAAGGAAGGCAGAGGTTCACAGAATGGGAATTCTTGGCACCTCCACAGAAAAGAAATTGCAGCCATGCCTCAGTATCATGTGTATGAGCTCTAGTCTTAAAAGTTGACTGAGAATGAGGAAATCCATTGTTTGCAGATACATTTGCTAAAAGCAAGAAGGGAAAGAGCAAGCGTATCACTTAAAAAGAAATGTACAGCCTTGGCCGGTGGTGCTCAGTGGTTAGAGTGTCAGCCCACAGCCAAAGGGTCTCACATTTGATTTTCCATCAAGGGCATGTACCTGGGTTGCAGGTTCATCTCCAGCCCATTCGGGGCTCGTGTGGGAGGCAACCAATCCATGTGTCTCTCTCACGTCGATGTTTCTCTCTTCCTCCCCCTCTGTCCCTTCCTACTATTCTCTCTAAAAATCAATGGAAAAAAATATCCTCAGCTGAGAATTAACAAAACAACAACAAAAAAGGAATGTACACCATATAATTTTTGCCTAGCATCACCCAAATCAAACATTGTTGGGCCATTAAGCGTCTATCCAAAGCTCAGAAACTGGAAAAAAAAATTTTTCACATTTCATTAAGCTTTCCCACTTAAAATAATTCTTTAAAATATGGTTCCAATCCTAATACAGAATTCATTTCTTTCTTTTATACAGCAGCCCATATGCCATCAAGAAGGAGGGAGGGGAACAATTGACTTGGTTGGGCTCGACCATATGTGAAATGATCAGTGGCAAACACACTGGAGCAGAATGTGTATGGTGGGTGTTTCCCTGGCTTTAGTCACTGTGGGCAAGAATCCTACCAGGAACCCAGAAAAAAATACTAGATTTGGGGAAAGGGAAAGGGCTATGTTCCTACATCACCTTTCTTCAAGGTACTTAAAGTGTTAGACTGAAAATAGGGAATGATTTGGTGAAACGAGTAAAAGGTAATATTATTTGTATCAATTTTTCAGGTGCAAGAAAATAATAAAAACATACAGTTTATTCACAGAGTGAAGCACTAATAGAAATGTGTTACCCTCCCAATAAAAACCCTCAAACCCCACCACCCCCTGTCTGGTCACTATTTTAATATTTTTAGTATTTTATTAAAATAGTAATAATTTTTATTATGTTAACAAGAGTTTTAAACAGTGGTACAGGATTGAGTTTCCAGGAGAATGTGTGGCCTGATGTACTTTATAACTAACAAGTAAATATTTATCCACCTTCTCTTTTCATGAGCTAGGTAAGCATTTTCATCTATTTTTCTAAGCTGTCATCCATTTTTTTTGGTGATTGTCAGCAATGGTATATATCAAGTCATAAATGTACAGACACCCAAAATATTAAGGAAGTCATAGCCTCAAGATTCTGCAGAGTTATTTTAATAAGCAGATTCCAGCCATAATTTTTTAGTTTAAAATCTTGCTATTATTCCAGGGATTATGCTACAAAACTTTTATGAGAGTGTCAGCCTCTGAATGGTGCTACTGTGGACTATGTTCCTACATCACTTTTCTTCAAGGTAACTCAGAGTGTTAGGCTGAAAATAGAGAATGACTAATGCTTTCACATCTCACTGGAAGTGGAGAGAAACTGCCCTACTGGAGAGACAAGGCAACCAAGACCTCAACCCTGGCCTAACAAAAAGGCTTACCTAAATACAAAGTGAATCCTTACCCAGAGTGTAAGTTGCATAATGTTGTGTCTAAATATCTTGTTTTAAATCATCTAAGAGTGATCCAGTCTAGAGCCATCTAGAAAATAATCAGAGGATCCTCCCTTCCCATTCTGGTTACAGTCTGTAAAGGTCTTGTGGCTAGAACATCCCCAAGCCTGTTTTACCTCCTTTATGCGGGAGAAGAAAATACATCAAGGACTTCCATGTATATATGCATAACCCATGGACACAGACAATAGTGCGGTGAAGGCCTAGGGAGGGGGCGGACAGAGGGGGGTAATGGGGGGGGGGACATTTGTAATACTTTCAACAACAAAGATAATAAAGAAAAAAGAAAACACATCAAGGAATCTAAATCCTTTCCTGGGTATCAGGATGCCGGAATGGATCCAATCTTTTGTGACAGTCTGGCTAACTCTGAATGTACCAAGAATATACCTCCTAGACCCCAGACCTCAAGTGTAACTAAAGTGACAAGTAGAGCAAGAGAGGAGCAGCGGATGCATTTCAGCTTGGGGTTAGAAGAGAGCATACCGGGATCATTCTAACTTCAGATATATTCGGTTCAAGGGGTCTTAAGAACATCTTGCAATGCTTCTGCCTCTGAGATGTTTAAAAAAACAACAACAACAAAGATTTATACAAGATTTATTACCAGGCTTCTTTCTGATCAACGAAAGGAATAAAATAAAGCATTCACAGAGGACATCTGTATATCATCTAGGATTGCTCTCCCCCATTCTAATGGCACCAAATTATAACCAGAAGCTGGACATATTGGGTTTTGTTTTTGTTGTTGTTTTTAATGGGCAGATTCAGGCCATGGAAACTCCAGTGAAATAAAGAGCCCAGCACTGAGTGTGGGGTTTTGAGACATTGATCCTAACTTAAAAGCTTTAATTAATTGTCCTACTTCAGGCTACCAATAGATCTATGCTTTTGCTCTTAGCACCACTACCTTTATAAAAAATACATGGAATGAAAATGTGAAGAAATAAAAGAGAATGATGAATGTACTCACATTTAAAGACTGAAAGGAGAGAAGAGGAACCTTTTAAATGCCACCTGGGAGAACTTAGTGTTTCTCATTCAAAAGTTGCTTATTATATTTCCTGCCCATTTGCTTGACTCTGTTTATTATTTCAGTTTTCTCTGAACTTTAACACAATTTGGGATAAAGACAAAAACAAGCTTTTGGATGATTGGTTCATCCCTGATAATTGCATTCCAATTTTTTAAAATGTGTATAACAGCACGGCCTCAAGCTACAAACTGAAGTTTTTGGAAAAAAAGATACTTTTTTTTACAGCAGTTTTTAGGTTCACATCAAAATGGAGTGGTGAGTACAGAGGGTTCCCATATACCCCTGTCCTCACATATGCACAGCCTTCCCCATTATTAATATAACCACAACAGAGTGGTACATTTGTTATAACAATTAGTCTATAGTGATATACCATAATCATCCATGGTCCATAGTCTAAATTAGGGTTCACTCTTGTGGTTGTACATTCTATGAATTTGGACAAAAGTATAATAACATGTATCCACAATAATATCATACAGAATAGTTTAACTGCCCTAAAAATCCCCTGTGCTCCACTTATTCATCTCCCCCTTCCCCCACCCCCTGGGCAACTACTGACCTTTTTATTGTCTTCACAGTTTTGCCTCTTCCAGAATGTCATATAGTTGGAATACAGTATGTGGCCTTTTCAGGTTGGCTTCTTTCATTTAATATGCATTTAAGGTTCCTCCAAATCTTTTCATAGTTTGACAGCTTACAAATTTCTTCTGAGTAATATTCCATTGTTTATCAGGGATGGGGAACCTTTTTCCTGCCAGGGGCCATTTGGATATTTATAACATCATTCACTTAATATAATTCACTTAATTTAAATTTATAATGCTACTAGAGGTCCCGTACACAAATTCGTGCATGGGTGGGGTCCCTCGGCCTGACCAGCGATTGGGGCAGATCAGGGCATCTCGCCTAGTCCTGAATGAACTGATCAGGGCCGGCCAGAAGTAGGGGCCACGGGAGGTTGGCCAGCCGGGGGGAGGGGCCGCGGGAGGTTGGCTGTGGGAGTGCACTGACCACCAGGGGGCAGCTCTGCATTGAGCATCTGCCCCCTGGTGGTCAGTGCGCATCATAGCGACCGGTCGACCAGTCCTTTGGTCATTCAGTTGTTTGGTCGCTTAGGCTTATATATATATAGATGATAAAAAAGCTCCTAGATTTATTGAATTTTGAGTCCTGCCTGTGGTTGCCTTTGGCAGAGCCAGACCAATGATTTCACGGGCCTTATACAGCCAGCCAGCAGGCCAGACGTTCCCCATCCTTGGTTTAGATGTACCACATCTAGTTCACTTGTCCATTCCCCTACTGTAGAACATCTTAGTTGCGTCCAAGTTTGGGTAATTATGAATAAAGCTTCTATAAACATCCACATGCAGGATTTTGTGTGGATTGAGTTTTCAACTCCATTGCATAAGTATCAAGGAGTACAATTGCTGGATCATGTAGTAAGAATATGTCAATTTTTTAAAGAAACAGCCAAACTGTCTTCTAAAATGACTGTACTTTTCTGCATGAAAGTTCCTGTTGCTCCACATCCACCAGCATTTGGTGTTGTCAGTATAGGTCTGTAGGGGTATCCCATAGTTATTTTGATTTGCAATTCCCTGATAACATAGGATGTTGATCTTATTTTCATGTTTACTTGTCAGCTGTATATCTTTTGGATGAGGTGCTTGTCCAGAACTTTTGTCCATTTTTAAACTGGGTTTGTTTTCTCATTAAGTTATAGAATTCTTTGTATATTTTGGATAACAGGCCTTTATCAGGAATGTCTTTTGCAAATATTTTCTCCCGGACCATGGCTTGCTTTCACACTTTGACACACTGAGCTTTCTTTTTCATAGAAAAGGGTGCTTATTTGGGAAAACAGGATATTTTTTTGGCAGTCTGTCTCTTCAGTTATGGTTTAGCTATCCAAATTGTTATTCTAGAACAAAGATTTTCTGGATCCTCCCCCATTCAGAAAGACAGGTATTTCATACACCCCAAAATTACCCCATTCATAAATTAATTTGGCTAGACTTTTGCTCTTCTAACTCTTTTATTCTCAACCAGTTCATTTTTTCTTTTCCTACCCATTTCAAAATTGACAGGTTTTGACATCCAACTAATTTTTGCCAGAGATCAGCAATAAACTGACTTTTGTGTGTAATAACTAGGAGAGTTGAAAAGGATATCATACCCCAAGCTGCTCAGCTACTAGTATATTTGACTTTATGGCAAAATACTCTCTTAGGGCTTATTAGTGGGACAGCCATAAAGAGAGATCACTTTAGCATTAAAGCCGTGCATTCTAGAGAGAAAAGCATAAACTTATGATAGGGAAGAGAACTGAGAGTCATTCCTATTTTAGAAAATTCCTCATTAGAAAATTATAGGAGATTTGACAAGGAGCAATGGCACTGACCAAAGGAAGGAACAACATAATTAATAAAGATTAACACAGGGAATCCCTAGCATGAGCAAGGTAGGGATTAGTTTGCCTAGAATAAAAACCAACTGCTTGTCTTTTCTGAATACTCACAAGGTTTCGGGGCAAACTGTCACACTTGACAGGTAAACAGAGCTCTATCTTTATCATTCCCTAGAATTAGTGACTGAACTAAGCCCAGGTAACATTCTATTAGGTATGTGATTATTTAAATGGGTCCTGATTGAATACAAAGAAAGCAGAACCTCCCTGCCAATTCTTTTTTTTATAGGAGGTGTTGTCCTTTGTTGTGGCTGCAGTTAAACACTGAATGTTTCAGCAGGGAGAGCTTTGGCTGGAGGAAATGGCAGCTCACATTCAAGATCCCATCAGAATCATATCATCATCATCTTTCGTTTCCAAACTTACTTATATCATGGAACTAAGTACTTTGTTGCTGAAGACACACAGAATCCTACCCGGGTCTACACATTCAGGTCAGATTGAGAGAGTCTTAGGGGTAGGAGTGATGGAAAGGAAGTTATTCATAAGCAATTCATGAGTCCTCTCAGGAAACTCCAAAAGGGTAGGCCTCTCCTCATTCAAAATGAGTTAGAAAACTGTGGTACATCTACACAATGGAATACTACGCTGCTGCAAAAAAGAAGGAATTCTTCTTACCATTTGCAACAGCATGGATGGAACTGGAGAGCATTATGCTAAGCGAAATAAGCCAGTCAGAGAAAGATCTCACTCATTTGTGGAATATAATGAACATCATAAATTGATGAACAAAAATAGATACAGAGACAAAGAAGCATCGAACAGACTGTCAAACTTCAGTGGGAAAGCAGGGGAGGGTTGGGGGGGGGGCGGT
>NW_005353770.1:1633865-1648308 GCF_000412655.1 Myotis brandtii | reverse complement strand
GAAAAAAGGAGACATATGTTCTACTATTTATAATACTTTAAACAATTTTAAAAAAGAGTTACAAACAAAACCTGTAATACAGGGCTTATAAAAAAATTTTCTACATAAAAAGAGGACAATCACTCTAAAGAAAAGGATGTAACTTAATATTTTCTATAAGAACAAATAAATGTGGCTCGGCCAGAGTGGCTCAGTTGGTTGGAGTGTTCTCCCATGCACTGAAAGGTTGCCAGTTTGATTCCCTATCAGGGCACATGCCCAGTTATGGGTTCAACAGTGAGAGTGTGTGCAGGAGGCAACCAATTGAATGTCTCTCTTACCTAATCTCTCTCTTTCTCTCCCTTCCTTTCTCTAAGCATATCCTTGTGTGAGGATTAAAAGCTAAAAACAAAAACTAAATGTGAGGATAATACCTAGTGCATACCATCACTAATCCTACATAATAAAAGGCTAATATGCAAAAAGACCGAATGGTGGAACAACCAGAACAACCTAACCGGTCGCTATGATGTGCACTGACCACCAGGGGGTGTGTGTAGAACATGGCGGGCTTTGGCTGTGGCAGGATAGAGGAGCAGGTGAGCAGGGGCGCCAGACCAAGGCAGGGCGCCGGTCACTGTCATCGGGACAAGCCTCTGGTGATTACTGAAAATTCTTTGCTCCTGTGTGCCACAGTCCCGCCCTGTGCTTGCACCTGCTACTGACACTGGCCCCGCTTGCACCCACTGCTGGTGCCTGGCGCCAGTCCTGATCACTCGGCACCATCAGCGTGTGCAAGGGCAGTTGCCAGCCCAGATCATCCCTGAGGGCTTTTCCATCTCCCCCTGCTCCTGAGGGTCAATCGGGGCAGCAGCCACCACTCACACCCACTGGTCGCACCGGCCCCACTCGCACCCACTGCTGGCTCTGGCCCCAATCAGTGCGCGCCATCAGCAGGTGCAAGGGGGGCCAGTGCCTTCAGCTCTGAGAATGGGATTTGACCCAGGCCGTAATACTTGAAGGATTTGGAACTAGACAGAGGTCCTTCCTGTGTATCATGGAAGTTCTTAGTAACTGCTGTAATTTAGTTAATAAAAGACCAACCCATCCAGCAAAGAGTAGCTTAAAATCAGTAAATAATAAGAAAAGAACTTGCTAAGTGCTGAGCACCACTGCATCTTACTTATGTTAGTCCAAAAGTCAGAGCTTGGTTTGCTATTTTCTCACCACTATATATAGATGTTTGTATCCTTGCGGAAGACTTCATTTCTTTGTAGTTGGCGAAATTGCCATAATGCCTAACAGTGCTATGCATTCATTATACTCAATACAGTTTGAGTTCCAGAACAAATTTATCACATTTTACTAAATTTTGTGAGCTAAATCCTGAACACTTTCTCCAGGCCAAGCATTCCTTAAGTGTCATAAGAGTGGACCCAATTATTCTAAATATCCTCAAAGCAAGGAGACTTTTAAGACCAGCAAAATTAAAAAATTATTTCTGACACAAAAATATTTATGCCAAGTTCCTTGTTTATTTCATTCCCCTTATTTGTTGTTCCTAGATTTTTCACAGCTACTTCACCAAGCTTCAGCATGACCCTTAATTCAATGTGTGCTGGTGAATACAAATATATTTCTAAATAATTCTATTACTTTAGAAAATAACTGCTCAATAAATTTGGTGTGGGTTGAAGCAACTATGCCCTTGAGCTTCTAATTAAAAATAGATATAAACACATACATATTAGTATATCAGGAGGGGGTTCATTGTACCTGTATTGGCTCTAATTATTATAATCTTAGTGAAATAAGTCATAAAGAAGAAACTTTCAAAATCCATACTTAATACTTCTAGCTTCTGGTTCTATATGTAATGATCTTGGAATCACCACTCTGTCCTAATAACAAGTAAAAAGCTGAACACACTGAAGAAAATCAACAACTTTTCTAGGATCCATAAGAGAAGAAAGGACACAGAACAAACCACTGCCCCCAAGATTAGAGAAACAGACTGGCAAATGTAGGGAGCCCTGGCTTCCCACAGCAGAGACTCTTGAGGGGAAACCACTATGGGAAGCAGTGCTGAGAGAGGGGAGCCTGAGCTGCAACTGATGAATTGTCAGAGGTTCAGTGTGGACAACTCTCAGAGTTAAAAACTTCAGGGGAACCCAGTCATAAGGGGGCCTTCACAATACTGTGAGATTTATTTCCAGCAGCTCAACCAGGTTCCCTTAGGAAATATTAAGGGGAAATAATCTTCTCAGGTTTCGGGCAGAAAGTGGGGGAAAAAAACTATTTTGAAATATACCAGATCACTCTATTCTTCTTAACCAGGCCTGGCCTCAAGATAAACTATTTAACCAGAGCCCAACCTACTAAGGATATTATCAGAGCTTAACCAACTGGGAAGGGAAACAGCCAACTCCAGACCCCTCTAGCCATCCTGTCCCCCCAAAAGGAGGAAAACTCTTAGAAATACTTGTGAAGTTCACAGTCCAGAACACAATATCACTAAAAGACTGAGAAATCACAGGCCTTTAGAATGCTTTCCCACCCTCCACACCTCACAATCTCATTACTGATGGCACATTTAAAGCAATTACTTTTACCAGGTACATCATGTCTAGCTACCAAAAAAAATTACAAGGCATACCGAAAGGCAAAAAAACACATCTACAATTTGAAGCGACAAAGCAAGTATCAGAACCAGACACAGCAGGAATGTTGAAATTATCGGACAGGTAATTTAAAACAACTATAATTAATATGTATGGGTTCTAATGGATAAAGTAGACAGCCTGCAAGAACAGATGGGCAATGTAAGCAAAGAGAAAAACTGAGAAAGAACCAAAAAGAAATGCTGGCGATCAAAAACATTGTACCAGAAATGAAGAATGCCTTTGATGGGCTTTTTAGTAGGCTGAATACAGCTGAGGAGAGAATCCCTGAGGTACAGCTATATCATACAAATCCTCAAAAACTGAAAAGCAGAAAGAACAAAGACTGAAAAAAAAAGATCATATATAAGGATATTGGGACAATTGAAAAAGGTGTAATATATGTGTAATGGGAATACTAGAAAAAGAAGAAAGAGAGAAAGAAACAGAAGAAATATTTCAAGTAAAATTATTGAGAATTTTCCCAAAAGTAATGTCAAACACCAAAACACAGATCCAGGAAGCTAAGAGAACACCAAGCAGGATAAATGCCCCCAAATAACACTGAGGTATATAATTTTTAGATTACAGAAAAGCAAAGATTAAAAATCCTGAAAGAAACATACCTGACCTTTAGAGAAACAAAGTTAAGAATTACATTCAACTTCTCTTCAGAAACCATGCAAGCAAGAAGAGAGGAGTGAAATATTTAAATTTTTCAGAAAAAAAGCAACCTAGAATTCTGTACCCTGTGATATTATCTGACAAAAGTGAAGGAGAAATAAAGACTTTCCTAGACAAATAAAAATTGAGGAAATTTTTTTGCCAGTAGACCTGTCTGGCAAGAAATGTTAAAATAAGTTTTTCAGAGAGAAGGTTTTTCTCAGAATCTCGGACCTACATAAAGAAAGAGCATCAGAGGACAAATAAGTGAAGGTGAAACAAAATACAAACTAGACCTTGAGTAAAATGAGAAGTATGAGTGTGGGAAACAACCTAGGATACTGAGAAACAACTTTGTCTAGTTGGGTATCATTTTGATAACTGGAATAACCTTTTTCTCAATTTGTGGCAACAATGTGAAAGAATGACATAAGCAAAGGAAGAAAGGAAGCTACTTTCACAAAAACTGTCTACCCTTTCTGCAGTCATAGAAATTCGAATGAATGAATGAATGAGTGAGTGAATGATCTTCCTGCAGCTGCCTTTTCTCCTAGTCCTCCTTTATATATTACTCATGCTGACTTGATCCAAATTACATAAGCTTAAAACAGAGGAAACTGGTAAAGTGGAAAGGGTAGACAGGGACCCTTGGTTCTAATCTATGCTCTGCTTCTAACTAGGTCATTTACAAGAGACCAGGTCACTTTGCCTCTCTGGGCCTGATTTTCTTCATCTATGAAGTAGAGGAATCTCTGCAGACCCTTGTGGCTCCAAAGTTTATTGTTCTAGTTAGGAGAAATTCCAATGGTTTTAAGAAAAGTCTTAAAAAGTATTTCTCTACTAGAATACCTGGAATTCATTTCACAGATGTCATGCAAATATTTAAGGCAGAGAAAGGGGTGTTACAACAAATCTTTATTTATATAGATTAATTGCAATTGGGATAGTTTGGTCTAAGTAAAAGAATAAAAAGTCAAAAATTTCCTTATGAAATCAAGTAGAAAGAAAAGGGCAAGTTGTCTCAGGCCATCAGGATACCAAATTCCAGCTCTAGATGTGTTTCTCATTCAAATCAATTATATGTTTCTTTGCCACAAAACCATTCAACTTCTAAGCAAAAATATGAAGACTTCCCTGATTTTCTTAACTAGAAGAGGCCGCTCCATTTTCTCAATTCCTGCTGGCCCTCCTACCTCTCACACAACCCCTATCACTTTCCACACTATTAAATAATTATATGAATACAAATGTTATCTTCCTTGGTAGACCAGGGGCTTCTTTATTTATCCCTGATGACACACTGTCTGCTTTGCAAATACAAAACACTCTTTATTGATGGATGGGTGAGTGAGTGAGTGAGTGAGTGAGTGGGTGGGTGAATGACTGAGAGGAAAAATGGGAGTTAACAATATACACATGGGCGCATATGTAGCAATGCATGAGATGGCATCTAGTTCCATAAGGGAACTAAAACGCCTAAGTACTGGAACTGTGTACATAGTAAGAACTGCACTCAATAGAATGATCAGATCACTAAGAAAATGGGGCTTGATTCTTCTCCGTGGAGAAGAAATGACCTGCCACATATGAGAGGACAATAAAAATACTTACTAGTCAAGCCTGGCCTGGCTCATTTAAGGTGCTAATGCCTTGACATACTGGTAATTTCTCAGGGGTAGAGGTTCTTATATTTAACAATATTATATAAGCATCTTAAGCTTCCTTCTCCCCTTAGACTCCAACCATGAATATCACAGCTAAATAGTCCTCATTCTTGCCTCCCAACTCACAATCACTTTCTATCCTCTTCCTTAAAGATAGTGTTTAATAGGAACAGGACAAAATTTGGACCTGATAAAAGCTAAACACTCTCCACCATCATATCCCTTGGTATCAGAATTTGCATAAGAAAAACCTTTATAACCTAAAAACAAAGCAAAAGGAACTTAAAACTTTAGTTTACATTTCTCAAAGTATTAGCATAACTGTAGTGATCGGCTGTGGGTTATTATGTACAGGAAAGCAAGAAGAAAAAATGTCTTAAGATGTAATTCTTAAACCAAACCACTCACTGCCATTCATAGACACAAACAAAATGATATCAGCTTTCATCTTAAGAAACAGAAAATATTAAAATGTGACACCTTCTTTTCTACTTCTGTCTTACAAATGTATGTCATGTGACTAAGAAAGGGAAATGCTATTAGCAATAAAAATCAAAGGAATTGTTACCTTATAGCAAAATAAACTCAAGGTCTGCTTAGACCCAATAACACATGATGATATATTTAATTATAAACTATTGAATGATTAGTTGGTGGGGGGGATGCTATTCTAGGTTATAAACACTCCAAAGGCAGTAACATCTCAGGAAACAGAACTACTACTTTGCACCCCAACTCCTGCTCCAATCCTCCACATTAGTTTTGGTCACCAAGCTGTCACAACAGTTGGCAAGCTGGTATTCAACACAGACATCTCTGGACAAGGAAATTGTACCTCCAGAGAAATTCAAAGTACATCTTGAAACTTAATGAACATCTTATCCATTTGAACAAATGAAAGCTTAAATTAGATTGCTCCAGGATCTCAATGTTAAATATGTGTACAATTCAATTACTCACACCAACACTGTCCCCATAACTTATTTTCACTCCACTCCCTATTCAAGAAAACAAGCCCAAGCAAAGGAGATAATGATGGAATGTTATGTGAGTATTTAGATGGAGCATTTAGTCAGCACATCAGAGGGAAAGTTTAGAGAAGGTCAGAAGCAAGATCTCTTTCTTTCTGAGCACAGCAGCTGCTTATAAAGGCTGGCTGGGACCTCCATGAAACTTGAACCAGTGAAGAATCAGACTGAAACCGAATAGCCCAAATCAATTACTCACACCAACACTGTCCCCATAACTTATTTTCACTCCACTCCCTATTCAAGAAAACAAGCCCAAGCAAAGGAGATAATGATGGAATGTTATGTGAGTATTTAGATGGAGCATTTAGTCAGCACATCAGAGGGAAAGTTTAGAGAAGGTCTGAGCACAGCAGCTGCTTATAAAGGCTGGCTGGAACCTCCATGAAACTTGAACCAGTGGAGAATCAGACTGAAACCGAATAGCCCAATCTCCATGGTTGTGCCTGGAGGTCAGGGGCCATACTGTTGGAGCCTGCTTCCCTTGCCTTACACATGGCCCAACCTGGCTTCATGTCGCCAGAGTACTTTTGTCCCATCTATTTCAGAAATATTTCCATGAGAGATCTTCCAGGGAGATTCAAGCATGGATCAGGACTATACTAGCACATGATATTAGAGACAAAGACAAACAAACAAAACCCCAGTCTCTAACATCAAAAACATGAAAGCCAATTACTTTTTTGGACAACTGCCTGGATTGGCTAGTTTACTTACCTGTATAGACTAATTTAAGGTAAATCTAGCATAGACTAATTTAAAGTAAATCTAGAAATCTTCTAGAACTCTGAGGTGTCAGTACTTGACCTTCACTCAGAGTGATTCAGATGTCAGTTTTCAAAAAATCCAAAAGGCTCTGTGTGTGGGTCAAATCCATTTCCACATATGCATTCCTAGTGTCCTGGAGACTGAGAGTGGCCATCTGCAGGCATACATGGAGGAGCAGCACTTGGGTGACTGAACAAGTGGACCCTTCCTGGTTAAAAGCAGGATTAATCACAGGATGACTCAGAATATAAAAGTTTGGGTGAAATCAATGTACAGAATAGTGGAGAATAAGGAAGGAACCTGGATTTTGCTACTGTTTGCTATAGGTTTGCTACTCTGGTGAGATCACTAGCAAGTCATTAAACTCTTCAGGCCCCTGTTTTTTAATGTGTAAAAATAAAGAAGTTGAACTATTAGTATTGATTTCGTTATATTTTACACCTCACCAGCTTCAGAAAAGGAATTGAACTAGGATTTCTAAATTTACTTTTAGTTCTTACATGATTTTGTTCTTTTGAATAAAATCAAATTAAGTGAGAATAATAGCTCTTGAGACAATACTTCTATGATGACAAATGAGACTCTCGGTCACCAAGCAAATGCCCCCCTAGCAAAGCCACCAATTAGGATATCAGGATGAGTTTGACCTCAAGAAATAGATATCCTCGATGCAACTGTATTAAATAAGAGAAAAACTTTTTCCTCTCTTATTAGAAGATTTTAAAATTTAGTGCAACTGAAAAAATGTTATCCAAGACCCACATTCTTTACATTTTGCCAAACTGTCTCCTCCAGCAAATGAGCCTTTTTCTCCACTGAGCTATTCTAATGCTCACAAGTGGCTGCAGCAGCTCCAGGAATCACATCCTCATGACAATGTCCAGTAGAAAAACAGGAGCCACATTTCCCCTATTTGGGGTGTTTCATTATATCAGCAAAAAGAAGAAATTCCCAAAAGTTCCCAGCAAGTTTCCATTCAAGTCTCAGAAAAAAATGTTACTCACACCACCCATTTGGACCAGGAGGTTTGGCTTAGTGCAATTATAGATTCACTGCCCTCGTCCTGGAAATGTGGCTGGCTTCCCCTAAAGTCATTCTGTGTGGGAAATGGGTGCTATTAGGAAAGAAGTGGGGGAACGGCTTTTGAGGGGGGAACCAAAATTGCTACATAGGGAAGGTCTCTGAACCATACAATAATACTTGATTTTATAGGAATTAGCTAGATCAATGATCCATTATTATAAAATTGGATACTGCTCAAATTTGCCATTATGTTAGCAGGGTATACTTAGCAAATTAAGTATAATACCAAGGAGGATTGCTGCCTCTTTACAGTTTCTGATATATTAGAACAATTTTTAAATAATAATATTGTAGATATCAACCTGATCTTTCCTAGATAATCCTTTTTTATCTTATTGGAGCAGAGGCATGAGGAAAACAGAAGAGAAGGTGACTAAATAGTACAGACTAGAGGCAGTAAGTTACTGAATCAATATAGAGAGAATAATGCTGAAGGACAATTTCAGACATGAATAACAGGCAGAATTAGCAGCTGCTAGTGACTGGATGTAGATGGTAAAGGAGAAAAGGACAACATTTCCAGGGGAGAAATGAGAGATTATAAATCCAAGCTTGTGGACAGTTACATTTGAAGTTCCTGTTTCACTCTATGTTTGGCGTTCAGCTCAGATGCTTCCCAAGACTAACATCTTTCTCTAGAAGGAGAACGAAAGAGAGAAGGAAAGAATAAGAAAAAAACTCAACCGGAAGGAAATGAACAGGGGAAGAAAACTGTTCAGAGAGAGAAATATTGGAACTAGAAGAGAAATATGTCATGAAGGTTAAGGAAATACATTTTTAAGGTAAAAGAGTAGTATGTATTAAATAAAATGAGGTTCCAAAGTCATTCATTTTAGCAATAAAAAATAGGCTATTTAATGGGACCTGGCATTATAGATGTGAAAGATAACAGTGGCTTCAGGAGAGAATATGAGTTTAGGGAGTGAGAACTAGAGACATCAGAGTAGCCAGAGGGAGTAAGGATTAAAAAGGGACATTTGGTTTGGAGGATCGACAGACCCAAGCATCTGTATAGGCTGCACAGAGGGAGCATTTAGAGATAAAAGGGGTTTAAAAACAACAGAAGAGGAGATAATAATCACATTTAATAATATAGTAAACTTTTTTTAAGTCACTTCTAACAGACATAATTAATTTAACAAAAATTGTTTGAGTGGCCTATTATTGCAACACTGGGTCAACAGCAGGAAATAAAAAGATAAACACTATTTTTCTAGTAAAACATTACGGCTCCTCAAATTAATTCTAATAAATCAATGATACATATCAGTTACTTACAGTTCTAGAAACTGTAGACCTTGCTAGGAAAATGTGGAAAAGTTTACACATTGTCTCAGTGGAGAAGACCCAAGAATAAAAGTTATAGTTGTAATACAAATAAATACTACAAGATTTAATAAATAATAATACAAGAATAGAACTCCATGTCCCCCATACTCCCGATTGTAAAACTACTTATGCCCATCCCTGTATATTCCTGTGGCTGTTTTGAATACCTATCCCTTGAGGTATTAGTGGCCTCTTTTTTGGGGGGCAGTGGAATTCTGGGTCCTCTTAGACCAAGCAGAGGAACCACTTTAAGATTAGGATATCAGAATAGGACTAGAAGAGAAGTGTCTGTAAACCTGATGCTGGGAAGTTTTCTCTGTTTCAGAAAGGCAGAGTAGTCTTTACAACCCGTTACCAAAGCCATGGCATCCACTCAGCACTATGGTCAGGCCTCCAACCCCTCCTAGGGCCATCACTCATGGGACTAACAACTTCAGATCAAGAAACCTTAGGGAACCTTGTAGCAACTGCTTCCACTGTCTCTCACTTCTAAGCACAGGTCCCTCCTAAATGCAGCAACACGCGCCTTTCTGAGGGTCTGCACTCATTCCTCTTAGCTCCGGCTACACGCATACTCCACTGTATTACTTTGCTTTATTATGCTCCACAGATATTGCCTTTTTTTTTTTTTTTTACAAATTGAAGGTTTGTGGCAATGCTGCCTCCTGCACATCTGTCAGCACCATTTCTCTAGCAGGCTCAGATGATGATTAGTAGTTTTTAGCAATAAGGTATTTTTAAATGAAGGTATGCACATTTTTTTTATAGGCATCCTGCTATTGCTCACTTACTAGACTACAGTATGGTGTAAACATAACTTTTCTATGCACTGGGAAACCAAGACATTTGTGTGACTCACTTTATTGCGATACTCACTTTATTGCGATGCCCTGGAACCGCAGTGCAATATCTCTTGAGGTATGCCTGCATTGTGATCATCCTCATCTCTCCTCGCCCCAAGAGTTGACAGCCTCAGCTTCTTTTCTGAAGGATTTCTCCTCTCCCCCAAATCCTCAACCCCCAATTTGCCACTTCTCTAAAACCAGGATTATTCAGGCCTCAGTTCCCACCCCAGGCCTTTGCACTCAACATTGCTTATGCTCAGGAAACTCTGCCCCGGAAAATCATGGGGCCCACTCCTTTTAGGTCTCTGCTCGAATGTCTTATCGAAAGGGAATTTCCTGATCCTTCTGCGAGAATAGCACCCCCTTCAGGATGCATCAACCACCAGGTTATTTTCTACATACACATTTCACTGCCTGTCACATTTGTTTGCTTTCTGTCCCCACCTGGTCCCAGCACCAGAATGTCAATTCCACAAAAGCAGGGATTTTTTGTTCACTGCTGTATCCTCCTGGCCTGTGATAGAGCCTGGCACATAGCAGCTGCTCAGTCATCATGGCCTGGATGATTCTACAACACATCCGTACATCACCAATGCATCCACATGGCTTGTTCCTCTTCTTCAACATCAGTTCCTCCAGGAAGTACGCTATTGTCTGGCTCTTCACTTGTATCCCCCTCCAAACCCAGGCTCAGTTCATTACCTTTCCATCAAAGCACCTGGTTGCTGAGAAAATAAATAGACCACCACCTTCAAAAGGTACTGTGACTCACAAAACAGATGATCTGCACCAAAACATAATGTCAAGACAACTAAGCTGAAAATGTTTTAACATCAACTCATTCAGATTCATATATTATGAGATAAGACCCCGGACCAACAGATTTAAAAGTCCAAGAGAAACACTTCCAAAATAGAAATCCACTCTAAAAATCTTCTCCTATATAAAAGCAATGATCCAAGTCAACTCCTTTACAACTCTAGAAATTAACTAATGATCTGCAGTAACTCCAAGAAGCATTTATTTAGGAAAACTGGCTCAATCTCAGTAGAAACAGCAAGATTCATGACTCCCTACTCCTCTCCACAGCTCTGTGGTAGCTTTGAAAATCAGAAGCTTCACGACGATGCTAGTCACGAAAGCCGTCAGCCTGGCTGATGCTGGCTGATCACCTGCACTACATGAATCCTAAAAAGTAAGACCACTCAATGGCCCCACACTCACCTAGTTTGCAAATTTTGACTAATCTTTATTCAGATCTTTCTTACAATTTCTGCCCTAAAACCACCTCATGACAAAGCCAAGTCCTTGTCCCCCCTCCCACCACCCCCATTTCTGTGAGAATGTTTCTCCAACTTCCCCTTTTGTAGACATGGTTGAGGCTGTCAGAGTGATGCTCTTCCTGGTTCAGCAAGTCTAACAAACACAGCTTTGCGTGGTCAGTGGGCCTCCCTGCTGGTCTTGGGCAGGGCCTTGGGCTTCATATGACTGGAAATTTTTTTTCTTCTCTCTCTCTCTCTCTCTCTCTCTCTCTCTCTCTCTCTCTCTAGCCTATGAGTCAATTTTTCTCTATAGCACCAAGGGGAGCACAAATCCTGGAATGTAGTAGACTCTAAATTCTTATTGAGTGACTGAATTCATTCAAGGTTGAAAGTTGGGAGATTTAAAATGTGGCATCTGCAGTTTAGTTTGCAGTTTGTTTTAATGAGAAAGTAAATACCTGAGCACACATGTCTTTGCCTACTCAGTGAAAGAATAGAAACAAAGGCAAAGAACACAGGAACAGAACAAGATGCCGAGAATGTTCTCTTAAGAGAAGACAGAACAGCATGCCAACAGAGCCATGCTTCATGGTCATGGGCAGGGATCATATCAAATGCTCTCACAGATATCGAGTCACAGAATTCATCTTAGTCATTAAAATGATATTGTACATATATAACATGTGCTACATTAAAATGGCAAATTTGACATACTTATAACATTTGTTTCTTTTGAGGAAAATATATAGATGCGATCAAGTTAATAGAGAAGAGAGCAAATGGAATGCCCCCTCTCACCACTCGTTTTTTAATGCAGACTTTATGGTCTATCTTTCATTTTCGTCCTTTGTATAGGGACATGGGTACAGAAGAGTATTTCTCTGTGCAGGACAAATAACAATATAGTGATGAGTAGATGCTGACACTAGGTGTTGGTGTTGGGAGGCCATAGGGAATGATGGAGATGTCACAAAACTGGTTATGCCACTTCTAGTCGGAGGTAGGTGCCATACAGAAAACAGACCTGGTGCCACCATCCCTCCCATTTCCTAAGAGAATCTGAACAACACAGATTGTTAGGTTGGCTTTCCCAATATTTAGATGTTATTCTAAATTTGATGAAGAATGAGGAAAAAGAAATTTAAAAGGGCAGGGGCAGGGAGAAGGAAGGGAAGAAAGAAACATTGTGAAACAAACACAAAAGTGTTTGTGGACCACCCGTTTCCACCCTTGCTCTACTCTACCTACTACTTTCCCAGATGGGGAAAATATACCAAGAGAAGAAACATGGCTAGTCAGTATCAGGAGCAAGAACCCAGGTTGCCATCTTCCTGGGCCTCTCCTTTTAGTACATCTTCCTAGTGTTGTTTGTCGCATAACCTTAATCTCAATCACATAAACATTTTATTTGGCTCTTGATAGCCTTTCTCCTGGGAATGCAGTGTGCTGACAAAGTAATGCCACTCGCTGCCACTCAGGGAAAGGAGAGCAGAGGTGAGCACTCACTTCTCTTCGTGTGAAAGTACTCAATGAATCTTCAGCTTCTAAGAGGTGTACTTCCTGGATCTTTGACAATATGACCCAAGGGGCTGAAGAGTGCTCAAAGGTAAAAGTTTTTTTAATTCCATCTTACCATCAAGCTCAGCCTGGCACAGTAATTTTCTCCTGAGCCTCTCCCAGCATTTTAGAACTTTCCATTTCATATATTCACTAATCAAGGTTGCCCAGGAAAAGATTAGTCATGCTGATGAAGATGAGGTATGGATAACAGAGAACTTAGACCTGGCAGATAGGAATGAGAGTGGAGGGGAGGAGGGGGGCGGGGACAAAGAACAAAACAATGCAGTGGGCCTCCTCTCCTTTCAGCAGAAAGTTTAATTTCAGAAACTCTTTCTGCAATGTTTTATAGCATTGCTCTTTCTGATGCTGATGCTCTGTTAACTGCTTATCCTTTTCAGTATCTGTGGCCCTTTTTGATCACAAAGTAAGTTAAAAGAATCTTAAGAGGAGTTGTGATTATATGTCTGACAGGAAAACAGGATAATTAGCACACAGAAGGTACCAGGCTAGAGCCAAAATGTTCTGGCCAGGATTTATATCAAGAGAGAAATGAACCCCTTTTCCCAATATATAGTTTTATTTCTTTCTTAGGGGATCAGACAACCACCCCTGCATCTTGATTAGCTACGACTTCTCAATATTAGTAAGAGTCACCTGGGAGAATGTTAAGAATACCAATGCCTGAGTCTTACTCCAGACCCCATGACTTAGCATTCTCCCTGAGTGATCCTGATGTACAAAATGTTTGGGAACAAGGAAGCTGAGGGAAAGTTTCACATCCTAAGACAAAAATAATGCAGGGTTTTCAGAGGATGACTCAGTGTGATAGAGCAAAAAACACTGCACTCTAAGTGAACAATGAGGAAAATGCATTAACTAGACCAATTTGATCACCAAGAGTAGAACTTGGAACACTCCATCAATTTTGAGTGGAATTATTCTAAGGAGATGGCTGCCATAGATCTGCCCTCCATTTGCATACAAATGCTCATAACAGCCTTATTCATTAGTCCCAAATTGGGAACAACTCTTCAACAGGTGAATGGTTAAACAAATGGTGGTACATCCAAACCATGGAATACTACTCAATAAAAGAAAATGAACCATTGATTCATACACAACAACTAAGACCACAAAGGAAAGCTGCTAAGTGGGTGAAAAAAGCCATTTTCAAAAGGCTACATACTGTATGATTCCATTTATATAATACTCTGGCAAAAACAAAATAACAGAAATGGAGGACAGACTGGTGGTTACCAGCAGTTAAAGAAGCCCCCCCAAAAGCTTCTAGCATAGGGGGGAAAGTCTCTTTTTAAAAAGAACTTTGAAGTAGATTAACAATTTCTATCAGTTATAATAGAAGCAAGAATCTGCCTAGTTCTGAAGAAAAATTGTTTTGATCCTAGAATTTCATGCCAAATAACAAATTATGTAATTGTGAGGACAAAATAAAGACTTTCACATATACAAAGAAGAAAAGAAACAAATTACTAGCAGGGAACCTCTCAAAGATCTAGAACAGTGGTTGGCAAACTCATTAGTCAACAGAGCCAAATATCAACAGTACAACGATTGAAATTTCTTTTGAGAGCAAAATTTTTC